>NC_080393.1:23150516-23510467 GCF_028751815.1 Salvia miltiorrhiza | reverse complement strand
GAGATTTTTTCGGGTTGTAAATCTTCAACCCTAACCCTAAACTTTCGAGTTTCGGGCTAGCCCATCGGGCTAATCAGGTTAAAGGCGTAAAAATAAAATTATCATTTGTATTTTATTATTCCTAATTATCTATAATGTATAATGTATAAAATATACATAGATATTAAAGATATAAATTATATAGCAAAGCATGAAATGCAAAAATATAAAATATTCAAGATTACATAAACAAAATTATATTAAAATGAGATAGTAAAATTTAACAAGTATCAATGCACTAGAATCAATCTGGATTATTACTGAATAATTAGTGGATTTGTCATGCACGTCTCATTGACAGAAAAAAAAAATTGGTATCACTTTAAAATGAGATACTAATAATTAATTTCTAACTAATGAGATACTAATAATCAATTTCTACAAAAAAATCTGTAATTAATTTCACTTTTTTTAATGAGATTGCACACACATACACATATATATTCTAACTAATTAATTTCATTTTTTTTAATGAGGCTACATATATATATTTAAGCAAATACCATAGATCTAAACATAGCAGAAGTTGTAACTGGATGCATCAGTCATAATTCTGTCAGCCCACCGGGCCAGCCCATCGGGTTTTCGAGCTAGCCCTATCGGGTTCCGGGTTAGTCGGGTGCGGGCTAATCGGGCTGGAGGTTTTTTCGGGCTGCGATTTTTCAACCCTAACCCTCTAATTTTGTCGGGTTATTCGGGTCGGCCCACGGGTTTCGGGCTGCATTGACATCCCTAATTATACGCAATTATCCCTTTAAAATTTTGAAGTCATTTGTGGTCAAAAAAATTTGAAGTCATTTCTATCATACAGTAATAAGCAATGGTGGAATTATGATATCATCTTCTTTTTATTGTGAGTATTTTAATTAATTAAGGCACATTCCGATACATTTGAATGTATCATTCTAATTAAATTTTAATTATCATTTATTAAATTTTAATTCTGAATATTAATAAATTTAACTGAAGATCAATAAATTCTAACGAAATTGAACCCTAGATAATTGGATTTAATTGAGTAAGTGCACCGGATATCGAATCGACACAAGTTTTTGCCATATTAAATTACCAGTGAAAATTTAAAATGCCTTATTTATTAAGTTATATGTGAAAAATGCTCTCTTTTTATAAACATAAGCATTTTATGCCCTTTGATTTGATGGGTTTGATTGGTTTTCTGTAAAAGTCTACACATTTGATCGATTTGACAGCTATCAGTCATAAAAGTCAACGATTTGACAGCTATCAGTCAAGAATACATGTGATCGGTGGGTGGCTAGATCATGTGTCTGCCCGGGCGGACACATAATTTTACCGGGTGGACACATGATTTTATCGGTCGGACACATGATCTGGGTGGCTAGATTATGTGTCCGGACGGGCCGGACACATGATCTAGCCACCCAGATCATGTGTCCGGCTGGTAAAATCATATGTCCGTCCGGCCGGATACATGATCTAACCACCCACCGGTCATATGTACTCTTGACTGATAGCTGTCAAATCGTTTACTTTTATCACTGATGGCTGTCAAATCGATCAAATGTGTAAGACTTTCATAAAAACCAAGCAAATCCATCAACATCAAATGGTAAAATAGACACTTCACATAATTAGGACATAAAATGCTTAAGTTTATAACTTAGGCCATTTTTACTATACAACTTAAGGATATAAACATTTTTGCCTATTAACACTTAAAATACCTCCGTCCAGTGACATATATACTTTTAACATGAAAGTCTACTTAAATATGATTAAAACAAAGAATTCTAACATAAAAACCCCAAATTTTAATATTTAAACCTTAAACCTGAAACATGAAATTAAATCATATCTATTGTGGGGTGTAGATGCAGTTCCGTTTACTGTGATTTCAGAATGTTGGATCGATGTGGCAGTGAATTTAATATAATTAATTAACACATTTGAACTCTACAATTTTTTATCCTCCATAAATCTGTCCTTTATCTTATTTTTCGAAGTTAGCAATAGATTAGACTACTTTTAAAGGCTTATTGCAAATTATAATGGTGAAAGCAATTAAAATGTTATTATTGCATTCTAGAACATTGAACACAAGACATATTCACATTCATTAATTCATGTATTGTTTTTCCTTTTTCTAGAAAAAGAGCCTAGGTATTCATAAGATGTAATTATCGTCTTCTAAAATTACTAACTGGCTGCAAAAGATATGAGTATTTTTTTTAAAGCCAAAAGGTGAAGGAAAATGCCATGTAAGCATGTTGACAAACCAACACTATAATTACTGGAAAAAGATGTGGAATGATGAGGGTCTAAAATGGCTATACAAGAGTGGGGAGAAACTATGCTGTACCTAAACATCGTGAATTTCAAGCCAACGCCATTTGCAAGTGTCAGCCACCACCATCAAATCTATACAACACTATACTCATACCACATCCATTTTAAATCACATAACTTTCTTTTTACATTTACAAACACAAAATATTTAACAGATGAAAAGTTGTATGGATAAAATGCCAATTCCAGCTCTTTGCTAAAAAATATATCAAATGCTATACTATATACATTGTAACACTTAAAACATAGTAATTTTGTTAAGTATGAAATGATATCTATGCCAAAAAGATTGTGTATCAATATCTTCTTGGTGTTATAGGTCCTTATTTGTTAATTGGGCTCAGAATTTAGCATCCACTATTAAATGACTCATTGTACTAGGCTTAGCCCAGCCCATTATATAGCTGGGCCTTTTTCTTCTCACCAATTAGCTCTTTTAGGTGTTTTTTTTCACTACAAGATTTTCTCACATTTTACGCTAAACCTAATTAAGTGAAATTGTTGGCCTCATGTTGCAGTTAACCATAAAGGCTATATTATGATAACAAGATTCTTGAGAAATACTAGGTATTATGCAACATAAAAGCTTATTCTAATCTCACCTTCTCTAACTATTCTCTTTTCTGCAATTACATTTTTTTTTACTCAGTTTGACCCATTTTCAGTGCTCGAGCCAATTAAAATTTAAATTTTTATACTCCGGAATTGGACCATAGAATTGACCGTTTTGCAATTAAACTAGATCAATCCGACTTTCAAAATATTGGTCATACTCAACAATCTTTGAACGTGGATAAATCTCTAATATAAACAAAGTTTGTAATTGTAAAGCAGCGGCCTCTTCCTATTCGCTATTGAATTACTTTTATATAGAGGTGGCCACGGTTCGGTTCCCGGTTCGAACCGGAACCGGAACCGCCGGTTCCCGGTTCCAAAAACTGGAACCGGAACCGAACCGAAAAATAACCCTCACGGTTTCGGTTCCGAACCGTGAACCGGCGGTTCCGGTTCCGGTTCCGGTTCCGAACCGTCGGTTCCGGTTTGAACCGTTAGAACCGTCCGTTTTTTTTTTATGTAATTTTTATTATTTTATGTATTGTTGTGTAAAATTTAATGAAATTTGCTTTAATAAAATAAATGACACAAGAAAATATAAAGTTCATATACATTATTTTCTAAATTGAACTTATAATTCAAAGTTATACCTTACAACTCTTGTAAATAAAATTTACAAATTACAACATTTGAATGCTAAAATAAAATTAAGGCAATTTAGTTTACAACTTTTAATTGGGGAAAAAAAGAAATAAAGGAAATAGAACTTGAGCTTCTTTTTCGTTTTTGTTTTCATTTTTTGCTCGTTTCTGTTTCATTTTTTTCTATTTCATTTTTTTATTTCTATTCTTCTTTTATTACAATATTTATTTTATTTTATTTATTTCAAAGCAATTATTATTATGATAAAAAATAACTATCAATATGAAAAATTGTAGTAATATTTTTTATAGATTACCTTTCATCATATTAATAGTAAAGGATTTTCTTACGACAATAATTATTTGACCAAATATTTTCTTTATTTTATTTTAGTAAATGATTTTCTTTATTTTCTTTATTTTTTCGTAATTTTTTATTTTCACATTTTTTATATTTTTTTCTTTTTTTCCAATTATTTCATCTTTTCTAAAAATATTACATTTATTCATATCAATTGTTATTTTTTTCTTACGACAATAATTATTTGACCAAATAACTAAAATTAAAAGGCGGTTCTAGGCACGGTTCCACGGTTCCCGGTTCTAACCGTGGAACCTTCGATTCACGGTTCCAAGGTGGTTCTGGCACGGTTCCAACCCGGTTCCCGGTTTCGGTTCCGGTTCGGAACCGAGAACCGACGGTTTGAGAAATCGGAACCGTAACCGAACCGGCCGAGCACGGTTTCGGTTCCGGTTCAGAACCGTGTATCACGGTTCCGGTTCCAGAACCGTCCCGGACGGTCCGGTTTTCCGGTTCGGTTCCCGGTTCCGGTTTTTTTGGCCACCTCTACTTTTATACACTCTATTTACTCTCAAGTTTCAACGCGTTTTTTGAAAAAACTTTTTAACTTGAAGAATTCCAATACATGAAAAATAAATTAATTACCAACAATTCCCCATAATATACAAAAAAAGAAGAGGGAAAACAATTCCGAATGAAGTTAATTTGATTAATAAATAATATATGTCATAACAGCATGACATGTAGAAGACTAAATGGCTAAAAAAATGAGTAGAAAAAATGTCCACAACATGAACGCATATCAAGTCACAAGCCGGCCGTAAACGGTACGCCCGTGGACGGCAGCCACGCCCGACCAGCTATGAGGCTCCCGACGGTGAAGCGCGAGGCCACATTGGAAGCCGTTATGATATGGTAACCGGGCCACTTGACCCGGTTCCTGGTGGAGGCGCCCGGGCCGAAATTCTGATACTCCCCGTAATACAAAGTGGAGAGGGCGAAATCGGAGTCCTCCCACCTGGACCAGCCCTCCGGCACGACGAAGGCGTCGATGAAGCTCTTCATGATGACGGTGCGGGAGTACTGCTGCCAGGGGCGACCCAAATAAGTCTTGAAGGAGGCGAGGACGGGTTTGAGGTCGGGCGCGGGCATGATCCGGGAGTTGTGGATGGATATGCCGGTGTTCTGGAACGGGTCGCCCCGGCCCTGGGCGGTGATCACGTTGGCCTGCCCCACCAGAGGCTTGCGGACGTAGATGATGCAGTTCTGGAATACGACGGCGGCGTTGCCGAAGATGAAGTCGATGGTGCCGTAGATGTAGCAGGATTTGTAGAACTGCCGCTGCGCGTGGACGAACAGGGTGTCCTGATACCCTTCGAAGCCGCACGCGTAGAACACCGACAGGTCGGAGGCCGACCGGAGCGCCACCGCCTGCCCCCTCTGTGGGCCCGCCGTGTTGCGGAAGGTGATGCCTCGGGCTATGAATCCGATGCCGTCGATCCCTATAATCAGTTTCCAAATATTTCACTACTCATAATATTTCTTACTTTTTTTTAAAGGATTTTTAAACTTTTTTTTTTTTTTTTATTGCGAGATACTAGTAAGTGAAGTAAAGTAAAGAGCTGTATAAATTCAACTTAAAGGAGTACAAGTTACAGAACTATCAACATTTTAGTTGGCCTAGTTAAGTAATTACTTTAAAAGATATGATGATTTAAAAGGAACAGAAAAATAATACTACTAGTCGATTTATTTATCTTTTAGTTGTCTTCAGATCGAGCAGAATCTCATAAATGTTTATTACTAGTAAATTATGAAAACTGCGTGCTTATACTTTAATACGTGCGCAATTAATGTAACATGCATACTTTCAATTGAGATTTTTTTTCTTCTTTTTTTTGTCTTTTTATTTATTTATTTATTTATTTATTTTTAGAACCTCAATTGAGATAATTAAGAAAGTGGAAAGATATTTTTTGTGGGGGCAGAAGGTGTGTATATCATGTCATCCCACTGAATAAAATTAAATAAAGTCAACCGTGTATACTAAAAAAATTTATTTATTAATCTAGAGTAAGATCCTCTGCATGCACATATGCTAATGAAGAAAAATAACAAGATTGCACATGACTCTAGTGCAGCATATATAATATACATGCTCTTAATTCCTTCGAGATCAACTACTTTGAAAAGTATGTCATTTTTTGTATTTATAATATTGATAAGAACTACATATATTTGCTTGATATGTATTAATATTAATAAATTTAATTCAACCTGTCATGGCTAAAGTAATTGTTAGATCTTTCTTAAGTGGTCTCGTTTAATTTAACACGTACTATATGAACAAAAATTTGATATGATTGTTCATTCGACAACAATCAAACGGTGATAATAATTCTGTATAAACAAAAAGTTCTAAAGTTCAAACATTGTATCCCCCAATTCAAAGAGAGAGAAAAAACTATATATGGTGGCACACATGCAGTGTTCATAATTATATTTACATAGTATTAATTAATTATTATTACTATGAAATTAGGATTTTAATTAGAATATACTACTATTAATCTTTAATTAAGATTTATTAATAATAATTTAATTAGTTATGACATATGCATAAGAGTATGCCTACGAACTAAGGAATTAACTAGTCACCTAATTAACTAAAATTAAAAAAACCTACTTCACTACTATAAAAACATAATTCTTGAGCTACTCTTACCAAAAATAGTTACCTAAGTGTACTTGCACACACCATCGAGATAAGTTTAAAGTTAAATGTAATTGTTAGGTTAATAATAGTGGCAGTAACAATAAAAAACAAAAGGAGAAGGGCGAAACTTAATTACCGACAGTCGCGGAACTATAAGTAGTGAAGCCGGAAGAGACGCTCCGGCTGCCGGTGATGACGGTGTACCTGAGTCCATCTCCGACTAGCATGACCTTATTCATTGTCCTGCTTATTAGAATATTCTCTCTGTAAATCCCTCTCTTCACATACACCACCACTCTCCCATTCCCCACCCGCCTCGACGTCGCGTAGTTTATCGCCGCCTGAATCGACCTGAACTGCCCCGTCCCGTCCTGAGCCACGATCACGTTCGCCTTCGTTGCCAGCTGCAAATCCTGCAGCATTTTCCTCTCCCGCCCCGACACCCACCCGGGGAACCCGCCCCGAGTCGTGCTCGAGTTGCCGGAGGAGTTGCTGTCCAGCAGCGCCCCGTTAGTCGCCAGGCTGTTGCTGATGAGCTCCGACACGTTCCCTGAGAGGATCGGCGAGCTGAACTTGGTCACGTTCAGGTCATTGGAGCTCCGCCGGCAGATCTCGATGTTGGTCAGCGCCGTGCTCAGCCACGTCTGCGCGTCGAAGTCGGTGAAGCTGGCGTTCGTCTGGATGCTCTCTAGGGTTGTGTTGAGTTGCTGGATCGTGTTGTCGATGAGGTTGTTGCAGTCGCGGTACACGATGGTCCGCCGCTTGCTCGAGCACCGCATCTTCACCGCCAGGGACTGGACGTCTGCCGCCCGCTCCAGCGCGGCCACGATCGTCATCGTCCGGAAATCCTCCCGGGAATTCGGGGTGAATCGGGACGGGTCCCGCCCCATGAAGTAGTTGCATGGGCCCGGGTGCGGCGTGGTGCTGCACCACAGTGCTATGCCGGTGCTGCTGCTGCTGTTATTGTCAACTGCGGCATCACCGGCATATACTAAGGGAAACATGAAAAAGAAGAATGATAATAACATGGATTTTGAAGCCATGGTGACTTAGGGTTGTAGCATGAATGGGGAAATTGAAGAGGTCTTAAAAAGATCTTGAGTTTGTTGGAGGGTTGATGACTTATACAAGTAAATGTTGCGACCCACAGTTGGAATTGTTTGAAAAGGAGGGAATGGGAGTTTAATTAAATAATGAATTTGAAATTAAAATTCAATGATATGTCTTTAAAATGAAGAGATCCTTGTTTCATGGATCACGGCCATTACACTCAAGGTGAGCGCATTTGGAGAGAGAAATTAGAGAGAGATGTCTTGCCTCATCATCGTGTCAGGAGCCATTAATTGATTAGAACAATTTGGGGGAGAGTATTAATTTGTTTGAGATGCCTCGAATCTATTTCAAAAGTCTTCTGTTGATCTAATGCTACGTATTGGCTAAAATATGGATCTGTATTATTCCAAACTTAATTCTCCTGTCTTGCCAAATATTTTAAACTCTTTGTGAGATCATAGATGATGCAATCAAAGTTTTATTGCATCCAAAATGAATATCTCTGCTGCAATATTTATTCCATGCATTAATAATTATGTGTATTAAAAAAAACTACGTTTTTTGCTAGTGATTTATAGTGGGTAATTATACGAAATTTTCGAAATATACATATGGTATACAGTATACTGCAATAAAAAAATTAAAAAAAAAAAAAAAAAAAAAAAACAGATTTTAGAATGAACTTTAATAAATTAACATTAATTTGGAATATAGTATCTCGTCCGACTACAAGGAAATTAGATAGCACAAGTGCAATGAACATTTGCTATTTTTAAATATATTCGTCGTAAATGAAAGTTTTTTTCTAAGAAAAATCCTGATCAATAACCAAAAAAATGAAATATGTGTATACTTCTGGTAAAAGTCATATTAACAGAAGTACTACATCTATATATAGATAGATCTAGCTCCAATTCTGTCTGCAATTAGATCATTCATGCATGAGAAATAAAATTTAATTATAACACGACGCCATATTTGAGGCCCAACTTTCCAAGTTGAAACATGATTTTGCTGACGTAAAACTCTGGTGAGTTGAATTATTTTAGTAACTTGATTTTGTTTTAAAAGTTTATATAGTAATTTAATTAGGGTGCCACTTAATTGTGCATGAGAAATATAAATATAAATATAATACATATATATATAAATATATCGCTTCAAGGGTGAATTGCTTAACGATGTTTGCGCGACGGCCAAGTGTGAATATAGATAAAAGTGCGAGCTGTATAACATATATAGTTGTGATTGTGAAGATTAATTATGTTTAAACTAAAGCAATTAAGAAGTTAAGTGCGATTCCGTACCTCATCTGATATCATGTCGATGGTCAAGCAGTACACATGAAGGAGATCTGAGCGTTAAGTAAGGAGCCTATATTCCACCTTAAAATTACTTAACCCAAATGTCTGATCACCTAAGCATTGAAATATGCAGGTTACCCCATGTGCTTAAGAGTATTAATTACGTTTATCATGCTTTACTTTTTTTAGGAAACATTAAGTTTATTTCTTCATCTTTTGTTTCATGGTCAACACACCGATATATAATTAGCTTCAAACCTATCTGCCAAGCTACTTCAAAGATATGATTAATCAGATCAATAAGGGGATGACTAGAAAAACATCAAGGGATAATTTTTTTGAAGTGCTAGTTTGAGGGTGATTTATTCTTTAATTTCTCGTTTAACTTTAAAAAAAATGAATAAAGTTAATAGATTAAAATTTGGTTTTTATGTAACTTGTAAATTTAATGATCCCTGTAATAATTTATGAGATATAAAAAAGAAATGAAATATAGAATGGATGGAAAATGAAAAGAAGGTAGGAAAAAAAAGGCTAATACCATAATTGAGGAAGGAATGAGTAATTATTTCAAAAAAAATAAATAATAGTTTTACTACTAAGTAAATGAATAGAATGAAGGTAGAAATAATCATTCCATTCTTCTCTTCAAATAATGTGTATCACATTCACACCACTTCTCTATTAGATCTACTTCTGTTTTCACAGTCTCTATTAGATATACTGGGACACCTTAGAAGTAACATAATCTATTTGAGTCTGAACCAGAATTTTAATTATAATTTTATGATTTTAAATAAATTTGAGCTACTATTTGATAGGTGAAGTAGCAACTAGCAACTCATATAT
Source organism: Salvia miltiorrhiza (assembly GCF_028751815.1). Taxonomy (NCBI): domain Eukaryota; kingdom Viridiplantae; phylum Streptophyta; class Magnoliopsida; order Lamiales; family Lamiaceae; genus Salvia; species Salvia miltiorrhiza. Next base: position 23,500,681 of record NC_080393.1, on the reverse strand, counting down.
TGACATAATGGTAATGAGCATATATCAGGTCTAACAATGCCCATCGGCCCATCAGTCGAGCCCAAATTGTTATTTAGGCCCTTACCCAATTACTCATAGGATTAATGGACATTAGAGGCACTACAAAAAAAGCGCTGATTACCGACGGCTAAATGCCGTCGGTAAAAAAAGACGGCCGCCGGTAAATAGTGTTACCGGCGGCGATAACGGCGGCAATCTCCCGCCGCTAAACGGTTCGTCGGCAACGACAATAACGGCGGCGAACATCCGCCGTCGGCAGTTAACGGCGGCGCTGCCGCCGGAATTGTCGCCGTTAAACGGCGGAGCCTAGCCGGAGAAATAGCGGCGGCAGACACCGCCGCTAGTTACCGAGGGCTATCTTGCCGTCGGTAGAGAGCCACCGGAGTCCGGCTGACCTTGCCGGAAAACTACCGACGGCGATTACCGCCGCTAACTAGCGGCGGCGAATCGCCGTCGGTAAAAATCAACCGCCGGCCGGTGGTTCACGCCGGAGGATGGCCGGGTATTTACCGAGGGGAAATTGCCGTCGGTAACTACCGACGGCGTTTTGCCCACGGTAATATTTTTTATTTTATTTTTTTATTTTATTTGATTTTATTTATTTATTTATTTATTTATTTATTTATTTATTTATTTATGTTATTGTATATTGTATATCCACAATTTATTTCCGTATTTATACGGTATTGCATACTTTAGACGAACTTCCCAGTCGGCGACCCGACTTCCCAGTGGGTCACCCATCTTGCTTGTGCTATGTGTCAAGCACGCTTAACTTTGAAATTCTTTTCGAGTGATCACCAGTACAGAACACTCGTATTATTGATATATCTACATCTATTAATTCATTTAAATGCTATATACTCACTCATATAATTATAATTTTTGAATATGTGGAGATAATACCTTAAATATGTTGTTAATTAGTGAGCGAGTTCGTTTCGGTCCTTATTTTTATCGTCGGTAAAATATTTAATTAATATTTAATAATTAATTAATTAATTAATTAATTAATTAATTTTTTTTTTTTTTTTTTAACATTAATACACCAAAAGTGTTTTAATTTGGTTATTATAATGTGATTTGAATTTATTTGTTTATGTTAAATGCAATCATCATCATCATTGCCATAAATATATAAAACATTTATAGTTTTAATAATTAAAGCACTTGAAATATATAGTTCAATAAAACATAAATTTGAAAAGAAAGTGCAAATGTAATTTTGTTTGAAAACATAAACATAAGTCTAAGCATCATCATCATCATCATCATCGGCATCAGGGTGTGGAGGTGGCGGAGCATTATACATCCTCATAAACGCCTCCAATTGAGCCACGCGGTCCTGCATCTGTTGGCGTTCTGCTTGCTCTGCCGCCATGCGCTCCTCTATCTGTTGGCGTTGTGCTTGCTCTGCCGCCAATCGCTCCTCCAGCGTGGAGATCCGTGTCTCATAAAGCTGCTGAGACACCGCAGAAGTGCCCGTGCTGCGGATAGACCCCCTACTAGCCTGACTCTGCCCGGCACTCCCGACGCCGTAGATCCGTGACCTATCAATTTGCACCACCTCCAAATACACCTCGTCTAGCCGCTCCTGTCGTCCTGTGGCAGCGGCCAGTCGATGAACCTCGGCCTAATACATACATAACAATGCATAATTGTTAGAAAATAAATACATTCACTAAATATTTGAATAAACTTAAACACTTACGTCAATTCTAGCATCTCTCTCCGACGTATAACTTCCGTCGGCGTACGTGTGGAGGCGGAGGAAGGTGGCATAGTTCGGTGCATCCTGGGGAGTACCAGGATCCAAGCTCTGTATATGCATTTATATAAGATAAATAAGTTATATTAGTCAATATATTAATTTAATTTATATACTTAATTATTTGTTAATTACATACCATATACTGCTGCAGGATACGAGTCGACTGGGACCCGCCCACGTGCCTACTGATCCCTGTACCCTCCCCATCGGGCTCGGACATCCGGTTGGCACGAGCTCGAGTTGAAACAGCCTCAACCTCGGGCTGATGCCAGTAATCCCGGAGTCCAGTCCAGAAATCGGGAGTCATCCAGGCGGGCCTAGACATCTCTCTCCCTTGGCTGATACACTGCTTGAGAGTTGTCTTGTAGTCGCTCATCATGTCGGAGTACCTTTTGCGGGCTTTTGTCTCCCACATGATCCTCACGTCATGCTCATCATCGGGCTGCCACGTAAACTCTTTCTGTTGAAAGAAAGAGAATTAATTTAATATCAAACATTTTAACAATTTAATATGATATATTTATATGTATTATAAATTTAATTGTACCTGTAATTCATCAAAAAATTTATCCTTCATCGTCGGGGGCGTCAACTTCCATGTGTACCCGCCTGGGTTTTCAAACATCTTAAATGTGCACGTGCAAGCTTTGGACAGGCCAGTGGGCTCCAACAAAACACTGTGTACAAGTAATTGATTAACTTAATCATGGTGTACGAGAAACAATAATTTTAACTAATGTACTTACCCAGTCTCAGGATGCCTCTGAAATACCGTCCTCCCATCAGGTGCCTTAACCTCTCTCTCTCTGATAGCGGCAGCTGTAGGGCCCCTAGGCCTTCTAGCCCGTGAACTACTAGAAGCCTGGGGAGTCTCGGGAGTCCCAGAAATATGCGTCCCAGACCCATCAGATGTATCTGCTGTAGCTTCTGGCGCATTAACGCCATATCGCCTCCCAAATCCCAACAAACCTCGAGAGGTAGACATGATGCCTGTTGCATACAATTAAATTAACAAATATATAGCGACACATAACATTAACAGTAACAAACAAACATAACAAATTTGCAATCAAATTCAACCAAAATGTGCATTTACATTTATTCATAAGCATCACTACTATCATCATCACTATCGTTAGATGTCAACGGGGAATCATCGTCTTCTGCTTCATCGTCATCTTCAATCTCAACGACTCCACCGAGGGGATGAAGGAGAAGTGGTTGTTCAATGCCTACACTTGTGTGAGTAGGCATAATAGTAACCACTTCTTCTTGAAATGGTTGATCTAATGTTGATGTAGATGCTGCAGTAGACACTTCAACCTTAGATCTTGCGTTGACTTTGCATGCTGACCACCAATTTTTCTTTGATTGGTTCGTACTGGGATAGGGACAGTAAAACACTTGAACTACTTGACTCGCCAAAACAAAGGGATCATACTTCCTATATCTTCGTGTGTGGTTCAGTGAAACTAACTTGAAGTCTGTATCAATATAAGTTCCCTGAGCCGACAAATCAAACCATTCACAGTTGAACAAGACTGTCTGCTTAATTGGATACCCCGGATACTCCAGCACGCAAACCTCTTGCAGACGCCCATAAAAGTCTAGCACATCTCTATCACTACCATAGACCGAACCTTTTATGCAAACGCCACTGTTCACAGTCGCACTCTCTCTATCATGATCAGTTGTGTGAAACCTGTAGCCATTCACGAAATAGCCGGAGTATGTTTCAATCTCCCTTAATGGTCCAGCTGCAAGCGACCTAATATAAGGGTTCAACTCGTCGTTACAAGGACGACAAACCTGTTTCACACAAATATCATTTAAGTTTGCTAGCCAATTTTAGAGTAAGTAAATGTATATTTAACATAAATTTATCGTCTCTTACGTAATGGTTAAACCACAGAATAAACTCGTTGTGAAACGCGACTTCAAACTCTGCATCAGTCATGTAAGGATTTGCATATCGTTTTTCCTCCTTGAAGATCCTTGGATACAAAGAATCAAATAAATATGTTAACACCTATATATGATGAACACTTCTTATACGTAAATTGAACGAGAATACTCACTTGCTATATGTCTCTGCAACCTCTGCACAATTGCTCAAAATATACATGTGTGCAGCATGCCATTCGCGCTCATCCATGTATCTCTTCGTCCCTCGGCCAAGTGAACGCCCAATAGGTTTGAATATGGCGAGACAAAGAGGATCATCATTTTCAGCAACGGGCATCTCAATATTGCGAGGCAAAGTTGTCCACTTTGTAGATATTTGATCTTCAAAGTAAAACGAAGAGAAGGTTGACATTTCTGCATGTAAGTATGCATTGGCGATGGACGCCTCAACCTTGGCTTTGTTCTTTATATGATTTTTTAATGTCCTCAAATATCTTTCAAAAGGATACATCCACCGATATTGCACTGGACCAGCCAATCGTGCCTCATCTGCCAAATGAACTGGTAGGTGCTCCATTGAATCAAATAAACTAGGCGGGAAGATACGCTCAAGTTTGCAAAGAGTAACAGCTATCTTCTCACTCAGTATTCTCATGTCATATATGGCCACGTTGCGGGATGTTAATTCTCTGAAGAAGAAACTTAACTCTGTAATTGCCTCCCAAACATTCTTAGGAAGAAGTTCTTTAAATGCAACAGGCAGAAGGATTTGCATGAACACGTGACAGTCGTGACTTTTCATGTTGTGCATCTTCAGGGCGTTCATGTCAACGCATCTACTAATATTTGACACGTACCCATCGGGAAACTTCAGACTCTTGATCCATTGGAGTAAGATCTTCTTCTCTTCCCTGTCAAGCGTATAACATGCTTTCGGATACCCTCGAGTTCCAGCCACTTTCTTCAACTCTTTCCGCTTGCAGAAGGTGTTCAATTCTTCTCTAGATTTTTCTGTATCTTTTGTCTTCCCCTTCACATTCAGGACAGTATTAAACACGTTATCAAACACATTTTTCTCAATGTGCATAACATCCAGATTATGTCGAATCAAAAGATATCTCCAATAGGGTAGATCCCAAAATATGCTTTTCTTTTTCCACCCTACATCTTGATATTTGGCGAGTTGAGCGTTCCTGCCATCGAAGTCTTCGGTAACCTTCACGAAGCCTAACCCCTCGATTTGATTCAAGATTTGTATTCCTGATCTTTGTTCTGGTGGACCAACATTGCATGTCTTATTCCTCAAGAATGAAGTTTTGTTTCTCCTAAACACATGGTTAGGAGGTAAGAACTTCCGATGATTATCAAACCACGATTGTTTTCCACTCATCGGCAAAGTGAATGCTTCTGTATTCTCCATGCAATGTGGACATGCCAATTTCCCAGCTGTACCCCACCCAGACAACATAGCGTACGCTGGAAAATCACTGATAGTCCATATCAGAGCTGCTCGCATCTGGAAATTTTGCTTCAACGATATGTCGTAAGTGTTCACACCAACCTCCCACAGAGATTTTAACTCGTGTATCAATGGCTGTAAGAATACGTCCAACTTCATCTTTGGGTTTGATGGGCCAGGCACGAGGACTGTGAGGAACATGAATTGTTCTTTCATGCACAACCACGGAGGCAGGTTATACGGCGTGACAATAACTGGCCAAGAAGAATATTGACGCCCTGATTGTGCAAATGGGGCAAAACCATCTGTAGAGAGGCCCAATCTCACATTTCTGATCTCATCGGCGAATCCAGGAAAGACTGAATTCAAATGTTTCCATGCCGGAGAGTCGGCCGGGTGGCGCATTATCCCATCGTCTGTGGAGGTCGCATGCCACCGCATATGTTCAGCAGTTGCAGGAGATGCAAACAATCTCTGCAATCGGGGCGTCAAGGGAAAATAGTGCATCTGTTTAGCGGGCACTTGTTTCTTTCTGCGACTCCCAGATGCACGCAAGCTGTCCTTATATCGTGATTGGTCACAGAACATACAACTATGTAGCTCACTAGTTTCCCCCCAATACAACATGCAGTTATTAACACAGCAATCGATCTTCTCTACTGGCAAACCCAAACCACGTAGATTTCTTTTCGTACTATAGAAGTCTTCTGGACAGTTGTTACCCTCTGGTAAAGCAGCTTTCATCATCGAAGACATCTGATTGTAAGTCCTCTCTGACATGTGGCTTTCAGTCTTTATGCTCATGAATTGAGTCATCCAACTTAATTGTGAGTACGTGTCACATCCTGCGTACAATGGAGTATCCGCTGCATCCAACATGTTATAAATCTGTTGAGCGTCATTATTGGGCGGCTGCTCCAGATTTGGAGGATCTTGATAATTACTAGGTCCAGCATGGTCATGCACCATCCTTTCGTAGTTATTGTATAATCCATCATCCTCATTCATTACAGCATGTTCTCTCGGCATAGACAGCGGTGCTTCCCCGTGACAAACCCAAACTTTGTAATTCAGGACAAATCCACGCCTACTAACATGTTCTCTGACCGTAGGTACATCTAAATACGCTTGATTCTTGCACTTCTTACACGGGCACCTAATGTTACCTTGTCCATCTGTGTACGCCGTTTGATTGAACGCCCACTCAAGGAAAAACTCAAGCCCCGTTTCAAATGCGGTACGATCATTGTATCTCGCGTACATCCACGTACGATTATCACTCATTCTTGCAAATTCTAATTGAAAAAAACAAATAAAACATAATAAATTACTTGAAATCTAACAAAATTTCGACAGCATAACCCCACTATCCTAACTACCAAGTGCTCGACTCTACCAGCAACTATAGTGACCATAGTGGTCCTAATTTACTAAGCCTATACTAGGTCTACCCGACCCCCCAATGTCGAAGCAATAATACAATACAAATAAAAGCAATAAAAATCATGGTAATTAAATTAAAAACAATCATTTGTAGGGAGAAGATCCTTAAGATTATATCAATTTCTATCCCAAAGGGAGAAGATCCTTAAGAAATTGATTAAATCTATCCCACAATATATATATATATATATAATAATATAACATTTCATAAACACATAGCACATAACATTTAATTTAACAAAATTATCCAACATATATAAATTATTCTAACAAATTAACAACTTAAAATATAATTTAAAATTAATCATGCTTCATAATTTAAAATTAAACTAACAACATATACTAATTGATTAATATATATAATTTAAAATTAATCATGCTTGATATAATTTAAAATTATTCATGCTTCATATAATTTATTTATAAACAAAGCTAATTATAAATTAATTATTAACTATATATAACAAATAAATCTATTTAATTAACATATAAATACATAAAAAAATTCATAAATAAATAATTAAACAAGAGAAGCGTACGTACGGTGGTGGTTTCCGGCGGGTGTCGTGAAGAAAGCGGCGAAACGAAATCGTCGAACGAAAATAAAGAATATAAGTCAAATTAAATTTAAAAATTATATATATATATATATATATATAATTAAAATTAAATGATATCTAGAGAGAGAGAGAGAGAAAGAGAGTTACCGGGCGGCGGGCACGGCGGCGGTCGGCGGCGGGGGTTCGGCGGCGGCGGTCGGCTGGTGGCAGCAGCAGGCAGCAGCAGAAGCGGCGGGGGGTGGGGGGGATCTGTTTTGCGCAGAACTGAAAAAAGGAGGTTACGCGTGCCCTAATATTAGACATTACCGAGGGCAAGTGCCGCCGCTATCTAGCGACGGCAACAACGCCGTCGGTAATTGTGTTAAAATAATGTTTTATTGAATATTCAAAACTTAACGGCGGCGTCGCCGTCGCTAGTTAACGTCGGCGGGTTTGCCGTCGGTAACTGGCCGGTAATTTCGAAGGTTCGGGTCGCCTGAAATGCCGCCGCCGTGCCGCCGTTGTGTACCGACGGCAATAGCGCCGCCGGTAGTTTACGCCGGTAAACACGCGTTTTTTTGTAGTGAGGCATTCATGGCGAAAAGGATCCTTTGCAGTAGGGAGAAAACGTAGCACGGTACTCCCGCAAAAGATTTTCTTTTCTTTTTGGCCCATTCAATTAATTTTGATTCGTAGCCATTTTTTTCATCTTTTTTACTTGTTATATTTCTGTTTTCAGCTCTCTGCTTATTTTTAATTTCATTTTAGGAGATAATTGTTAATTGGAGATTTTTTTTTCATAACCACAGTTAAACATTTCAAAGGCTTTATTAATCAATTTTCCACAAAAATTTAGTTTTAAATCTTTTTTAGTTTTTAATTAGGCGCTTGTGTGACACGCACTATTCCTTAAAGCCATCATGCCTTACCCGATAAATCGGGTCTCCCTCAGTAAGCCCTTGTTGCAGTGGGGGACTTGATCGCCACCTTACTCGAGTTGGTGGGATCGAGTACCCACCTACTCTCTCTTTATACCTACTTTTACAAATTTCAATTTATTTATTTCTTTCCATCAACTCACTTTATCTACTAATTACACATTTCTTGATCTCCGTATCCAAAAGTAATGGGACATTTATAATGGGACGGAGGGAGTATGATTTTGAGATTATCATATAAGGTTTGTTTTCATAGTTAGGGCTAAATTATTTTCTGCTCCCTTCGTCCCATAAGATTGTGCACTCTTTTCCATTTTGGGATGTCCTACAAGAGTGTGCACTTTCCTTTATAGGACTCATTCTTTCACTAATAAAAGTGTGCCCCTTCTTCCACTAACAACACACTATCCTAACATTTATTAAAACTCCTGCCACCAACAACCATGCACACTCGTATTTTTTTGGGTAGTCCCAACGAAAATGAGACATTTCCTTTTTTTTGATAAAATTAGAGAATTTAAGATCCTATTAATAAAACTCATTAATTCCTTATTTTTCTTAATGACCCTAATTAATACTCATATCCAATCTCATTTCACCTGTTTTACAGAATCATATATATATATTTCTTCGGCGATTTCTTGTCGCTTGTCTCCCTCGCCGCCGCCGCCGCAGCCCCCGTTTCCCGTAGCTACGAAATACCTTCTGATTCTCTACCCTTTCTCTTGTACTCACTAATTTGTGACCCAAAATTCATAATTTTGAAAAATCTCCAAATTTTGAAAATTTTCCCAAATCGAGAGTCTTTTGCCGCAGCACTAGGGTTCTGTGATTTTCTTGGGGGAGGAGGGGGTAAAGGTGGGGCTGGAGCAATTTGTGGGAGAGGCGACACTAGGATTCTGTGATAGTGGCTGAGGATTTGGGGGATTTTTTCATAGGGTTTCGATTTAGGGTGGGAAATGAAGATAGGTTCAGGATGATTGGTGGTGGTGGATATGGAGGGACGGGGCTGGGGATTCGGAGGGTGGGAGAATGAAGATAGGTTCAGGGTGGTTGGTGGCAGTGGTGATAGAGGGGCAGGGCTGGAGATTTGGGGGATTAAGGGGAAGACACGTTCAGGGTGGTTGTTGGTGGTGGAGATGGAGGGGCGCGCCGCGGCAGCAGGAGGTAAGTGGCGCTATGTGATGGTAGGGAATTTAGGGAAGGGAGGGGCGGTTCAAGGTGTTGCGGCGCCTGGTTTTTTAAATTATTTTTGAATTTATTTTTTAAAAAAATCATTAATTACACGTTTTTTTTAGAAGGATTAATTACACATGTAATTAAATACACTTAATACACTAAACATCAACTTAAATATTTTGTCCAAAAGAAATGCATCACTTATGATGGGACAAAGAGAGTATACTTTTTGGTGATTAATTCATTTAAGTTAATGTTAACTAATTATTTAATAAATGTGCATTTTATCTTTTTTATTTGGTCTTTGCAATGCTTATATTGTTGGGATGTGCTTGGTAGTTTGAGTTTAATTTGACTAAAATCTTTTAATAGACTACTTGTTGTTGTCCGTGATGTTTTTACAGGAAATCATATTCGTTTCGATAGATTTGTGTTGGATGAGTAAAGAGTTTGTTGCTATACGAGTCTATAGATGAAAACAGAGTGAAAATTAGACCCTGACTGAAAAAGAACGGACATGAAAAAGTATGCGTGACGTGCCGCATGCACATGGCGCGTGGAGGTAGACACGTGCGGGCTGACCCGTGTGAGCTGACCAGCGCAGCCGCGTGCCCGTGCTAGTACAAGAGATTCTGGAAAGACCACACAGGTCAGGTACGCGGTCATGTGACCGCGTGCCTGACCCGCGCGAGTCTGCGTTTGGAGCAAGGCTAGGAGGTAGACCCGCGTGCGTCTGGTGTTGAGGTTGCGTGTTTGCTAAGTTTTTTACGAACCTTGACAATTTTATGGTACGAATTGATTTTTACTTAAATTTCTCAGTGTCTCGCACCTTGGCCTATCAATACCACATGAAAAGCTTCAAGAAACGAACATAGTCTTTATTTCTGAATTTCTACATTGTAGAGCTTGAGAGTAGAGAAGATATGTGGAGCCAAAGCAAGAATAGCTAGATTCCACAATTTTTCCTACGGGCCGGTTTTATTATAGAATGATTATGTTTTTCATTGTTTATAGTTTGCTAGTTAATTTACATGCCTATGTATGGCTAGTAATCTTTTATCCTAAGGTTAGAGGGTAAACAGATGATGAATTTATGAACTTATTATGAATTATCAATCTAAATCTATTTTTACATTTCATGTTCTTGGATTTATTGTTTTTTCAATTGATTGATCATCAATTCGTATGATTAATTGCATTGATTTGATAGCGGGAGATAATTATTGATGCTTTGATAAAAATATGGAATATCATTTTCAATATTAATTAGTCAACAAGACTTGAGATTTGCATGGGAATTATAACCTTAGAATCTATTGAGAGTTGCATGCTTAAGTAGAATTTGAAGAATATTAAATGAAACGAATAGAGTAATAAATTATTATTAGTGCAAGCGACCCACAAATTTCGATTATGATTTTTCTTAGAAATTAAGGAGTACAATACATACGCAAAGTTGATTTTTTGAATGTTTTCGTATGTTTCTTAACTTTTTTTCAACTCTAATCTACATGCTACAATCTGATTGGATGGTTTTTCACTTGAGATCCTTCTCTATTTTAGAGATACGATAAGTGGTACTTTACATTAAGAATCCTTTTGATGGGAAAAACATACAAACTTATAATAGAAGATCCCAACATGTTGTAATTGTAATTATTATTTAAGATTAAAGTTTCAATTTGAAGTTCATTAATATGTAGTTTTTAATTTATTTCATTCGTTCTAATTAACTTGATCAATATTCGTTTTTAGGGCATCCCCCAACTAAGTTGATCAATTTTTGTATATGGAATAAATATAAGTAAAGAAACATCTAATTACTTATTCACTTTATTACGAAACACACTTAAAACACTAATTTTTTAAATCTTGTGTTAAAATATTATAGGAATTAAATCTTGTGTTAAAATATTATTTTCCTATAAACAATTATCAACATTCAATTCTTTATCCACTTTTTATCGACTTGTGATATATCCTCCTATTTCATAATATTGTGAATGCTATTTTACAAAAATATTTAATAAAAAGAATCCTTCAATTGATGAAAAAAAACGTACACCAATTTACAAGACAACCAAACGTGCTATTATTATTCATCGAGCCCGTAAGTAAAAAAAAATCACAAGTAGTGAATGTGATCTGTAGGTAGAAAATCGTCACAAATTCAGCTGAATCCAATATAAAATTTGGAGTTTAGAGATTGACTTTGTGAATATTTTGTGTGAGAATTACTTAAAGGCGGTATATGTGGATTTCCCTTAAATCAAAGTAGCAAACAATATTTGACGATCATTCTTTTAACCAAACTAAACATGAAATAAATATAACGGTTCCTGGCTGTGATAGTGATAGAATGAAAGTGATAATGATGAGAAAATTAATGTATATGGTGATAGTATTAGTATTAGTGAGTGTGAGTAGTGGAAATGTAATATTGCATGATTATGGGGATGCCCTTGCTAAAACCGTATTATTTTTTGAGGGGCAGAGGTCAGGGAAGCTGCCTGCTACGCAGCGTTTGGCATGGAGAAAGGACTCGGCTCTTCGCGACGGTCTCGATAAGGGTGTAAGTGTCATTTCCTCATTTTATCTCATTTGATTTGATTTTTAATCTCATCAATTACGCTCACAATCCAATTTCTAGAATTAGTTTTCGTACATAAACAGAGAATAAATATTCTTCTGTTTTACCCTATTTTTCTATGGAGAAGAATGTTTGCTCATGTATAACAATCCCTTCTAAAGCATCGGAACAATAATTATTCTGTATAGTAAATAGAGATACTAATTAGTAGTGGATTTGAAATTTATAATTATTTGAATTAATTAATTCAAAGTTAGGATGCTATAATTTTTTATTTTTAATGATAAATATAGTATTAATTAGAGTTTATTTTATGTAATATTTTTTTATTTTTACAATAATTGTATAATAAATAGATTAAGAGTAGGACATTGTGGAACACATTAAATTGTGGGACATAAGATCCCATTCGGGTTTCGTGTAGTGTGCACGCATGCATCCTTGTTTAATTTATATATCTTTGAAATAATTCCTACAAGAAATTTATTATTATCTTTGTCCATAAAAGAATTAACTATTTCTTAATTATATGAGTTTTAATAAATAGGTTAAATGTGTTTTGAATATAATGAAGATCTCATTTTTTTATAGTTTTAAATTGATTAATTTGGTTGAGTGATGTTTAAAATTACAATATTGGTAAATACTGAATAATACAGAGGGTTATAATTACCGTGTGGATGAAATAAGGGTCTTAGTCATATTTCTTACCAATATAAGAAATATGAAATAAATGTATTTTTTATGAATGGATCAAAATAGAAAAGTAAGTAAATTTTTCGTGGATGAAGAAAATATTTAGTATGTCATGTTATTACTTTAAAATTAATTTAGAGCAAACCTTCTGCTCCCGGTAAATTATATATAAGCAGCATGCATATATAACGGCCAATAATGAGGGGAGATCGAAACTTAGAAGAAAATTATTAATTGATTGTTAATGCTACTTTGCATAAATATTTAGAGAATCATTTAGTTGATGGAAATAATTATTTATTAAACATTTCTCACTTCTCAAAACAAATTAAACTCTAGCTCACTTTAGTAAAAATCAATAAATTAATTTGACGCATTTGCTTCTATAAACAAATCTCCCAAAAAATATGTTGCCCTTGATTCTGAAAGAAAATACAAGTCCATAGCTAGCTAATTGTTTGGAATTTCAAAATTAAAATGGATTAAATTGATGCATTTACTTTTGAAAACAAAACTATCTATTTATGAAAAATTCTCTCCCATCGCCTTCTCAAAACAAAACTCTCTATCTGGAAAAAATTATCTTTGTCTTCGATTCTACCCAAACTAAACACCATTAAATATTGTTATTCAGTGATAGAATTGATAAGAGGAAGGGAGATATATGTGAAGGTGATAATGATAAGAAAAATAATGTATGTAGTGATAGTATTAGTGGGTGTGGGTAGTGGAAATGCAATATTGCATGATTACGGGGACGCCTTCTCAAAAAGCATACTATTTTTTGAGGGGCAAAGGTCAGGGAAGCTGCCCGCTACGCAGCGTTTGACATGGAGAAACAACTCGGCTCTTCATGACGGCCACCACCAGGGCGTAAGTCTCATTTCATCTCCTGATTTCGAGAGATATGATTAGTGCTTTTGTGCCTTATTTTTGGAGGATGTGGGGCCGCTTGATTTGACTCTCAATCTACATTACTAATTTCATAATCCAATTTTATTATTTTTGGAGGATGTATCAAAGTTGTTATTTTTGTCCATTCACAACAAATGTATTTAATTTATTTTTAGTAAATTTTTCATTCACTGTAAAATAAAACTCTTACTCCTCTCATAACATATTCAATTATTTTATTAAAATTCATGTCATTTAGAAGTGGATACATTTTTTGTCGAGGGAGGGGAGGGAATATTTAAATACATAAGAGAAGATAACCGTATGTTGGGGGCGCAAAATGCTTGGTCATGTTAAAAAGTATCGAGTTCTATTGAGCAATGAATAATCAGAATTTTTACTAACAATCTTTTCAGGAATATTAAGCAGAATTTTTTTTTCTCTCTCTCTCTATATATAAAAGAAATAGTGGGTTCAATTTTAACAAACCCAAGGTGCTGCAATAAAATTTTAAAGTAGTATTACCTCTCACTGGTGCATCTCATCAATTATTTCTGAGCCATTTGACACCAAATAGTGGGAAAAAATATTGAGAAAATCAATTTATTAGAGCTCAAAGTTTTTTTAGGTTCCTAATTTTGGTTGATTTGTAAATATAGGATAAATTTTTCTGGGGGCTTGTAATTGTAGGATAAATTTTAAAAAATTCGACATAAGTAGGACAAATTGAACCTAAAAAAATAATTTGTCATATAATTACAAGTCCGAAAAAATTTATCTTGCATTTGCAAAATAACAAACATTACGGGCCTAAAAGACCGAGAGGAAGAGAGAACTTTTTTAAAAAATTTAATCTTTAAATAAATAAACGTTAAACCCGTAACTTTGGCTATTTTGTAAATGTAAGATACATTTTTCGGGCTTGCAATTGCAGGACAAATTATTTTTTCTGGCTGAATTTGTCCCTAATGCCAAATATTTGAAAATTTGTCCTACAATTCCAAGTCCAAAAATTTGTCTTACATTTGCAAAACAGTCAAAGTTACGGGCTAAAAAAACTTTGGGCTCAATTTATTACAGTTGTATTAAATAAAATATTCGATATAATTTTTTATCAATTTAGGAAGAAATAAAAAATACAAATCCTTGTATGACACAGGTGGACTTAACCGGTGGATACTACGACGCCGGCGACAACGTTAAATATAATTTCCCGATGGCATTCTCAACGACGATGATGGCGTGGGGAGTGATCGAATACGGCAAGACAATGGGCCCGGAACTGGTGCATGCGCTGGAGGCGGTGCGGTGGTCGACGGACTACTTCCTCAAAGCCACCGCCACTCCCGGCGTCGTTTATGCTCAGGTTGGAGACCCCAAAGCCGACCACAATTGTTGGCAGAGGCCAGAGGATATTGACACTCCTCGAACGGTTTATGTGGTCAGTCGGAACGCGCCCGGATCCGAAGTCGCAGCGGAGATCGCGGCGGCGCTGGCGGCCGGCTCTTTGGCGTTCAGAGCCTTCGGAGATAAAGTGTACGCTAAAGTGCTCCTCAAAAGGGCTTCTGAGGTAACCATTTGAACCAATAAATTAAATTAGTGCAGTTCGTTTCGATTTTGCACCAAATTTGGTGCTGGGATAAAAAAGATTGTGTTCAACTTTCACAATTTTAGTGCAAAATCCACACTAAAATGATACTACCATGTATGTGGAAATCCTCTTAACTAATAAATGCTGCAAATATAGCATCAATTAACCAACACAACACACACATTTCTTGATTGGCATTTCACATTATATGGGATGGAATTGTTGAAGATGAGAAGAAATGCTATTTACGGTAAAGGATACTGTGTGGCTAGCTTGCATTGATCTGCTACAATAATTAAAGCCCAAACCAAATTAACTTTTTTCATTATGAATAATTGGACTACCGTTTTGCATTATCAGAGTGCACATAATTTGATTACTGTTCTGATTATTAACAAAAATATATATATATATGAAATATATATTTGGTTTTCGAGATTTCTTATATGTTTACATATATTTTGTTTTTATATCAGGTATTTCAGTTTGCAGATAAATATAGAGGGTCTTACAATGACAGTATCGGTGAAGGAGTGTGCCCTTTTTATTGTGATTATAGTGGCTATCAGGTATATATATAGTAATGTAAATGAGATGTAATTTTGTAAAAGCAAATTTTGAATAATAAATTTTTGTGCAGGATGAATTGTTGTGGGGCGCAGCATGGCTCTACATAGCCAGCAAAAAGAATCTTTACTGGAATTACGTTACGCAGAACATGATAAACTTCAAACCGCAGATAGAATCCGCCCTTTTCGAATTCGGATGGGATGCAAAACATGCTGGGATCAACGTTCTTCTTTCTAAAGTATGTTTCCCTCTCCATGCATATGCTATCTCTTTAATTATTATATCTACGCTTAGAAAATCTTTCAAAATTATGGCCGGACATGCAGTTGGTGCTAAATAACAGCATGGAAGCTTCTACTCCTTTCCTCTCCTATGCAGACTCCTTCATCTGCTCACTTGTGCCCGATTCTCCCACCAAGACTGTTCAATTCTCTCCTGGTATAATCTATCTCCTTAATTTCATATATATGATATCTTCAATATAATTTGTGGAAGTTAATTTATTTGTAGTGCAGGCGGGCTTCTGATAAAACAAGGAGTGTGCGACTTGCAGCACGCCACCGCCCTCTCATTTCTGGTATTGGCCTACGCTCGTTACTTGAAGAAATCTCCGCATCTCATCCGATGCAACGATAAAATCATCACTCAAACCCAGCTTGTGGGTTTCACAAAACAGCAGGTACGTACGTATGTAACATATCCTCCAACAATATATATCGATGCTTATATTAAATGTGAATTGAAGGTGGACTATATACTGGGAAGCAATCCATTGGGAATGTCGTACATGGTGGGATACGGCAGCAAGTATCCGCGGAGAATACACCACAGGGCATCCTCGCTGCCATCGCTGGCTCAACATTCCGACCACATAGCCTGCAAGGCCGGCACGCCCTACTTCTTGAGCGCTGCCGCCAATCCCAACGAGCTGACGGGGGCGGTGGTGGGAGGCCCGGAGGTGGACGACTCCTTTGCTGATGATCGCGTCGACGCCTCCAAATCGGAGCCCACCACTTATATCGCTGCGCCTCTTGTAGGATTATTGGCTTATTTCAAAGCCCGCTCGTCTCACTGACTACAACATTCCAGAAAAGGCGGCATTGTTTGTGCAACACCTTACGCGCCGGAATCACACACGTGCTCACAACTGTTCACGTGCTTTTTTTCCACATCCCCCTAACATTACTCATTCCTTCATTTTCTGGCGTTTTTTCATATATATACGTTAATTCAGACCAACATCAGCATCACAGTTATTCCAACGCATTCTAATATCAATTATCAAACTCAAATAATTTGCACTCTCTACCTATACCTCTAATTTAGACCCGAGGTCCACGTTCTAATTGTTGGACTAGAATTTCACCCACGACTTTTCTCGTTTGGAAAATACTATTTTGTGTTAGTTTGCTATATTATGGTAGTTTTTGTTGTTGTAATTCAATTAAACTGTAAACTCAATTAAAATATCGAGTCTTACATGGTACGTGGTTTTTTTTTTTAATTACAAGAGACATCTAATATATCCAATCAGCAACCTGCACGCAAGTGGAACCTCTACACCACATAAAGGTGGGAAAATACCATCCACACAAAAATGAAAAAATAAATGTATTTGATAAAAAATTAAATTTTTAATCAAAGATCGTGGAGAAAATAGATTTCGAGCAAAGTTCGTCATATTATATGCAATTAACCCTTTTTTTTTTAAGGTTAGTTCAAACTTCATATTTTGTTAATACTTATGCAATTGAGCCACCGCACAAAACTGGCAAATCGTCGCATACGAGAGAGCGAAATCTTTTCTTTTTCTTCTTTTGAGGGGAAGAGGAACGGGAGATCGGAATCTTGCTAATTCTAAATTAATGCAAAATTAAATACTTAATTCTGGATGAAAGGACGACAACAACCAAAATAGAACGATCTTTTTTTTTTTCAATAATAGAAAGATCAAATCTTGAAAAAACGTGCAAATGATGGGGATCCAGATGTACCAATTAGGTGACAATATGAAGTTAAGTGGCGCGGACATTATAACTTGCATTTGCATACAATAAAATTGCAGAAATAATTATTTGAGTACTCTATTCCTCCTTATTGGAGCATCCACATTGATCGACTCATCCGTCCGATTCGAATTAATTTAATGGGAGTCAACCAATGCGGGATCAGATGGATCCTCTGTCCCATTATTTTGTGTGTACCACTCTTAATTTATTTATTTTATAATTATTTTTAATAAAAATAAAAAATATATTATATTATGAACTCTAATTAATATTTATAACTAAAAATTGAAATTTTAACAAATTAATTATATACCCTAACTTTGAATTAATGAACTCAAATAATCAATTATTAATTCAAATAAATAAAAAAAAATAATTATAAACCCAAATTGGATGAGTGAACCCTTGTTAATTATCTTTTTATAATATTAAAGCATAATACATTAAAATTGAAGAAAATATAATTAAAAATTATAATAAATTAAGAGTGATACACGGTGGTACACACAAAATAGTGGGACATAGGATCCCATGTGATGCGGGATGGGGGGGACTCGAGTTTCGACTCATATTGATGAGCCAGGCTCATCCGTTATTTTGTGCACGCGCGTGCGATGCACGCGCCACTTTTTTAAAAAAATAAAAAACAAAAAAAAAAACCTAATGGATATGAGTCAGTTGGATGAACCTCCCCAATACAGGGCATTGACTCATAACCGACTCATCCGTGATTGAGCCTCCAACCGACTCAACATATGTAGATGCTCTTAATTAGCGCTTCTATCATAATTGTTGCAAACTTTATTCTATTCAATAGAATATTCTTATTAAAATACGGTTATTTATTGAAGAAAAAAGAAAAAACGAACCAAGAGAACCCTTGACAGCACAGCGACGCAGACTAAGGGCCGAGCCTCGTTAAAATCCCTTTACAAACCCAAAAAGGGAAAAATCGTAACGGGGAAAAAGAGTACTCGTCAAACAAAAAACAAAAACAACGAACACCAGCTAACCATCCAAATGTGGGAAAGCTTCGGGAGCTCCGGCCTAACCATCGCCCCCAAGCCATCCCGGACACCTGAATAGTGATAAAAAAAACTCCCAATGCTCAAGATGGGAACCATCAAAGAAGAGTACGCAACAACGACATGGACCGCACCTCCCTTGAGCGAAGCTCATCACAACCCCCAATAAATAACTATTCAATAGAATATTCTATTATACATATACTTTGTCCATCCTTTAAAAATATTCAACGTAATTGAAAAAAATAAAATAAATCAACAATTTTCCTATCATACTCTTATTTACTTATCCAAATTGAAGACTATGTAAAGAAAAATAAATGACCGTTAAATTCAATGCATATTAATGAAGGTATAGTACGAAAAAAATAAATTTTTATATCTTTATTAAACAAAAAATACTCCTATGTTTTGGGGAATAGGTAATTACATAACTATGGATCTACTTGTAGATGGCGTTTTAAATAATTGAAATAATAATATAGAGAAAGGTTCAACAGATAAATGCTAAATATTTAGATAATAGAGAATTCGTGAAACAAAAATGAACAAATCTATAATTTTAATGAACAAATCAATGTACCGCATGAACAACATTTTGGTCTGGGTTCGAATCCTGATGGTGGCGAGTTTTTCTTTATGTTTACTAAATACGTCTATTCATTAGTTATGTTGATCTGTTTATAAAATGTATAGATTTATTCATTCTCTCGAAAAAGATAATTTTCTATGGAACTCAACCCTAATATATATATATATATATATATATATATATATATTTGTGAAAACGTGAGAACCATCAAATCTAATGCATTCACTGTAAAAATTAATGCATTCGTTGTTAAAATTAATGCACTCAAAAAAATAAAAAAAAATTGCTCCCTTCAGGATTCGAACCCAGAATTTGCATTCATCCAACAAGATGATACATCCACCGTAGATCTTGATAATCGAATGGCTGAAAATGGTTCTCCGTTCTTTTTTTATTTATAGTTCTTTCTTGAACCTCTCCCTATATATATATATATCCCAGTGAGACCCCTTATTTTTCGTGTAACATGAGTACAATGAATAAGACATATAATACTAATGAACAAAACGTATATCTAATGAACAAGATGTATATACTGATGAAAAATAAAATTTAAAAATTCGTAATGAATAAGACATATATACTGATGAACAGGGCCGTATATACTGATGAACAATGCAGTATATACTGATGAATAACAAAATTTAAAATATTCTGCTCCCTCCAGGATTCGAACCCTACGAAAAAAAATCACCCTCCAGATACAATATCAGCCATAGGATTGATAAAATAAACGCACCAGATCGTGCCCTATATCTCACTAAAATTAGGGGGTCTCATTGGAGCGGCCCCCTATATATATATATATAGGGAGTGGTTCAATTGAGAAGCTCTATATTGTTGAGAAGTTGAGAAGCAATCTAATAGATGAACACGTCAATACATTTTTATGAACGCGAGTTTGATCTGGGGTTCGATCCTTGGCGATGGCGTATTTTTTAACAAATTAAATAGATTCGTATGTTCGTCAGTTATATTTGGTATGTTCAAAGAATTTATTGATCTGGGGTCTAATTGTCATGTTCATCAAAATGTATTGACATGTTCATCTATTAGATTGCTTCTCAACTTCTCAACAATATATAGCTTCTCAATTGAACCACTCCCTATATATATATATATATATATATATATATATATATATATATATATATATATAGGGTTGGGTTCCGGTGGATCCCTATGCTTATAATAGATCCGTAGATCCAAATCTAGACCATTAGATCAAAAAAGCGGGTGAAACAGGATGCTGACACGTGTATAAACACGCGGATCCAACGCGGGTCAAACGGATCGACCCGTTCCGCCTTTTTTGTAAATTAACAATTTGACAGGGGTAGCATTGTAATTTTACACTATTACTGAGGCGGTCGCGATAGTAATAATTTGATTTCTGACAGTAAATAATTTATTACTACATCGCGAATGCATCCGTAAATCAACAGTCTTCATCTTCTTCACTTCTTCTTCTGCATTCTTCCGATTTCTTCTACTTTAACCGACGATTTCGTACAAGAACACTGATAATGGCGAGAAGAATAAAAAAACCTGCAAGAAAGAAACATTCTAAGAAAGATGATGGTCAGTTCATAGTGTTTGAATTTGCTTTCGTCTATCTAGGGTTTTGCATTTGCTTACAAATGATTATGCATCTTCTGGATTTCACAAATTTTAAACTTCTTTCAAACTTCAAACAAGAGTAACTATATTTTAAATCGATATAGAAAACCCTAACTTTACTATTTATGGAATCGAAAAAAAGAGCACTAAATTTATATTTTTTTTTTATGTGATCTATGACTTTCATGAATTGTTTATGCATATTATAGAGATGTGGTCCTCACTTTTCATTAAAATGTATACTTTATTTGTCCCTACTCAAATAATTACAACTTTCAAAACATGAATAGATCCAAAAATAGAAGTTGGTGGGGCTATAAATGATTTGAATATGTTCTGTATACTATGTTCTGTATAGTGAATATGTTCTGCATACTCTTTGTGCATATTGATATGTTCGTTAATGCATTTTGATTTGTTTGTTATGCATATGTCCATTTCAGTAAATATGAATAGATCCAAAAATAGAAGTTAGTGAGGCTATAAATGATTTGAATATATTCTGTATACTATGTTCTGTACAGTGAATATGTTCTGCATACTCTTTGTGCATATTGTTATGTTAGTTAATGCATTTGGTTTTGTTTTTTTATGCATATGTCCATTTCTGTACATGCATAATCATTTATACTAATATGCATGCCATCAAGTATTTATATGCATTTCCACTAATTGCACTATGCACTTCGGTATCATATATTATGCATTTTTCTGTTATCTTAATTGCAAAATAACTATTACAGACACATCAAATGATGATTTTGTCGAAGAGACTCCAACAGGAAGCGGATCTAAATCAAAACAAATAGTAGAATACAAAGGAAAGGGCAAACAGAAGGCGACCGCAACGCCCAAAAAACAAAAACAAAAGCAAAAGCAGAAGGAAGAGAGAAAATCAAAAAGGCTGATAATCAAAAAAAGTCCAGAATCCGAAAGCTCAAAAGAGGTTGTAGTGCATGCTGAACAAATAGAAACGAAAAAAGAGAAGAGTCGAGGGCAAAGACTAACAAGTAGGACAACAACCTACTCGTTAGTTGATGCTATAGAGAGAATGAATCCAACACAAAAAGCACAAATAATAGAGCTTGGTTTTGGAAACATATTGAAGATAAAAGTTAAGGAATTCCCTTCAACTTTGGCATACTGGGTTGTGGAGAGTTTTGACTACAGAGATTGTGCTTTACAGCTTGCAAAAGGGAAGTTTCTGCTAATTGAAGAAGAAGATGTGTACAGAGTCTTTGGTTTCCCGAAAGGGAAGAAACAGATCGCGAAGAGGACAAACAATGAGGGACAGGACTTGCTGGAAGAGTGGTTTGACTTTTTTCCAAACAGAAACAAAATAAGCCCCGCACAGATTGCTACTCAAATGTTAGCACTGGAGGAAGGAGGAGTTTGGTTCAAACGCCATTTCCTTATTCTAGTTGTTGCATCTCTGATAGAGAACACAAATGTTGGATATATCACAGCTCCAACAATACACCATTTCGATGATGTTGAAGATGCTCGAAATCTTGACTGGGGAGATTTTCTGATTAAATCTCTCATTTCAAAAAGAAAAGCATGGGAAGACAAAAAGAAAAACTTCTGTGGGCCTACATTATTCCTGATGGTAAGAATGAGTTTTTAAAATTTTATAATTTTTGAACATAAGTTTCTATAACATTAATATATACTTTAATCTTTCAAAAAAATGCAGGCATTCTATGTGGATAGAATAAAAACTTATGCTGCAAAGTCATATTCAAGGAACTACCCAGCAATCTCAAATTGGGATTATCAGAAACTGAGGCAACGCGAAGATGATGAATTCGGTGCTGGAGGTTTTGGGTATGGAATTGTGTGCTTCCCAATTGAAGTTCCACAGAATGAAGATTTCAATTCATTCAAAACAGAAGAACAAACCAGTGGAATTCAGGAAGCAGTCAGTGAAATCATCAAAGATGCCAGCGAGATTGCAACAAAACTTGTTGCATTTGTGCAAAAACTAAAGTCAGTACCTGCTCAGGCATTTGATGATGACACTTTCATGCAAACAATGGAACACGCACACAAATTGATTGGATATGACATCAGCCAAAAGCCAAGGGATACTGAACCAAGCTCTTCTGAGATGAGAGAATCTCAATTGGATGATATATTCTGGGGCCAGAATGATGTATGCAAGGCAATAGATGATATTATTAAAGCTGTTCTAATGAGAGAGGAATACATACAGGAATTGGACAATGCTCCTACATTCAGCCTTGGACTTTCTCAAATGTTCGCTGATGACAACAATATCAATCTGGATGATGACAATTTCATCTTTTCAACTCCAAACAGAGATGAAAATGAAGAGGTAATGCATTTATATATAATATAAACATAATTTATATTTATTGCATAGAATTATCAAAAAATATGAATTTCTTAACTCATAAGTATGCGTAAACAGCCTGAAGAGGAGCAAGAGCCGGAAATCGTAGTAGTTACAATTCCAGAGGTAAATGTAATAAATTATAAAGATATTATCCTTATTATAGTCTTATAATATGCATTTCTAAATACATTAATATGCATAAACAGACTGAAGTGCAGCAAGAAAAGGAAAAAGATGATGGACAGGAAGATGAACAACAAAAAGAAGGACAGGAAGAACAAGAAAAAGATGAACAGGGAGGAGCAGCATTTGAGAACCAGCAAGAACCACAAAAAGAACCATTTGACAAGGACGAGGAAGAACCACAAAAAGGTGGACAGAAAGAACAGACAGAGACAGGAGAAGAGAAAGAACAAGAAGGCCAGGTAGAAAAAATACTTGAAAAATTCAAAAAACAGGTAGAAGAAATTAAATAATTAATATATAATGCATACCTTAGATCACTACAATGCATGTTTTCATACATATACATGCATACGAACAGGGGAATGACGTGATAGATGAAATGGAACAACACACTGCACAAAATCAATTCGAAAACGAAATGGAAAAGGTACAAATAATATATATGTATACAGGTAACAGGTTTAAGGTAAATAATGATTCAAAAATTTACATATATATGTATACAGGTTGTTCAAGAAGCTGAGAAAAAACATAGCAAGAAAAAGAAAGAACAGGCCAAACAGTTTGATGAAACTGTTTGGAAAAAATTGGAAGATCAAACAGCAGAAGCGAGAAAGAAACTGGAACAAGAGGCACTTGCAGAAAGACAAAAACAGAGGCAACTACAGATGGAAATGAAAGCAAGAATGGACAAACTCAAAGCAGTGAAGTCAGAAAAAATAACAAAGGACAAAGGCAAAAGAAAGCAGGAAGAAGAAGAGGTAATGATTCATATTAATAAAACTTTTATTAGACAACAATTATAACATAAAATATTACCATATTTTTAGAAATTGGATGACACTCCTACAAAGAGGAGAACTACCAGAAGCAATACTGAACATGCGGAAGAAGTGCCTGTCAAGAGGGAGACAAAAAAGACAGCAATGCTAGTATCGCCTTTTGCAAGACGATCACTAAGCGCTTCTGAAAGCATGACAGCACAAGAGAACCAGCTAGCCTACTTTGCTCTGCACAATAGCGAAGACACCATGTATATTTATTTTCTAAGTTTCTTTTATTGTCTGTAGATTTATTTTACAAAACACATCAACAATTTAACATAAACATAAATGCATAACAGGAATGACATCCTATTCAAGAACAAGGAAACGCAGCTCCCTAGACAAGAGATAATGTCAATGAAACATGGTGAATACATAAACATATCAGTAATTGATATCTGGAGCAGGATTCTGAATGAAAACGAATCAGTCCGTTCAAAGGATTCACCAGTCAGATTCTTTGCTACAACAGATCCTTCTGTAAGTATAATAAAATTATCTTATATTTAATATTATTCATTTATATATGATAGCTAACAATTATTTCATAACAAAATTATACTATACAGCTCATCACAATCAGCATGCCAAATACCAACTGGTCCAATGAAAAAATGCAAGAGGTTTTTCAAGAAAAGTTTCAGTATGAACTAGATAACACCAAAAGCATTCAGCTCAAGGAAATAGACATGGTATGTAATAAATATATTCAAAACTTACACATATAAAACTTTAACACATTGTAACTCACATACTTTAATTGTTTTTGCAGTTCTTCTTCCCTATTTATAGGTATGAACACTATTTCCTAATATGCATCGACATACGGGTGGGAACAGTGTTCATATTGGACAACAAAAATCAGACTGCAGTTGACTGTAACTTTGAAAAATACAATGAAATGTGCATCAAGTTGGTAAGTTCCTAAAAACATTTATATATAGTGTCAATTTCATAGTATGTAATTATATAAATAATAGTTAACTAAATGTTAATAAATCTTAAACCAGGTGGAATTCATGAAGAATTTATTGGGAACAAGAAAAATGGCAGCAAAGGCAAAGAAGCTAGACAACCCCACATTCACAGTTCCAAGGATAACATGGGCCGAGAAACAAAATAGCACCGACTGTGGCATATACGTCATGAGACACATGGAAACATTTAAGGGGGACGTAAACAGTTGGAGGCACGGACTGACCAACAAAGCAAAGAAGCAAATGATGAGAATGAGGATGAAATATTGCGCATACATACTCGGATGTGACTGCAACGAGCAAAAAGCACACAACCTGAAAGAAGCAAATATCTTATACAGAGTATCATCTGCTGATGGGTCATTGAATCTGCCCAAAATACTTCTTCCTTAGCTCATAAATTCTTGGCTTGATCACTGGATGTGAATAGGGGTTTAAGCTATGACTTTAAACATGATTCTGAATGTCTATGGCAAACAACTAACAATCTTTTTTTTTTCTTTCCTTTTTTGATCTGTCGATGAAAAACAGTGATGTTTCCAGGTTATTTTGATGTCCTATATTATGATATTTTGATGAAATTTTATTATGTCTCCAGGCTATCATATATTTTTTTAATTTGTCCAGTATCTCCAATTTACATGCATAATTTCCTACACTAATGTGCAAATATTACTACATGAAAATGCATAAAACTTTAACTACAAATAATTATTTTTGTAAATACATTTTTTTTAAAAAAAAAACCCTATACACTAAACAATAATCTCTAAACATAATAAAACACTAAACCCTAAACCCTAAACACTAAACCCTAAACACTAAAATCTAAACCCTAAACACTAAAACTAAACCCTAAAAATTAAAAACTAAACCCTAAAAACTAAACACTAAACTAAACACTAAGAACTAAAAATTAAAAAATAAAAAATAAACCCTAAACACTAAACACTAAAAACTAAAAACTAAACC
The DNA here is from genome assembly GCF_028751815.1 of Salvia miltiorrhiza. Lineage (NCBI taxonomy): Eukaryota > Viridiplantae > Streptophyta > Magnoliopsida > Lamiales > Lamiaceae > Salvia > Salvia miltiorrhiza. Next base: position 23,474,521 of record NC_080393.1, on the reverse strand, counting down.
CTAAACACTAAACCCTAAACACTAAAAACTAAAAACTAAACCCTAAAAACTAAACACTAAACCCTAAAAACTAAACCCTAAACACTAAACTCTAAAAACTAAACACTAAACTAAACACTAAAATAAAATATTATAAAACAATGCATAATCAAAAACAAAAAATGCAGATACTGTTAACTAACAATGCATAAATATATATACGAAAATACATAATAGTTTTGTGTAACTTATACTGTTAACTAACAATGCATATTCAAACACAAAAAATGCATCCACTGTTTACTAACAATGCATAATTAAAAACAAAAAATGCATATATTGCATAATCAAAAACAAGAAATGCATATACTGCATAATCAAAAACAAAAAATGCAGATACTGTTAACTAACAATGCATAAATATATATACGAAAATACATAATAGTTTTGTCTAACTTATACTGTTAACTAACAATAAAATACATAACAGATAAAATAATAACGTATAATATAGAACAATAATACGCAAAACGTAGAACAATGAAATATTTCAATTATTTATGTAAATCTTAATCAAGAATACTATACAAAAAATGTAAAATAAAATATAAAAAACCTATTTAACAGCACGTTCCTGATCACAATTACGAGCATCATGGTTCACCATCTCTTTGCAATTGCCACATCTTCGTTTCGGTTTATTCTTATCCCTTAAAGCCTTCTCAATCCTCGACTTCAAACGACTTCCACTACCTTTTGTCTTCACAATATCAGGTGGGTGAACATCAACTACTTCAGGAGGTGCACCACCATAAAACTCATTAAAAAGATCATCATTTGAACTGCTAGAACTATTCACAGACAAAGAATCATGCACACCTTTCAAAGTTTGAAATAACTTCTCCATCTTTACAGAATCACCTTGAACCAGACCTATACAACTATAAGCTAAAGAATATAACTGAGAGAGAGTATCTGTCCCACCAGAATTTGTACTTCCACCAACGCAAATTCCTTTTGTCCAACGCTTTAATATATATTGATCAGGAATCCTCTGAATCTTAACATTCTTCAACACACAAAATACATGCGAACAAAGCCAACCACACCTCACAAAGTGCTTGCAATCACAATTGCAACTATAGTCAGCCAAATTATAAGTGACACTAAATTTACCACTTTCACCATCTTCAACTACATAAACATTCTCGCCGACACCAGTCCTAATCTCCAATATGCAGCAACTGAAACTAGCTGAAACAATCTGCTTTTGAACCTCAACAAACATCCCACTAGTATAAACAGTTGCTGCATGCCTTTCAATTGCCAGATCTGTCACCAACTTTGGGAAACAAGAAACATCAACACTATTGAGACGATCACACTGATTTCTTTGAGCTTCAATAGCACGCTCAAAATGAATAAAGAATTCAATCAGATTTGCACCCCTATTGAAATACCTACGGAAAAAACTATTCTGACTCTCAGACATAGACGTTGTCTTAAATAACCCACTCATATGACAATCTCTAAAAAATGAAGGAATCCAATAACTACGCTGAGCAAACATAGAATCAAACCATTTATCACCAACCAAACCATATTTCTCCATTAAATCATTCCATCTTCGTTCAAAACTCAAAGGCTCAGTAAACTCAGACCATGCAAGACGATTAAAATCCTTTTTAAACTGTAAATCGGTCTTAAGTCGATGTGGAACCTTATCCATAACTTTAACCATGATATGCCACATGCAAAATCGATGACGCGTATCATATAAAACACGTTCAACAGATTTTTTTTAAGCTGGATCTTGATCTGTAATAATCATCATTGGTCTTCTCCTCATGCATTCAACAAACTTCTCAAGAACCCATGAATATGATTCCTCATCCTCATGAGAAATTAGACCAGCACCAAAGGTCACACAACTTCCATGATTATCTTTACCAGTGAATGGCACAAATATAAGATTATATCTGTAGCAACAAAATAAAAGAAAAACATACTTAAAACATAATTCATAATGCTATATAACAAGATGCACAACATATATCATAAGTATGCATACCTGTTAGTTGAGTATGTCGCATCAAATGATACAGATTCACCAAAAGCATCATATTTCTGAATTGATAAAGGATCAGCCCAAAACAGCCTTGTAAGTTTATCAGAACTATCAACTGCATATTCAAACTGAAAATCGCTACAAATTTCACGCTTATTGAACAAATTATTCAATAGAATCTGAGCATCAGAACCAAGAACATATGCACGCAAATCACGTGCAAAATTCTTAAAATCCACCGCTGTACATCCAACTTTATCATAACCCCCAACCAATTCCTTAAACAAATGGAATGATTTAACAGGACCAATATTGGTTTTAACACAGTTCAATACAAACTTCTTATGCCCATGATCCAACTTACGATTAGACAACATAAAATGTTGAAGATTATCTGAAACAAATCGATGACTATGACCCTCAATAAAATTCACAATAGTGTAAGAACCACCATCAACAACACGAAGAATAATACGAGCTTTGCAATCTACTCTTGTACTCATCCTAGATCTAATATTTCCACCAGATTTACTTAACCCTTCCCGACTACAAAAAATAAGTCTAGAAATAATCACCCCAGATTTCTTACGCTTAACAGCACCAAGACGCGACTTAAATCCACAACGCTTAGCATAAGCCATATAAAACTTTTCACCATCATCTAATGAAGAAAAATTCTTCCCAACAATAGGTTTAAACTCATCATCACATTCAGGTAAAAACACTGTATCAGAAGTTGAACTCTGATCAGAAAAAACACCATCTGCAAAAAATAAAAATAAAAATGAATCATAATCTCAAAAATCCAAATGCATAATGCATAACAACGGGAATGCATAATCTAAAATAACCAAATGCATAATTCATAAACAAGAGAATGCATAACATATATTATCAAAATAAATACATCCGATAAAAATAAAATATTTAAACACAAATGCATAATACTAACCACTAACATGCATATATATATTAAAAAAATGCATAATGCATAAAAATGAGAATGCATAAAAATGAGAATGCATAATCTCAAATAACCAAATGCATAATTCATAAACACGAGAATGCATAATATATATTAGCAAAATAAATACATCCGATCAAAATAAAGTATTTAAACACGCGTGCATAATCCGAACCACAAACATGCATATATATATTAAACAAATGCAAAATTTTAAATAAAGATTTAACGTAAAAAAAATATAGCACAGCACATAAGTTAAAATAAATAAAAAAACCAAACAAAAAATACAGATTTCATATCAACACATAACGCAAACGTAATTTCCGATTTATTATACATAATGCAGAAGAAAAAAACGATAAAATCATCAAACTAAAGAAAATAAAAATACAAGGAACAAATAATATTCATCACGAAGAACAACGAATTAAAAAAAACAACAACTAACTGAACAACGAATAATCAATACATGATTCCTCAATTCAAAACACAATAAGAACTAACTGAACGACGAATAATCTCACAAATGAAGAGAATCGTCATGAACGTCAAATAACAAACAATACCTGATTCCTCAATCGTCATGAACGAGAAAACGAACGATTCTCACAGATGAAGAGAATCGCAATGAATATAGAAACACAAGCGCGAAGACTGCGAGGTAAAAAAATAACAGACGACGAGGTAAAACGAAGTAGCATGCGAAATATAATCTAAGAATTAAAAGACGAAAATACCCTTTCGCATTTAAAAATTAGGTATAAAAATCGGATCAGATCTGGACCGTACAAAATAATAAATCAACGGCTGATATTAGGATCTACGGATCTATTATAAGGAATGGGATCTATATGATCCCATTCCTATATATATATATATATATATATATATATATATATATATATATATTCACAACATTCTTGTTAACTTTGATAGGTGCAGTTGGGAATATTTTGCACATAACTTCTTTTTTTCTTGATTTTTCTTGCCACTTCGATTTTTAGATCTTAATGATCCAGTGGCTGAAAATAATTTATATATATTTTATATTTTAAGCAGTGTTTTTATTTTTGCCTATTCCTGTATATATATATATATATATATATATATATATAAACATTTTCAGAAAAAAAACGTACGTTTAATTACAGTTAATTACAGCTTACCCTATATTATAGCATTATATGCAAAGACGTAATGTGTGTGTGTGTGTGTACCGACAATATAATTAAGCTACATCTTAAAGAAAACATAGCAGAAATAGATAAATTATGTAAATTCTGAATTAGATGACTTAGAAGAGGCATGTGATCGAGTTGAATACTAATTAAGCTTTGACAAAACGCATTCCCATTTGCATGTGCCTTCGCACAATCAACATCCTAAAATAACAGTTTTTTAACACCTAAATTATTCCCGCTGGATTCAACAATTAATTCACCTGACACTTTCTGCGTTATATATATATATATACCCTTTTCCTTCCTTGTTTAAACATCCATCCATCCCACAAGTAAATCAATTCGAACACACACACACATACACATGATGGCATTTTCAAGCAAACATAATTTCCTGATCACACTGGTGGCCCTCACCCTCTCGATCAACATTATAGTTCCGACCTCCGCCGCCACGTCAAAGGAAAGCTCGACTAACTTCGTGGTGAAATCGTGCAAAACGACGACGTACTCGTCGCTGTGCGTGAAGACGCTGCTCCCCTACGCGTCGACGGTGGGCACCAACCCGCTGAAGCTGTGCAAGGTGGCCCTCAAGGCGGCGGTGCTGGCCACCTACAACTGCTCGGCCACGGTGACCAAGCTGGCCAAGCAGAAGGGGCTGAAGAAGGCCGAGGCCATGGCCGTCAAGGACTGCATCGGCGACCTCAAGGACGCCATCACCGAGCTCAAGGACACGCTCACCGCCATGACCCACATGAACGACGGCGACAGGGAGTTCCAGTGGGCCAATGCCAAGACCTACGCCAGCGCCGCCATCACGGACGCCGACACCTGCGTCGACGGCATCCTCGACCGGAAGGTCAACACGGCCGTCAGGAACAAGATCAAGAGCTGTGCCACCGCTGTGGAGAAGCATATGAGCAACGCCTTGGCCCTTATTAACCATCTCTATTGAATACCTCTATCAATTCATAATTTCATTGCATGGCCTTTTCAATTATGCAATACTAATTAATAATTTCTACGAGATTGTCATTTTTTATGTTCCACCAATAATTCAGATTTACTATTCCACCATAATTACAAATTAATTAATGATTTGTTTGGTCTTCTTCCCAAGATGCTCAGTTGCGTAATTAATTTGCCAATGTACTAATTAAGTAATGAATATGATGTAATCTAGATCGATTTGCCAAATAACGTTAATATAGTGATATTTATCTGCCATCTGAATAAACAAATGAATATATATATATATATATATATGTAGAGAAAAGTTAAACAGAGAATGCTAAATATTTAGAGAATAGAGAATTCGTGAAATAAAAACGAACAGATCTACAATTTTTACGAACAGATCAATGTACCGCATGAACAGCAATTTGTCCCGGGTTCGAATCCTGTTGGTGGCGAGTTTTTCTCTTTTTTTACTAAATACGTCTGTTCGTTAGTTATGTTAATCTGTTCGTAAAATGTATAGACTTGTTCAAAATGAAATATATAATAATTCTCTGTTTAACTTGACCCTATGTATATTCATTATCAATTTTTTAAATTTTATTGTTCATTAGTATTATATGTCTTATTCATTGTCTTCATGTTACACGAAAAATAGGGGGTCTCACTGGAGCGCGCCCCTATATATATATATATATATATATATATATATATATATATATATATATATATATATAGGGTGCGGTTATAGTGAGAACCACAATTATCGTGAGAACATAAGAATCAATAAAATTACTGCATCTGCTATACAAATTAATGCATCAACTATTAAATTTAATGCATCCAAAAAAAATAATTTTTTTGCTCCCTTCAGGATTCGAACCCAGCATCTGCATCCATCCACCAAGATGATGCATCCACCGTAGATCTTGATGATCGAATGGCTTAAAATGGTTCTCTGTTCTTATTTTATTAGTGGTTCTTATTTGAACCTCTCCCTATATATATATATATAAAACACCCTATTTTTAGTGGGAGTAATATATAGATACCATACGTGGAGCTTCCAAACGCTCAAGATTTCATGCTGTTAATTAATTATCATATTCTACTAATCTTACATATTTGGCAACGATCCATCGGTGGAGATGGAGGACCATCCCCTAAAAGAGACCAAGTTAGTGCAAACAAAATATTCAACTCATCATTTTCAATGGGAATGAAATTGCAATTCAATTTACTTTTAACGTGGGAAATTAAGTTTAGTTTTATAAATTTTCAAAACTAAGGAGATGTTTTTAGGCCTTATTTCGTTTGATCATCATCAGAAAAAAAAAAAAAAAAAAAAAAAAAAAAAAAAAAAAACATTTAGTACTAATACAAAAACCTTATCTCAATTAGGGGTCTTAGCCCACTGGCCACCGGGTCCTCCCTTAAGTGAAGTGACCCAGGTTCGATCCCTCTTGGGAGCGAATTGGAGATTGGAGATATAAGGTGGATTTTGGTGAATGAAGAGATAAGGTGGTTCTTGGGAGCGAATTGGAGATTGGAGATATAAGGTGGATTTTGGTGAATGAAGAGATAAGGTGGTTCTTGGAGTGGATGATTTTGGTGAATGAAGAGATAAGGTGGTCTTGGAGTGGATGATTTTGGTGAATGAAGAGATAAGGTGGTTCTTGGAGTGGATGGGGAACTAATTTCTAACATCTAACATGACTTTGTCCGATCAAAAAAAAAACAAAAAACAAAAAACAAAAACAAAAACCTTATCTCACATATTCAGCAATCTCAGATTTAATGAGCTAATTAAAAGGTAGAGTGGTAGAAAGTATCAAGGGCATAATGGAATCCAAACAAACAAGAATTAATTTCCATTAGTATTCAGTGTATGAAAGCTTCAGCCACAGAACACGCCTGAACGGAGCGTTCCGACAGCCTGGCAGCCTCGGCGATGATTCCGGCGCCGATTAGATCCTTTTGCTTCTTCAACATATGGGAGCAGGTGGTGAGATCATTCCTAGCGGAATCGATCATCTTCGTCACGGTCTCTACGTGGGCGCTGCGCTGCTCGTCTTTGGCGGCACGCAAGAGGTCGAACTCCTGCGAGGCGTTGCGGAGGCTGTCGTCGCTGTTGCCGAGATTGCCGAGGCACTTGGCCACGGCGGCGCGCTCCTTCTCCGCGGCCTCCGGCTCGGTGGTCTGGCGCACCATGTAGGCCCTCGTGGCCTGCACTTGGGCCAGGGCGGCCGAGAGGGCGGCGTATCCCATTTTGTTGGCGTCGTTGTCCATGAATTGGGAGGCGTAGGGCACCAGCAGCTCCGCGCAGAAGCTCGCGTTCGAGGTCTTCTCGCACGCCGCCTCTACCCCGCCGCTCTTGGCCGATTGAGCGATGGGGAGGAGGTGGAGAAGCACCACCACCACCACCAACACCATGGGAAATGCGCTTTTTGCCATCTTGTTGGGATTTTCGTTTCAGCAGTTTTGATTCTTGAAAATGGTTATCGCTATTTGTAGTTGGAACCCGATTCCTCACTTTCTCTCTATTAATTATGGATTCAAACACCGGAAATGTTTGATCCGTGATTTTCTATGGTTTAAATTTGTTTATATAATTTGTGTACCAAACTAACCTTTTTTGTGCTCTCATAATATTATCCAAATATGTAAAATCCACAAATAAACACAAACATGAGAGACACTATCCAATAGCCCAAATTTAAACGCTTCAGCCCAAAAGGCCTAGCATCCATCAACAAAGCCTATCCCGGTGGTTGTAAAAATAGTTTTACCTTTTTCAAGTCACGTAAAATAATCATATTTTTTTATTTTAAAACGTCTACAAAAATTAGTCATATTTATTTATAAACCACCACTACACTATAAATCAATTCATATTACTTTAAATATATCAATTTATTTACTTATTGTATATTGTATGATTCACCATTTTAAATTAACATAAATCTCGTTATTCACTAAGGTGGATCCCCTATCCACTTCAACATTATTTTAAAGGTGGATCCATTATCATTTATAATACAATCAACTATAATTATTGAAATATGTTTCACTTTCTTGTAGGATTATTTTTACGGGATAGAGGACGATGGAGTATTTATTTTTGAGTTATAAAGTGATTATTTGTTTGTTTAGTTGAGTTCATGAGTACTTGAACTGTACAATAATAGTCGATGAGATATTGCCTTAACAGTAAGAATCATACATCTCAAACACGGACGAATCGATTTTAATTCGATTTACGTTGATTTCATCCAAATTTGTGTTGCTTGGTTAGTTGGGTTTGTGTTTGTCCAATTTTTCAGTGACTTGGGTTTATAATTGCAACTATTATTATACTTGTAATTCATGAACACGTTACTTCGGATCAAATTAACCAAAGAAGTAGACTATATATAGGTACCTTAGCTCAACCCCGAGACAAAAACTATTTCTTTAAGAGGGAAATTAACCTAATTAAATAATTAAATATATTTCAAATTATCGCAATTTTTATTTATTCTATCATAAGGTATTGAAATTGATTAATCAATACATAAACTAAGAAAAACTATGCAAATTAATTTCCAAATAAATTTTTAGATACTTGAAAATTAAGTGGGATCATCGCGAATTTGATGACGTGAGTAATACTTTTCTAATCATCACCACTGGTCATTAACTATATTGCTTTGCCGAACAACAGTATAGTAACCAAAGAATTAGTGTAGCTTGCTCGCTTTACTATGTTGATTAGCACACGAGTCGTAGTTGGCCTTCGCATTCCAAAATGTATACAATCACACATCATACTAGGGATTTTCTTCTTCAACTGTCTCGTTTTTGATGTTTCGTTCCGTATTCCATTTTTGATCTTTTTTATAATTTTTGCATTACAATAAAATATTTTAGCAATGACATCATTTTTAAAGTATTGTAAGATTTATGTTACTGAATAATATTATGACGTTTTGAGATAGGTAGCTATCATGCATGTCACAAAAACAAAACAATATCACAAAGTTAAGTGATATTTGAGAGTATAGATAATTTTGTGACATGTAAAAGTGTTTTATTTATATTTTGAAATGAAAAATGTAGTTATTTTGTGACATATGAAAGCGTAATTATTTTTTATGACAATATATTTATAATTAATTAGTTCTTCAAAAAATTAATTTTATTAATAATTAATGTAATATAAGAAAATTTGTGTGTGTTTGTGTGTGAGAGAGAGAGAGAGACGGAGTAATAAAACTATAAATACATTAAGGAGAAAATTTAATTAACATGACATTTTTTAGTATTTTTGTCTTCGAAATTAGAATTTTTCTAATCTCGTCCTTTTAATATGATATGAGGTAAGCAAAATTAATTCAACTAAATGTGGTAAAAATCATTAAGGACTTTAGAATATTTTAAAATTTTAATTCATCAACATAAATAAAAAATTAGCATATATTATATATTTATCTAAACTAACTAAAAGCTAGGAATACACATAAGCTATAAGCTCAGGCGAGTGCTGGAGGTGAAGGGATTCATGATTGGGTCCGTTTTGAAGCTCCGAGAAAGCTATACCAGATCCACGAGTGAACAAAATTTTTTTTTGATCAAGAAAAGGTGAATTTCATAAAAGGTACCAGAGGTACCAAAAGAAAAATCATTACAAAAAACGTGAGATCAGCTCATAAGAGGACCATTCGGCAACGGTGGCATCCACCCCGATGATCCCAAAAATTTTGTTCCAACACCAAAGTCTAACCTTAACTTCAGTGATGAATTTTCTAGAATCCCAATCCACGCCTTCGAATTTGCAGTTGTTTCTCCATTTCCACAGCGCCCAGATAGTACAAATTAAATATTTGTAATAATCTTATTTTTTTAATTAAAAAAAACTCATTAGTTATATGGCATGAGATAACTTACGATATTTTTAAATGAGATGTCTATTAATTTATTAAATATCAATATTATATTTGATAAAATATATAAAAACTTTAATTTTTGAAACAAGTAATATACTCCGTTCGTCCCCCAAAACTTGAGCAATATTCTTTTTCGGGTTGTCCCGCTAAGCTTGAGCAATTTTCTTATATGACAAAAGTTTTTCCCATTATTCACTTGTTCACTTTTTCACCCTTCGTCCCCCTAAGGGCTCGTTTGGTTTTCAGCAAAGGATTATATATGTAGGATAATTTGTAACCAGGATATTTAACGTGGATAATGACAGATTATTAATATTGAGTTGGTGTTTGCTATCATGGCTAAATACAAAATATCCTGGTTTAAGTTAATCCTAGGGGGAAGGTGGTATTATTAATCCTAAGAAATCTGGATTAATAATACTGGGTCATGGGATTAAACCGGGTCATCCACATTATTACTAAATAATATCAAACACTAGACTGATCTGTACTAAATTAGCTAATACAGTGTATTAGCCAATATCAAACACGCCCTTAAGTACTTAACACACAAAATACTAGTCCTTAAAATTCGTGCCGAAAAGAAATTGCTCAAGATTTATGGGAGTATTAAAATACTATAAATATCTACCTCATCATTAGATGCATAATAAATATTTATTAATAAAATTTTATTGAAAAAGAAAAGAAAAACAAACTTAAACCCTTGAAAGCACAGGAAGCAGACTAAGGGTCGAGCCTCATTAAAACCTTCCAGAAAGGAAGGAAAAAGAGTACTCGTCTATGGAATAGAAAAAACACCAAAAAATCACAGAAAAGTGAGAGTACTTCGAAAGCTCCGGCCTAACCATCACCCCCAAGTAAACCCATCATTTTCTTAGCTGAAAGAACAAAAAGAAAAGAGGAACCTCAAGAGAGGAGAAACCAAACATAACGTAAAAAACCAAAGCCAAAACATGGTTAACCGAAGCAAGGATCTCAAACCAAAACCTAGAAGTGCTACCAACACAAATATGCTCAACCCGGAGCAAAGCACGGCACATCAACAACAAGAAAATGCCGGCTCCAAGAACTCGACGCCGATAAAGAAAAATCTTTATCGCCGAGCTACCAAGAAGGCCCAACCATTCCAAAAATCTATAAAAGAGTTGAAAAGATGCCCAAAACGACCACCAATAAATCACCAAACGCTGAACCATCGAACCAGGAAAAACGCCCAACAAGTGCTCGATGAAAGGCCAAACCATAAAGATGGCGAGAGAATACCAGCTACAGAGGACAAAAATCCTCAAAAAACAACACGGTCGACCAAAAGCTTGTAGCGTCCACTAACCAAAATCAAAAAGCGTGAACCTAAGAGAAAAGCGAGATAATAAAAACTCATCAATGAGCAGGACGCAGTACATCAACGACCTAAGCTTGCCGGCTCCATAAACTCGACGCCAGTAAAGGAACTTTATTGCGGAGCTACCATATATCAAGGCACGAAAATCATCAAGATGCATAATAAATATATTTTCATGGGATAAAAATCATATGTATTTACTTTGTATAATTATAATTGATCATATGTACGATTAATTATTTTTATCATAATTTATCTAATCTCATCATTTTCATGGAATAAAAATGACATAAAATTAACTCGAATGATAGAATTAATTAAGGATTTTGAGTTATTCTAAAATTTTAATTTATTAAAATAAAAAAAAATTAATATTTTTATCTATCAAAATTAATTCTCCAAAATAAACACCACAATACTTAGTTTACTGAGATTTAATCAAAACTAAACATATGATGAGATCTTGATGCGTCGTTTTACAACAAAAATATCCGGCAGTCAGCCGGTATGCCCACACTGCGCAGACAACAATAAGCAAAATCGTCTCCCAAGGGACTGGCGAGAATTTCTCCAATTAAAGCCTGCAAAGTAACCACGAAAATTGAGATTAAAATCGCTAAAATACTAAACTTAAAATTAAATAAATAAAATTGAAATAAACCAATTTTGATAATGGCGAAAAGATGAATAAAAACTCAACAATTAATGAAAGAATTCCGACAATTAATTAAGTCCACCCTAGCTTAATTATTCCGATCATTGATGCAAATATAACTTTAAATCATGCAAATAAATCAGTTATAACCACTGAAGACGCTTCTGACGTGATCTTATTTCTCCTTAATTATTTGGTAACCAGGAAGACGCTTCACTAATGACTACCCTAATCGACTGACAACCGTAAGAGACGCTCTATAAGTTTAATGAGCCGACAACATTAATATCTAGAGAAATCCGATTCAAAACCAATAAACTCTGACGCAGGATTATTGAATTAAGACTGTTTTTCCCTTGACCCTGATGTGTCAATTTACCACTAATCAAACCTAAACCACAATTACGTTCAATTGACTATATAATTAATTCTAACCCAATAAATATTTGCAACTATCTAATGGATTAAAACAATTAATATCATTAAACATGGAGAATCGCAGCTGCAAGCATAAAATAAAATATAAGAACAACTTAGATCTCACAGAATAATCTTGCTAGTGATTCCCTAATCATTGCCGGAATAAACGAATTTAGCTAGAACTCATAATTAAATAACCAAAGAAATAAATAAATAAATTACAAAAGAATGAAGAAAAATAAAACTTGAATTGACTCCAAAATTGCGTCCAAAATAGCTGATGTTCTTCAAGTGGCGTGAATTGTGTTGATTTTAAACATAAAACTTATCTAATACTATTATATACTCCCTCCGTCCACTAATTGTTGGCCTAGGAGCCAAAACACGGATTTTAAGAACAAGTGTATTTTTATTAGTTGAGAAAGGAACCCACAATTTATTAAAGTCAATGCAATTAGGCCACAATTTATTAAAGGGACCCACAATTTTGATTAAAATATGAATATAAACTTACCCAAAATAGATAGGACATAAATGGATGGACGGACCAAAAATGCAAGTAGGCCAACAATTAATGGACGGAGGGAGTATAAATTAAAAAAGACTAAACCTAATTCTAATCTAACTAACTAAAGTGGCGTAGGCCCACTAAAAACTAACTAACCTAATCTAATCAACTTTAAACAAAAAGTGGCGTTTGAAAGCCCACAAAATAAATCAATGCAACCCACTTCAATAATTCCAATCAGTTCGACATTTAATTTGCATGCGAATCTCGCTCCTTGCAAAAGCTTCTTCTTTCACAACTTGAAACTTCAAGATTCTTTTCAAAATTAAATTCTTTCTCTAGATCTTATCAAAAACCATTAAAATTCACATAAAACTTTAATTCATTTCAAAAGATGATATTTAACACAAATTAAGCACAAAAATGATACCAAAATCTCCCAAATAAATGCGTATAAATACGCCTAACCAGATCTATGGGTCCACCGTCATTCACATGGCATTTCCATGTTTACTAGTTCACCGTCTTTGACAATAATGAGCTATGGGCCTAAGCATGTTCGTTTAACGTCACTTCTCATACTGAATCAAAGACCAAATATGTTGTGGTCAACAACTGTCGTTTAAATTGCTTTTACTATACTCTGTACGTTGAGCACGATATAAATTTTAATAAAAATAGTTATATATATTGTAAATGAAGAAAATATCTTATTTACAAAATAATATTATTAATAATAATTAATTGTATTGTAAATGAAGAAAGAAGTTCAACCATATTATAAAAAATTTCATAAATAAAAATTAATTAATTTTTATAAACGTTCCAAAATGATAAAAATAAAATTGAATTTTTTATCCGCAGAGAAAGTATTTGAAGACTCATTTTTGCTTCAACTTATAGGATATGACTATTATAATTTTTTGTATTATGCACGCTATTATGTTATTTGATTATTAGATATATTAAATTATCTGTGATATGGATAAATATTGTTATAAACGAATGAAATTGTGGTATTTTATTGTACTCCCTTCGTCCTCCAAATAACTTCCTATGAGGGATGGACATGGATTTTAACACAAAGTTGTTGAGTGTATTGAAAATAGTAAAAAAAAATATTATAATTAGTATAGAAAGTGGTGAAAATGAGTTATAATTAGTATTGAGAGTGATGAAAAAGTGAAAAATAAGAATAAATGATATATTATTAGTGGTGAGGTAATGTCCCAAAATGGATAGGAAGCTATTTGGGGGACGACCGAAAAAAAAAAGATAGAAAATTATTTGGAGGACGGATGGAGTATAATTTATGATTGGATGATAAAATTAGTGTAATTTAGTCCATCAATAAATTAATATATAATACCCCCTCTGTCCCAGTTTAATAGTCCTGTTTTTTTTTTCGGCATGGAGATTAAGAAACTTGTTTTTTGATAGAAAAATAGTGTGATCCACTTTATTTTAGCCATTCAACTATACTACTAAAATAAGAATAAGACTATTCTAGAGGCAGAGAGTATATTTTATGTTTTGTATTAGGTATTCCACCTAGGTGGTATATATATAAAAGTGTTAATACTAATATTTGCCTCTATATAAAATGTCACAAATTTGTATAGTGTATATTCGGCCTTGTTTTATAAAGTGTTTTGTGTTTCGAAACAAATATATGACATGCGTAATAGGTATATTAAGACTCGTTTGATGCTCAGTAAGGGATTAGTCAGTATAGTTAGTAAATTAGATTATTAGCGTGGATAAATATGTGTTATTAATATTGGTTGGTTGTTTGCTATTATGGTTAATCAATCATGATTTTTGTTTGGTATCCATATTTCTAGGTTAGATAAGCTTAAAAATGGACACAATTGCAGGACCGTATTAATTATCCTGCGTAATCCGAATTTTTAGCTCAGGGCCTTCACATATCGCAGGACCATCCACGATGCATGTATTGAATATCAAACTATGCACTAATCTGAATTAAATTAGCTAATAAGGTGTATTCCCTAGCACCAAACGGACTCTAATAGTGCAAGCTTTATCACCCTGAGTTAAACGAAACAAGTGTAAATAGGTTGACGTTGTCCTGTTATAAAATCATGGAAAGTCTTTCATAATTAATAACTTGATACAAGTTTACATAAACCACATTTGGCTCGTGAGATTATTTGCTATGAAATGTAGCTTGCTTCATCAAATATATTTGTACTACTATGTCTTCTATATTGTAGATTTAATCTTATATTAAAAAATAATGTGGTATGAGGATATAAATTTCTTTCCTCGTATCAAACGATGAATGTATAAAAATAGAATCAATCTGTTAAGGAACTGCAAGTTAAGGGATGGGTCATGTCATCATTTATTGGCCCCGAAACAATTGGAAAAGTCTATCCTACACCAAGGCGTGATACGCCTTCATAATAAGACAAATAAGGATAAATGGGCCCCACCAATTTTTCTAAAGACAATTTGACTTCATTCGTTTCTAATATTTACAATTGATACCATACATTTTGCAAAAAAGAGCACAGTTAGCCTAAACCGCAAAAATTTCTATAAGAAAATTAATGCATCCCGCGCTTCGCCTAAAATGGTATCAGAGCGGGTTTTAATTGAGGAATTATATTATATTATTTTTTTTATGATTTTACCTTTGGGATTAACCTATGTGGGAGGAGACTCCATTTAAAATTCATGGATCCGGACGAATGTCCGAGATGTCTTGTTTACAGGATTTCTCTCCAATCTTTGGAGAGAGACAACAGTCGCCTATTAGGCGAACTACGATGGTATTGGAGAGCACTCATGCTCAACATTAACAACAACGAGGAAGATGTTCGTGAAATCATTACGAATATTCAGGAGCATCTTGATGCTCTATTAAGTAATGCCATGGCCAGAGCGGCAAATAGGCGAGCCAGAGTCAACATCCATCAACAATATCATACTTGATGGATCAAAAAGACAAGGCGGGAGTAGCTTATCCGAGCTACCACAAGATCGAGCCAAGTTCTTCCGACAACGTCAACTTGCGGGAGATCCAAAAAACGGTGGAATATTACGGCAACAAACTGTATGAGCTACCAATGGAGATAAGCAGAATATCACTAAAACAAGAGGAAATCCTAACCCTCTTGCGTGATATCCAGAGAAGAATGGAGGAGATCGAAAGGCGAAAACCATGTTCCGGGAAAATTCGGAATCAATGGTCCAAAGACCCGACGTCTACATCTCTATTCGATGCAAAACCCAAGGAGTTGCAGCCGGAGGATATAATCCGAATCATGAAAGGCAAATATCATGAATAGCCTTGACAGAATCGGATTAGAAGATCTACAAGAGTTAGCAGAATCTTTTGCTAACCTCAACATGGTTGATCTAAAGATGAACCAAGGAGATGAAGGCCCCAAAATTGAGCCTCAAGAAGAAGAATCGTCAGGAAAAGGGTCAGCCCAAGACGATGCAAGCCAGTTCCAACGAACCCGAAGACGGAGGCCTCAGATGCAGGATACTCCTGTAGGAAAGGTCACACTAGAACCAGTCCATCCATATGGATTGATCCTCAACCTCGACGAAGCCAGTTTCAAAGAATGGGAGGGTCTCATCGACGAATGGGCTTCATCATTAAAAGTCGTGATTGCCACAATCGATTACGACAAAAAAGAATTTGCCAGAGTCTTCGAAGCCAGCTTGGCAGGAATGGCAAAACAATACTGGGACAGACTTGGGGTTCCAGAAAGAGAAGGAATGTTTAGTAGTACCTCCATGTATGATATCATCAAGGAGATTACTAAACAGATTAAAATCCATTTCTTGGGAATGGGTTTTTTCGAAGGATCCGCGGAGGAAAAGCGCAAGAAATATCAACAGGCACTTTACAATCTGCGATTGATGGTGCTAGAGCCAAAAGCTCTCAACGAATTTCTGCGCCTTTATACCCTATATATCCATATGGGGGAAGTGAAAGAACATAAGGCCATGGACCTCTTTTTCCCAAAGTTTCCAAGTCCATGGAGGGAAATGCTCATCAATGAGTATATTTCACCAGGAGAATATCCTCTTGATAGTGCTTCAAGAAGGATGTCTTATGTCCACAAGAAGCTGTCCGAATGGTGCCAGAAGGCGGCGAACCAGAAGAATCTCAAGAGATTGAGGAGACTCAACAAGAAATCCCCATTGATGTGCGACAACATTGATCTTCCAACAGAGATTGGTGCTGAGTTGCTGTATCAAAGGAGGAGCCGAAAGAAACATAGGTATCAACCCTATGAAAGAAAGTCCAGAAGGAATTCTTGGAAGCCAAGAACTATGTGGACGAGACAGAAGGCACGCTCCTACAAGTCAGGCCAACGGAGCGGACCATCCAGAAACCGATTCTCAAATCAAAAGAGAATCCCGGCCAGAAAAACTTTCAGGCGCACTCAAGCCAAAGCAAATGAAAGTTTCAAGGATTGCAACTGCTGGACGTGTGGTGCAAAGGGGCATATCTCTACAAATTGCCCAGACAACAAGATGAGGAAATTCGAATCCACACCGGATATCGAAGACGCCATCTACCACCAGGATTTGATACCTGTGTATCAATTCGAAAATATATCCTCTGATGAGAGTATATATGAACAAGAAGAGGTCTTTAGTTCTGAGGATTCGGAGATGACCGATGGATCAACCGGAGACGAGTCAGACTAAAGAGGAACGAGAAGTCCACCACACTCAGAAAGAGGATCAGAATGAATTTACCAGCCATTTTCTGATTCCACAAAAAGAAGTGGTGAAGCAGCTCGTGAAAAAACTCAAGAAGGAAACCGAAGAGGTTCAAACCTACCAAGGGTTTTCTAACGGGAGATTGAATCGAGTTTTAAATAGCCTGATTCCAACCAAGAGGAAGCATCATGTCTATTTTGGCGTCACAAGCCAAGAAACGGCGCTTCCAATTGAGATCACAAGCAACCAGGTGGAAATCCAGCTGGTTCCGGCCGAAGATATTAGGAAGGATCTCAAGAAAATGAAGCCAGAAGTCGCAAGTACGATGAAGTGGATTCATATTGGAGCAATTCAGTTGGTACTCAAATCTTCCCTTTTTCCAGGGACAGACCAACCAATTGACGTCGCACTTTGCGATAAAAGAGTCAGAGATGCCAGAGAATCAGTTATTGGAGCTTTTTCGAGCAATCTCTATGCCAAGAAGATTATAACCGAGTTCTACCCACAGATCGCTTATAATCTACAGGATTCATCCTTCAGCCGAGCCCTAACTCTCTATCAGGACTACAAAAAGAAGGAGTACATGACAGATGGAAACAGGCCATACTCACTGACTTATCAAGTCTCGTATGCCCTATCAAATTCCCATCATACGGAGTTATTTCTGGGAAAAGAATTTATTGAAATTCCAGAAATATTCAAAGAAGTAGCCAAGGCAGCCCCTCCAAACCGAGTGGAAATTCCCCAAGTCAGGGAAATCGACATCGATGTGGGAGACAAACCGGTGCTGAGCCATACCCAGAGTCTCAGACTGGGAGCACCAAGGCTATCATTCCAAGGAAATAGGCTAACCTCAGGGCCTATAACAAGGAGTTTCTCTCATTCCTATGAGAGAAGGGCGATCCAGGAAACACCAGTTCCAGACATAAGGGTCAAATTCAAATGTCCCGAAGGATGGAGACAGGTTTCCACAAGAATTGATACAACAAGCATGGAAAACAAGTTTCCTTGCAGTATGTTGTATTATCTGGCGAATCCAGGCGACAACCGATACATCGGAACTCTGGAGGTTGGAGGTTTTGAAATTCAGACCGAAGGCCAAGCCGGACAAGAAGCAGATGTCCTGATCTTAGGACGAAATTTCCTTGATAAATATAAACCATGGTCATGGAAATCAGGAGGAATGGAGATCACAATTGGGCGCCAAAGAGTGATGATCCAATGACAAGTCCATTCTCGATATACATCTCTGTAGGGATGTTATATGAGAAATTCAAAGCAGAATATTTTGCTGCTTATGTGGATTCAGGAGCAGGAATCTGTACAGCAAAACGAGGAGTCTTTCCAACAGAAGTGGAAGAAGATCTACCTCGAATTGCAGGAAGGGATTTCTCCAAGAAGATTTTACTCTTATCAAAAGGAGTAAAACAAACGGAAATATTGATAGGCGGAGCAGGACAGACACCTTGGTACAAGGTTAAGACTCCACCAATTTATTTCCATGATACCGGAGCAGATATATTATTCGGAAATAATTTTCTGCAAAGCTTCAAAAGATACATACAGGACAATGAAGCCAGGAGGCTAGTGTTCACAACCAATTGTGATCACAAGATCATTGTGCAAAGGCTCCAGGGAGCTTTTCATCGTTCGATGCCAATCAACTTTCGCAGCAAGCGTGGTGATGATGGCAGACTCCGGAGACCCCAAATGAAGGATCAAAGGAGATTCGGAGAAGTTTTGCTCAAATGCAGAACTGAGGGATTCCCAAATCTCTCCGAGGAAGAAACGCAAATCCTCAAGGTATCCCTGATATCACACAAAGATATCAAGGAAGAAGAACAGGTGTCCATAGCAGATGTCAAAAGGAGAATCCAGAAGTGTTACCACGAAGATCCTTTGGCATGGTGGGACAAGAACCAGCTCAGAGCAACCTTGAAAGTTAAAACTGGAAAGGAGTATGAGCTCGTAAGATTCAGACCTATCCTGATGAACCCTCAAGATCAACAGGATATGATGAATATAATCAAGGAACACCTTGATTTAAAGCTGATCGAAGAAGGGAGATCACCCTACAGCAGTCCTGGATTTCTGGTGAGAAATCATGGGGAGATCAAGCGAGGAAAGCCAAGATTGGTCATTAATTATAAAGGGATTAATGACATTCTTGAGTTTGACGGATATTTCATCCCAAGCAGAGAACACCTTATCAACTGCATCAGAAGTGCAAAGGTATTCTCAAAATTTGATTGCAAATCAGGTTTCTACCAGATTCGCATGGATGAAGGGAGTAAGAAGTTCACAGCTTTCTCAACTCCTCAAGGACATTATGTCTGGAATGTCATGCCAATGGGGCTAGCCAACGCGCCTCAGATATTCCAAAGGAAGATGGATAATCTCTTCAAAGATTATTCTTCGTTTATGTTTGTTTATATTGATGACATTCTCATTGCCTCAAAAAACATTCATGAACATGTCAGGCATCTGGAGATCTTTGCGGATGTTTGTCAACAAGAAGGACTTGTGCTGTCTGAAAAGAAGGCAGTCATAGCCACCCAGAAGATGGAGTTTCTGGGGATTGAGATCGATGAATCTGGAATCATTCTACAAAATCATATTGTGGAAAAGGTCCAGAATTTTCCGGAGGATCTCAAGGAGAAGAAGCAGCTCCAAAGTTTTCTCGGAGTTGTCAATTTTGCAGGGATGTTTATCAAAAACCTTGCAGAACATAGAAAGGTCTTCAGTCCACTACTGAAGAAAGATGTTCCATTCATCTGGAAGGAAGAACATCGGGAGGGTATGAAGAAGTTAAAAGAGATTTGCAAGAATCTCCCGAAACTTTCAATACCACAAGACGAGGATGACTTGGTCCTCTACACAGATGCGAGTGATTCATGGTGGGCAGCAGTGCTCACAAAGATCACCCCTTATGGAGAAGAACCTTGTAGATACTGTAGCGGTCTTTTCTCCAACGACGAGGCTGTGCGATGGCACATAAACGAAAAAGAGTTTTTTGCAGTCAGGAAGGCGTTCAAAAAATGGCCGCTATTCTTACTTGCTAAAAAATTTGTTTTGAAAGTAGATAACACTAACGTTAAAGCTTTCTTAACTAAAAAGATTGAATCTAAACCTGAAAAGGCTAGATTGATTAGATGGCAAGCAGAATGCCAATATTATGATTATGATATTGTCGTTTTGAAATCTGATCAGAATGTTCTTGCAGATTTCCTGACAAGGGATGGAGCTCCCTGAAGTGGAGGCCATCGAGGCAATACAGGGGCAGCTCTTTGAAAGCCTAGAGCTGCTACAACAAGAGTGGCACAAATGTGTGCTGCATACCAAACAGGCAGGAAAGATACAAGCGGCTGACGAAGCCAAAGTATCTAGCCAAATCGATATCTGCTTCATGAAGATGTTCAATCTTCAGGAAGCAACCAACAAGCCGCTCTTGCGCGCTGTCCGTGAAAATCGGGCTAAAGCAATGCTTTCCGTACAGGGCGGATTACCTGTAGCAGGGGATTCAAGTACCCCTAGCACAAGTCCTGAGACAACGGTTTCACAGCCAGACTCTCGAGGAAAAAAATGTTGTTAAGGGGTCACACCCTGACTCAACATGTCAACCCTCCACCTCTGGGGTAAAAGAGGGAGAGATCAATCTTAGGCCCATGACAGGCCAAGTTAAGGTTGATACTGACTTTTTTGAAATTTCTCCTTCTTGGCAGATGTACCAGGACAGGTGGGAGAAACTTCTCACAAGGAAGGGCATTAATCCGGGAAATTGCCGGGTTGATGTTGCCGGAAAATATCCAAGGGTTTGGACGACTCCAGGAGCCAATCCAAACGATGTCAAGGAATGGTATGAGTTTGGGGCTTTGGCCTCAGTTTATACCACTGCCCCAGCCTTCACCGAAATCAAGGGTCTACCAAAATGGATCCAGAAAACGGTGTTCGACACATGGGAGAACAACGAGTCCCTCAAAAGGGGAGATGTTCTGGAATTGTACTGTTTCAGTGCAGCACCAGAGCCAGTCGGAAAAGGAATCCGTGAAGCTTTCCACTTCATTAAGCTTCGGAGACCTGATACGGGAGCCCTTAACAGGATCAAAGTTCCCGACTTCCAGGCCGCAATCGTCTCAACATTCACGGAGGATCAAATCTCCACTAGACGAGCATGGGGTCTATGGGTCTGTCTCACAGAGATGGACAAAATGAAATCCAGATTCAAGTTCTATCAAAGCTCGGATCTGGGAACGTTCCTGGTTAATACCATGACAGGAACAACAACTCCTTTTGCCGAAGAATCCTTCGAGAAGAAACGGCAAATGATTTGGAAAAACAGGATTGCGGGGAGCCAGGAGACTCGTCGCAAGTTCTGCAATATGGCTCATCTTGGCCAATGGAGCGACAAGATCTGCGATCAATGCTCATCGCAGAAGGAGCCAGAATTCGGCAAAGGATTCTTTCCAAAGCCGGATAAAAGGAGGTTCCGGTCTGATGAACATGATAAGCATCAGACTCCAAAGGGAAGGACACCTCGGGCACCAAAAAAGGAAGGTGGCCGACAAAGCTAAGTGAATCATGTGATTCACAGCAAGGATCGCACCCACAAAAGAAACGACAAAAGTGGGTGAAAGAACAGGAGAACCACTCACCAAAAGCTTCAGGACAAAAGTGAGTGGAGAAAAAAGCAGCCAGCCCCTACCAAGCATTATCACAAGAAGATAAAGCAGGGGTCCAGCACCATGTGATGCCACTAACAAAGTGTCGGCAATCAAGGCCGACAAAAGAAGGTGGATGTCATATTCAAGCAAGCTGGCCACGAGGAGGGAATCCGAGGCCAACAACCAAGCAATTATAGAGGGGATCAAACCTCTATATAAACCCAAGTGCTGGAGAGAAGAAGGGATCCGAAAATTCACAACATCTTCACACACCACTTCCTCTCTCTAGAATTTATCTTTTGTAATTTTAAATTCTGTTTTCAAAGTTTTTTTTTTTAGTTTAAGTTTTTTTTAATTTTTATGTACACAAGTTTTAGCTACTATGAGTAGCTAAACAAGTTAGTCTCCTCCCTTAGGGAGATTATTATGAAATAAAAGTAATATTTTATAATTCCTCTTTTAACGCTTTGTTTTTGCCCAAATTCCGGTTTAGTAAAAATATTTTCTTTTCATTTTTTCACAAAAATATTTGAAGTCGAAACACAGTGAAGGAGGGAAAACTGATTCCTGAAGGTGACCATTCGGCGAAAGCCGGAACACAGTGAAGGGAGAAGGTTGCAACCATCACTTGCGAGTGGGTGGTTGGATGAAAGCCGAGAAGGCAAGAAGTCCGTAAAACGCGATTAAAACCGCCTGAAGGTGACCAGTCGACGAAAGGTATACTGTGGATTTATGTTTTGAATTATTTTGAAGTTGTACGGAAGCATGTTGGGCCATATTATGTTAAATGCATGTTTTATAGAAATTTATCTAAGGAATTTCTGGCTAATTTTGAATTTTGTATGGGATTTTGTTTTATTGAAGAGATTGTTGGGGTTAATTTGATATTTGGAAAATTTGTTGAGGACCACTTGTCTTTTTGTCCTATTATGAAGGCGCAGTACGCAGGGGTGTAGGATAGACTCTTCCGAAACAATTATACGTATAGAATTTTTAAAGTTTTTTGAATAGTTAATGTTTGTTTGTGTAGATTTGCAATCTCGAAGAGTCAAATGACTGACATTACTACGTGTCGACTGTCGGAAATCCCGGGAATCACGTGAAATGGTGATGCTGCTTCACACACTTGAGTTGAGTCGCCTCTCACTGTCGCAGCCCATAATACTTGACTTTTTTCAATACTCAGTACTCCCTCCTAAAACACGTTTTCTAAATTTGCAACTATTTTTACATTCTTGCTTTTTTCTCATATTTGTGTTGAATTAATCCAGAGTAGTAAGAGCACCCGCAACGCGGGTACTCGAAGCATTACTCGATCATGCACAGCTCCTCGAGGATGGCGTTGCAGCACCTATTTCCTCGAGTACTACTCGAATGTTCGAGTAGTACTCGAGCCTCAAATAAAAAAAAAATATATATTTTAATTTCCAAACTAATGTTTTCTTTTGTTTTTTTTTGTTTTTATTAAAGTTTTATGTAATATTTAGGATTTTATAATTAATGCAATTTAAATTTGAAATAAATTGTGTTATTTAAATTTGAGCAATTAAATTTAAATAAAAAACATAAAAATCAAAACTAATATTATCAAGGAGGCTATCAAGGAACCCCAATGCAGCACTACCTACTCAATAACACAAACACTATCAAGGAGGCTATCAAGGAGGTCCCAATGCGGATGCTCTAATGTAGAATCTCGGTTTCTATTATTTCTGCGTTTTTTTTAGTTAATCACTTTATTCACCTCTCCTCTCATTTTGGATTAAGTGGGTGTTTGGCTGAGCTTATAAACTCCTTAAAGCAGCTTATAAGCTGTGTAAGAGTTTATAAGCTCTTTTATTTGACAAAATAAGTTTTTAAACAGTTTATAAGTTTCAAAAATAAGCTCCAATAACTTATTAAGCTCCCGAAAAAATAAGTTCCTCTACCCTAATTTATTTTTTTATAATCTCATATGCAACAATCTTTTTATAAATATTTTTCAACTATAATTTATTATTTTCATCATATATCATTCAAGTTCATTTTTCTTCGATTTTCTTTCTCTAAAAAAATATTTTCTCACTCGAGCAAAAAAATTATCTCTCCAAGCTTACAAGCTCTTAAAAATTACATCTTATAAGCTCTTTAAAATAAACTTAGCCAAACATCATCTAAGGATCCACCAACACCAGAAAATCAATACGGTCTCTCTTTTTTTAATTCGTACTGTTATTTTAATTTCCTTCTAATTACTTCCTCCGTCCCACGAATCTTGACACGTATTTCTTTTTGGACCGTCCCACGAATCTTGAAACATTTCTAAATATAGTAACAATTATTACATTATCTCTCCTACTTTATCATTTTATTACTTTCTCTCCTACTTTATCATCTTATCTCTCTTATTTTATCACTTTTATACTTTATTACTTACACACTTAAAAACACTAATTTACAATTTTTTAATTTTCGTGTCGAAACTAAACGTGTCAAGATTCGTGGTACGAATGGAATATATCTCTGTTTTAATGTAGATTATTCGTCATCTATTGGATTTGTTGTGTTCAAATTATATAGTACTAACTAATTACATTGATTGATGTAATTAAATACGTTTGTCGCTCAAATCTGTCGCTTATCGCAAATATATGTAGTACACAATAAAATTAAATTAATAAGCATTAAAGTCCGTGACGCCATATAAGTACTCTTTTCTAGGTAGGCGGATTCCACGCCATTACTGCTGCAATCTAGCCCACCAACGCCAATTACTCAATATCACAACGGTATTAATTAGCCACTGCCTGTTTTTCGCTGCAACAAACAAGCATATAGGGGAGATCGATAAAAAAACCATTCCATTTCACATTCCACTACATTTTAATTACTCCGTATATTACAAAACTTGGGCGACATCAGCGTCATTATATATTATACTCCCAACCAAAAAGCAAACAAACCACTCAATCTAAACAAAAAAAACACACATTATATTGGTAAGAATTAAAAAAAAAAAAAAGAAGCAAATAAGAAGCTACTTAATATTTATCGGCAAACTTGTTGCAAAGCGCAAGTGCATTACTAGTGACCTGCGCCACATTGGTGATCCGGGTCCTAATGGAATTCTTGATCCGGCCATCGAAGGCCGGACCCGCGAAGCCGTCTGAGCAAGTGGAGTCATCGGTGAGCGCGGCGCTGACCCAGGTCTGCAGATTGCTCATGTGCCAGATGAAGTCGGGGCCCTTGGCCTTGGCTCGGTCCATGTTCTTGAGCTCCTTCACCGATTTGGTGAGCCTGTCTACGCTGTCGTTCATCTCCTCCAAGCAGTCCTTGATGGCGGACCGCACCCTCGGCTTCAGCCCGCGGAATTTAGTGAGCTTCTTCACGAATGACTTGGTTGATTCCGCCGTGTCCACGCTCACTGTCAGCGCCGTCATCACCAACTGCTTCGGGCTCTTGTTGATTGTCGCCGCGTATGTTGAGAGGGATTTCTCGCACACGGCGGGGTATGTGGTGGCTCTGCATGAGCTTATGATGAAGCTGGCCGCCGGGCTTGGGCTTGTGGCGCCGCACCCGCTTGATATCACACTCAGGGTTATGAGTGAGAATGCAATTAGAGCAGCCATTTTTTTCTCCTTTTGATTTTGTTTGTGGACACACTTTTGATTTTGTTTGTGGACACACTCTACACTATATTTATAGAAAAAATTCTCGTCCTTATCTTTATTCTTTTTTTTTTGATGAAAATACATTATAAATAATACAAACCACACACACCCCACCTAGTGGTTATTGTGGCCGAGAGTACTCGAACCTGTGACCTCTTGGACAACAGGCAACCGCCATCCCAAGGGGACAAAAATTATTAAGAAATTTGTAGATCTTATCTTTATTCTTTTTACCCACAACAGCTTGTCGGAAATTATCTTTCTCAACTTTAATTTCTTACATGTTTTAAAATACTTTTGCAAGTATTTTTCTTTTTTAATTGTAGTCGGCCAGATTATATAAAGTGAGACCACTCATCTCATAATGAACTACATTCAATTTCTCTTTATTAACGTGCATAAACTAAGGTGACACAAATTTTAATAAATATATATATTAAATACACTATACGAGTGATAAATGAATCTATTTTATTTTAGTATTATACGATGAGATAGTACGTATTTTTATGAGACATAAAAAATATATACTCCCTCCGTCCACTAATGATAAGAAGTACGTATTTTTATGAGACATAAAAAATATATACTCCCTCCGTCCACTAATTTAAGGCCTACTTTCCTTTTTGGTCCGTCCACCAACTCAAGGCCTATCTATTTTTAGTAAGTTTGTATTCATGTTTTAATTGGTGGGTCCCAATAATCAATACACTTTTTCTCCACTCAACTAATAAATAATACACTTTGTGAGTCCCTTTCTCCACTCAATCAATAAACAATACATTTTGTGGGTCCCTTTCTCCACTCAATTAAGAATAATACACTTTTTCCTAAAACCTGTGTTTTTTCATGTAAGGCCTTGAATTAGTGGATGGAGGGAGTAATAAAAAGACAAATTGTCTGTAAATCCATAACGTATTTTCGAATTTAGAAATTGCACCTATTTTTAAAAAGCTATCACACGATCCATTACTTTCCATTTTCTTTTGAAATTTGTCCGATGATCGATTTTTATCTATGCGTACGTCGTAAATTGACATGGAGACGATCAAAAATGAAACTTGGACTCTAAAATGACATGTGGAAAATATAAAACAAAAAACAAAAATAAAAAGAAACCAAAACCGCCTCTATACTCATCGTCTTCTCCCTTCCCCCACCCACCATCACTGCCCCCTGCAACCGCCGCCTCTCTGTCGCCACCGCCCCCTCTCTATAAAAAGGTAACACACACACAATTCTGATGACGTTGTTTCCTCTTCTTCAGCAAGCACTGCCGTTTCTGAAGTTCTGGCAACGGGCGCTGCCTTCAGCCACCACCGTCTCTCCATTTATTCTATACATAAAACACACACCAACCCCTTATTCTCTAGCTCCACGACATAACGGACAGACAACAGTGGCTTCGTGTGTCAACCCCTCCACCTTGCAGCTGAAGTACTTGGATTTGTTGGCGGCAACCTGCGTGAGGTAAGCGTCGATCAAAAAGGCCTTCATCAAGGGGCGGTTGGTTTCAAGGGTATGGATGGTTGCAACTGGCTTCAGAGGGTGGCAGCGGCAGCGACGGGGAGAGGGGGGGAATTAGGGTTTGGGGTGGGGGAAGGGGGAAGAGGGATGACGATTGGGGGTGGGGGGGTTGTTTTTTTTTTCTATATTTTTCATGTGTCATTTTTATATACACGTGTCATTTTAGAGTCCAAGTGTCATTTTCGGCCACCTCCGTGTCAATTTTTAACGTCCATGATAGGTTACCAGATAAATTTGAGAATAGAAAATAAAAGATTATGAATTGTGTGATAAATTTTTAAAAATAAGTGCAATTTTAAATTCGAGAATAAATTAGAGATTTACAGGCAATTTGCACTTGATAACATTACCAAATGAAACACAACATATAAAAAGTTGAAGTGTTGTTTTCTAATGTCTAAGACAAAAGGTTTAAATGTTGTTTTCTAATGTTTAACAATTATTCAAGCGGTATAGACTTGAGTCAAGAAGAAGTGAAGCTTCAAATTTAAATTTCATCGCTTCTCTTTCATTAAGTAAAAAAAAAAATCATTAATTTGCTTGATTGACTAATTAATAAAACTTTTTTTTTTCAGATTTAAATTAACCGAATAAAAGAGGGAAAGGATGCAAAATGCATAAATATCTGGTCCTTTAATTCGACCAATCTCACCCTACAACGAATTTATATAAGATAAACTTCTCATAAATGAAAATGTGTGCGACAAATTGATGTAAATTTGCTTGAATTGATTATATGAAGAGTACCGCTGTGTGTGTATGGATAGTCTTTTCATTAAAGATCTTTGAAGCATCATGAGTATAGCAAGGTCCACAAAACAGAGGGAGCATGTGCGCTGATGTGGTTAGGCCCACTGGACCCCACTTAGTGGAAATTTCCCCAAAAAAATACCAGCAATCAGGCACTAATTTATGGTACGATTATGGGTAACTACTTACGTATTATTATATTTTAAATCGTAATTTATAGAGAATAGGAGATTTGGAAATCAACTTTTGACGTTTTGCTACCGACATTAACTCAATGTGTACTAGAGTTGTATAATTATATACGAATCAAATAATTTCGTTCGATTTTATATTCGTGTTCGAATTTTAATATTCTTATTCGAAAATTTACGAATCGAATCCAAATACAAATAATATTTTTGATTCGATTAGTTATCAAATACAAATTAAAAAATTTGATATTCGATTTGATATGTGTAAGTATTCGATTCAATTAAATATATATATATATATATAATATGTTATTTATAACTATCTAATTTAATTATAATTGAATAAAGATATCTAATGAAAGCAATGTATAACAGCAACAAACCTAAACCTTATGATTAAATAGATAAGCTAATAAATTATAATTAAATGAATTAAACAAAAGACAAAAATGATTGAAACTAAATCTTAATATCTCTAAGCCCTAAATTCAAGAGCAAGAACCCACATTTCCTTCACTTTTATATTTCTAGGTTGAATATATAATCTTATATTGTTTAAAATATTATTTTAGATATTTTTCTCTTATAAAATTTTGAATTGAATCGAATATTCGAATCAAATACAAAATAGTTCGAATATCAATTTGAATCAAATACAAATCAAATTTATTATTCGAAAGGTATTCGAATATTGATTCGAATCTTGAATAATTTCATGAATACAAATTTAATACAATGATATTCGCTTTGATTCGATTCATTTACAACCTTATGTATATAGCCTTGGCCTACATTTTCTGGTATGGTTGTGTGTTTTATAATTTGTCTTTCCTATTAATTGTAGTTTTGCCTAAGGTAGAAAACTTGATTGATGCTTAAGGTAGAATTGCGTCCAGGCTAGTGTTGCCGCCGGTTCAGGGTCGAGAATCCGGCGAACCTGAACCGGCCCAGATGAAATGTAAAGGGCCGGTTTTCTGACCCTGAACCGGCGGTTCTGGGCCGGGCCGAAAACCGGCGGTTCTGGTCCTTTTTTTTTCAATTTATTTTTGTATTCTTTTTTATGAAATTAAATGATTTGTGATGAAATTTCAAAATTCTAATTCAACTTAAATATTAAAATATATAATATAAATGACTTGTGTAGAAAATTTAATGATTGTGATGAAATTAAATGATTTATGTCATATTTTTTTTTCCTTTTATGCAATTAAATGATTTATGTCATATTTTAAAATTAAATGACTTGTGTTGAAAATTTATATTTTACGAAATTAAATGATTGTGAATTTGTGATGAATTTTCCAAATTTTAATTCAACTTTAAATATAAATTATAAACATGTGTTGAAATCGAAAATATAAACATGTAATAGTTTTTATGTCATATTTTTAAATTAAATGACTTGTGTTGAAAATGTATATTTTATGAAATTAAATGATTTGTGATGAAATTTCAAAATTTAAATTCAACGTTAAATATAAAATATAAACATGTGTTGAAATCGAAAATATAAACATGTAATAGTTTTTATGTCATATTTTTAAATTAAATGACTTGTGTTGAAAATGTATATTTTATGAAATTAAATGATTTGTGATGAAATTTCAAAATTTTAATTCAACTTACAATATAAAAAATATAAACATGTGTTGAAATCGAAAATATAAACATGTGTTGAAATCGATAATATAGTATAGTATAGTATTTAGTACTTAATAGTAGTACTAGTAGTAATATAATATAAAGCAAGAACAATAAATTAAAGGAGCAAGTGAGTGTAGTGATAGTGTAATTGAAATATATAGTATAGTATAGTATTTAGTACTTAATAGTAGTACTAGTAATAATATAATGTAAAGCAAGAACAATAAATTAAAGGAGCAAGTGAGTATAGTGATAGTGTAATTGAAATATATAGTATAGTATAGTATAGTATTTAGTACTTAATAGTAGTACTAGTAGTAATATAATGTAAAGCAAGAACAATAAAGTAAAGCAATTGAATAAGCAAGAGAATAACTAAAGAATTATAGAGCAAGAGCAATTTAACAAGAGCAATAGCACATAAAGAATGGAGGAGAATTAGAAGTAGAAGAGAGGAGAGTGTAGAATTGTTAATACAATGGAGTGATTTTGAAGGTGGAAGAAGGGGGGTATTTATAAATAAAATTGGGTGGGGGAAAATGTGAATTAGATAAAATTGTGTGGGGAAAAGTATAATTATAATGTTGAAAATTTGAAAAAATAAAATAAAAAATAAAACCAAACATTTGAATTTGAAACTAAAGTTTGAAATTGAGAGAGAGAGATGGCCGGTCAAGGCCTAGGCGCCTAGCCCACTGCCCCCCCAGCTGCTGCCTGCGCCTGCGGCCCGCCTGCCCCCCTGCTCTCCTCGGCCCCCGCGCCGGAACCGGCGGTTCCGGGCCGGACCGGCGGTTCAGGGTTGGAAACCCTATGAACCTTAACCGGCCCGGATGAACTGGCGGTTCGGCCCTGAACCGGTCCGTTGGTCAATAGTCCGGGCCGGAACCGTTGACCGGCGGGCCGATTCAGGGTCGAACCGCCGGTTCCGATCGGCCCTTGGCAACACTAGTCCAGGCTGCTCTCCAAAGTTGTATGCGTGAATGTTATATAAGTTTCCTAACTTATATAATAATTTAAACCTAAATCTAAAGCAAAAGGAAATAGGCGCAGGCCCTAGCAAATTAAAGCCCAATACAAAAAGGAACAAAGTCAGCCTAAAACACAAAGTCAAAGGCTCGCCAACTCAGCACAAAATAATTCAGATATTTAGGCGGTATGAACACACCGCTCAGCATACGCGCACATCTTTCTCTTTACAGCTTCACGATTTAATAAACTCTTCCCAAAACTGAGCTTTTTCTCCAAAAGCTATCAAAAAGATTTATTAGTTCCATAATTAACTCCAAAAGATAATAATAAGCATGAACTATGCATTAAAATCAATCAAAAATATTCAAAATATGCGTATAAAATTCGCCCAATCACTCTCGCACAAGAGACTAACTCTTTCACAATAACATGGTGTTAGAGTAAATCAAGAAGATAACATCTTTTGTGCCCTAATGAATTTAGTTTTTATTATAAGCTCATCC
Organism: Salvia miltiorrhiza; assembly: GCF_028751815.1. Taxonomy (NCBI): domain Eukaryota; kingdom Viridiplantae; phylum Streptophyta; class Magnoliopsida; order Lamiales; family Lamiaceae; genus Salvia; species Salvia miltiorrhiza. Next base: position 23,442,908 of record NC_080393.1, on the reverse strand, counting down.
CTCCAAAGAAAAGTATGATATCATTCACATTAAATTGTAAATAATAAAATAATGAGAATAATTAGTATATTTTATCCTTTTGATATTTAATTAATTTTTATCTTTATTATAAAATAGGTATTTTATTAGTTGATGCAAATTTAAATATGGCACGTTCTTTGCTAGTCCGAATCTTGAAATTTGTTTGGAATATGTGCCAATAAAGGAAAATGAATAAAGCATGTTGTCGAGGAAAATTCATTATCAAATACTGTATATCTTTTGACACGACACTGTTATAATTTCACTTTTTACCGATAAAGTTACTTATCTAAAGATAAATGATTTAAGAGATAGCAGCCATTATGTGTAGCCAAAGGCCAAAGAGAAAATGAAAAGGGAAAGAGAAGAACACTGGTTGAACACGCTTTACAAAATACAAATGTGTGTGAAAAAGAGAGGCTGAAGCCTGAAAATGAATTTAAAGCGTTCTAACGTAGCGCGTGAAAGCAGTGGGAACAAAACTTCTTGGTTTGGGGAAAAAAGAAAACTACATCGTTAACTCAAACAACCACCGTCCAAACTCACACTTCATATATACCTATAACAAGTACAAAAACAGATTTTGTGCGTCTTATTTGACCTAACGATAGATGGTTAATGTTCAATTTATGATATTTCATATTTTAGTTTATTATGGTGCAATCTTTAATTTTTTTATTTATTTAATTTATAAAAAAAGGTACAAAAACAATTTTTTTATATTTTTATATGCCAAAAATGTCATTACATTAACATGTCAAAAGTGAATTGTTTCAACTATTATTAATTTAAAATAAAATAATGAGGTTATCTCAATTAGCGCTTCTCATCAATCATTAAGCAAGAGAATCGTATCATCACAATAGGAAAATGATAAAATATTATTAATAATCTTTTTAGAAAAAATAAAATAAAAATATTACAGAAATTCAGCATCACATTTTAACTTCGCACGTCGGAAGCCTTTGCGTAAATCTAGTTTAAAATTGATATATATTTACAGACAGGACTTCGATGTGCATAGTCGAAAGTCCATAAGTTAATTTGAACTAGGGGTGGCAATCGGGTCAGGTCCAGAAAAAATCGAGTACCTGAACCCGAATAAGGAGAAAAGCTCTGTATCGGTACCGATTGTTAAATCGGGTACTCTAATGCCTGACTCGGATATTCGGGTACCCCTAAATTACATGGTCAAATTTCAATTTTCTAGTTTCAGATTGAGAGATTTCCATGGATATTAACACAGCAAGCTAAACATTCAACACATAAAGAGAGTCTGATTTAATAAATCGAGGGATTACCTACGGCCTGCCGGTAGACGGAGCTCAGAGACGGCGCATCATGGCTGCTGCAGGAGAAGATGCAGAGGAGGAAAAGAAGATGCCGGAGGACAAGTTGGCTGCGGAAAAGAAGAGGCTCAAAGCTGCACGTCTCTAGTGCTCTCTCGCGCTGGGCGGCGGCATGACCAGCTGTCAGCGCCGTCGAGGCTTCGGTGGTGAGGGAGGGTAGCGCAGCGGTGATGAGGGAGGAAGACGAGTTGGACAGCAGAAAAGAAGAGGCTCAGAGGCGGCACGTCTTTGGTGCTTTCTTGCACTGGGCGGCAGCACGACCAGCTCTCAGCGCCGTCGGGGCTTCAATGGTTAGGGAGGATGACGAGTTCAAGGCGGCACGTCTCTGGTGCTTTCTCGCACTAGGTGGCAGCACGACCAGCTCTCAGCGCCGTCGGGGCTTGAATGGTGAGGGAGGACGACGAGTTCGACATGATGGTCGGATGGAAGGGAGGAAGACGAGTTTCGACGGGTTTTGTGAGTTGAGAGGAGTTCAGACTGAATTCAAAATTAGGGCTAATTGAATTGATATTCTATTATTTTTATTAATTGTAATTAAATAATTTTAAAATATATATTAAATTTAATCGAGTATTTGGGTATACTCGATACCCAATTTTCAGAGCATCCTAATACCCGATACCTTAATTTTTCGAGTATCGAATACCCAATATTCGATCAGGTTTGGATAGGTATCAGTACTATCCGATAACCGAATCCTATCTTCCCACCGCTACTTTGAATAATTTTCTTTCAGATGATCAAGAAAGGAATAAATGTAAGATAAATTTGAGAGTTTTCAGGAAAAAAAAATCAGAAAAAAAAATAAAAATAAAAAACCTAGAGCATCGTGAATAGCAATATTTCTGACTAAAAAAAATGAAACAAACGATAAATGATATCAACACATTCGTTATAATATATAGACATAGTTATCTATTTTGGGCCTCCAAAGCGCATGGGCTTCGATAAACTATAAAGAGTCGCCGCGTGTTTGGGCTGAGTAAACTTTTTTCTAACACGTCGATTATAAATCATGAAGTCACCCAATTTGCAAAAGTAGAAAATTTTCATTTAGAGTGGTAATGGCGTAGTAAAACAATTCATGTGAAGTGATAAGTGATATTACGGCTACTAACTTTAATCGGCTGAAATGTGTTTTTTTTTTTTTTTTTAATTACATAAGACATCTAATATATAATTAAATTTGCAACTCACGTACAGGCGGAACCTCTATACCACACAAAAGTGGAAAAACTACTCGCACGCAAGCGGGATTGAACTCAAACCTAGGGGTGAGCAAAACCGGACCAAAACCGACGGACCGGACCGGACCGAACGGTTTTTTCGGTCCGGGTCGGTTTTGGTCCATGTATTGGTCCGGTCCGGGGAGGCCAAAATCGACGAAAACCGGACCGATTTGAATATATATATTTTAAATATATATTTAATATTTCTATTAATTTCTAATATTTTTATTAATTTTTAATATTTTAAAAATGGTCGGTTTTGGACCGAACCGGATCGAGAACCGATGGCGGTTTCGGTCCGATTTCGGTTCGGTCCTAGGGTTTCAGTTGGTCGGTTATGTCCAAAAAATATTGAAAATTCGGTACTCGGTTTCGTCGGTTCGGTTCGGGCCGGACAGACTGCTCACCCCTACTCAAACCTCTCACAAAAGAGAATCTTTATGTCTTGGCTTTGCCACTTGAATTAAGTTTCATTGGCGAAATGTGATTTTAAGTTTAGTAAAGCATAAGAGAACCTCCAATGCAGGGAAGTGCCGCTCAATGCGACACGCTGCGATGCGCCGCGCACTTACGTGCCCCATGGCTCGTGCTGAGCCTCATGCATAATGGCAGTGCTTTAGGAGAGAAAAGATCGACGTTGTACATCACATGCGATTTTTAAAAAATTAAAATCAAATCTAATCGTTTTTTTTTTCTTTTCTAAACTAATCGATTCTTTCCTTTTTTATTTTTTATTTTTTTTCCTTTTACCCTCTATAAATATCACTTCTTCTCCACTTTATTTTCACTTTATTTTTCACATCATATCCAACACAACAATTCTCTCTTCCTCATACACTTTTCAATCTTATTCTCAAATTTGGTTTAAAAGAATTACGCTCAAGGCTCGGGTGTTCCTAGTTCTAACCCGATGATGGAACTTTCTCTCAACTCTAGAATATCTTCTCTCTGGGCTCTCTTTCATCCCCACCAAACCCAACTCCTGCCTTTGAAGACGACGCCGTTGAAGTGCTGAAGCCGAAGACGTCAAAGCCTCGTACCAGGTACACCTCGACAGTGACGAAGCTCATTTGCATGTCGTTGGTGGAGGCTACCCACAACTCCATATTGGAGATGGGCCAAAAGGCTACCCAATATTGAGGAGATATAGAACGAAAAACAAAGCCTAATCTTTTACTGATCAAAAAACAATTACAAATTACATATTGAAATCTCATATATATATATATATATATATATATATATATATATATATATAAAGGTAAAACAGAGAATGCTAAATATTTAGAGAATAGAGAATTCGTGAAACAAAAACGAACAGATATATAAATTTGATGAACATGTACCGCATGAACAGCAATTTGCCCCAGGTTCGAATCCTGCTAGTGGCGAGTTTTTCTCTCTTTTTTTACCAAATACGTTTGTTCGTTAGTTATATTGATATGTTCGTAAAATGTATAGATTTGTTCAAAATAAAATATATAATAATTCTCTATTTAACTTGACACCCTATATATATATATATATATATATATATATATATATATATATATGAGATTTCTATATGTAATTTGTAATTGTATATAGAGAATGGATCATATAGAACCTCTTTCCTTAGTTAATATGTAGTACCCAATCTCGTTCATCCACTACTTGATCCTAAGGCTAATATTTCCCCCTTCGTTTTGATCATTTTAAATTAAAAGTCTTATAATAAGGGTAATATGGTTAGTTGATTTTGTTTCCTTCCTTACGTGCTTCTTCATCCTCGTCTTGAGTTGTGCCAATGCACCGTGGTGTGGTGGTAGACGAGTGGTTGATGCGTAGCGGCGACTGTGGTGGCGACAACCATCGACGAGTTCTCACATAACGATTCGAAGATATATTGTGATTATGGTACGGTATATAATAAAATTTTGATAGAAGATTAAGGGATCAATACATATGGAGGTACGGTGGTGGTATATGCCGGAGTACGTCGGAAATCGGAGAAGGAAGTGGTGGTTTAACCATGCATATTGTGTCAATGAATCCTGCATATTATGTTACCGAACTATGGATATTGTATTAATGAACCATGCATCTTGTGTAAATGAATTCTACATCCTATGTATAAACTGAATCGTGCATATTGTGTTAATGAACACTGCATCTCGTATCAATAAACCATGCATTTTTTTATCTAGAAATCCGCTATGTTTAAACTGAACCATGCATATTGTGTTAATGAACCATGCATCTCATGTCAATGAACTTGCAACAACAAAATAGAACTAATTGCAAGAATCATGCATATTGCATAATAGAACGATGCATATTATAAAACAGAACCACGCACTACTAATTGCAAGAAACATAAAAATGATTGTTTTGCCCCTCCGTAGTTTTTTTTTTAAATGAAACCTTTTCAATTAATTGTCCATATTTGGATCTATATACTATCAACGGGAAGGGTTCTACCAGAACCCAACCATATATAGGGGAGTGCTATCGTGAGAGCACCTCTTAAAATAAGAAATAAGAACTAAGAAACATGAATGAATTTTATGTAGAACACGTATGAATTCGTTGTATAAAGGTAGGAATTGCGAAAAATAATTTTTTGCTACTTTTGGGATTCGAACTGAGGACCATGAATTCATCCAACATGATGATGAATCAACCATAGATCTTGATGATCTAAGGGCTGAAAATGATTCTTATTTTATATCTTAAGAAGTGTACTTATTTTAGCCCTTCCCTATATATATATATATATATATATATATATATATATATATATATATATATATAGGGAAGAGTTCAATGGAGACCACTCCCCTATATAGAGAATGAAGACCAAATCAGAGCCATTGATCTCACCAAAATCAATGAATCAGATTCATCCGAATTTTTCAAGTTTAGGAAATCCCGTGAATTCCTCATTTTCCAATTTTGGGAACCAACGAACATTATTATGAACTTACGAACATAAGCATGTTTATTTGTATGTTCATTTGTTTTTATACGAACATATCGACGGACATTAGTATGTTCATTTATTTTTTATACGAACACATCGACGAACATTAGTATGTTCGTAAGTTCATAATAATGTTCGTTGGTTCCCAAAATTGAAAAATGAGGAATTTATGGGATTTCCTAAACTTGAAGAATTCGGATTAATCTGATTCATTGATTTTGGTGAGATCAATGGCTCTGATTTGGTCTCTATTCTCTATATATATAGTGGTCTCCATTGAAGCTGGCCATATATATATATATATATATATATATATATATATATATATAGGGGGCCGCTCCAATGAGACCCCCTAATTTTAGTGAGATCTAGGGCACGATCTGGTGCGTTTATTTTATCAATCCTATGGCTGATATTGTATCTGGAGGGTGATTTTTTTTCGCAGGGTTCGAATCCTGGAGGGAGCAGAATATTTTAAATTTTGTTATTCATCAGTATATACTGCATTGTTCATCAGTATATACGACCCTGTTCATCAATATATCTGTCTTATTCATTACGAATTTTTTAAATTTTATTTTTCATCAGTATATACATCTTGTTCATTAGATATACGTTTTGTTCATTAGTATTATATGTCTTATTCATTGTACTCACGTTACACGAAAAATAGGGGGTCTCACTGGAGCGCGCCCCTATATATATATATATGTATATATATATATATATATATATATATATATATATATATATATATGGTGCGGTTATAGTGAGAACCACACTTATCGTGAGAACATAAGAACCATTAAAATCAATGCATCTACTATATAAATTAATGCATTCGCTATTAAATTTAATGCATCAGAAAATAATAAATTTTTTGCTCCCTTTAGGATTCGAACCCAGGATCTGCATTCATCCACCAAGATGATGCATCCACCGTAGATCTTGATGATCGAATGGTTTAAAATGGTTCTCTGTTCTAATTTTATTTAGTGGTTCTTATTTGAACCTCTCCCTATATATATATATATATATATATATATATATATAGGGGAGGCCTAGAATAAAAATGCTCTTAAGTGTATAAAATATAAATGATTTTCACCCCTTAGATCATCAAGATCTATTGTTGATTTATAACCATGCTGGATGAATTCGTGGTCCTGAGTTCGAATCCCAAAGGTAACAAAAAATTATTTTCGCAATTCGTAACTCTGTTGGATAAATTCATACGTGTTCTACATAAAATTCGTACATTAGGAAACGTTTATATTTTATACACTTAAGAGTGTTTTTATTCTAGCCCACCCATATATATATATATATATATATACACTACATTGTTCATCAATATATAATGCCTTGTTCATCAGTATATATGTCTTATTCATTAAAAAATAAAGGTCTCAGTGTCTCACGAAAAATAAGGGTCTCATTGGAGCGCACCCTTATATATATAGATATATATTAGGGTAAATATCATGAAAATCCCTAAACTATACATACTTTATCAAAAATATCCGAAAACTTTCGAAATATTCTCTAAACCCTTAACCTATCAGATTTTTATCAAATATATCCTGTATCTATTTTTCGGTCACCAGAAACGTGATGTGGCTCACCAGATACCACAATATAATTTATATTCTAATTTTTTTAAATGACATGGCAAAAACGACTTCGTTTCGTATCATATCCTTTAATAAAATCAACTATAAAATTTAAAATTCACTTCTATCGTGTTTGAAATTCACGCTAATACGATAGAAGTTATTCTTCTATCGTGTTTATTCCTAATTCTAGGTTATTAGCGTGAATTTTAAATTTTAGAGTGGATTTTTTTAATGATATAGTACGAATTTTGTCATTGCATTTAAAAAATATAGAAAATATATTACATTGTGGCATCCGGCGAGCCACATCCCGTTTTTGGTGACCGAAAAATAGATGCGAGATATATTTGATAAAAACCTGATAGTCTGAGGGTTTAGAGAACATTTTAAAAGTTTCAGGGTATTTTTGATAAAAAAAAAAGGTATACTTTAGGGGTTTTATGATATTTACTCTATGTATTATATACATAGAGAATTGTTCCAAGGAGATCTCTCATATATGGTGAGATCTTAGATTGATTTGGAGGTGTTGATTTATGGCTGATATTTTTCTAGAGAGGGAAAAAATTTTACTTGGATTCGAAACTTAGAGGGAGTAAAAATTTTATTATATAATTTTTTTTATATCGTTATTCAATAATATACATTGTCTTATTTATTACTATATACTGACTTATTCATTAGTCTCACATCTCACGAAAAATAGCAATCTCACTAGAATCTATCCTCTATATATATAGATAGAGAGAGACACTAAAACAGCCAAGTCTATGAAGCAAAAGACATAAATAAATAAATAAAAAATAATTAAAATAAATCAATAAATAAAACACTCTATATCATTATCCATCATAGTTTTAAATCAAAATTAATTAGTTTTTTGTTACATAACCGAAACTCGTACTTTTTTTATATATTAATAATTAAATAAATAAATTTCAAAACTGCACCACGATGTTCTCGAAATGTCAATAATACTAGTTCACAAATAAATACTGATCTACCAATCAAAATTTATTACACTCGAATGTAATGAGTAATTATCAATTTAATCAATCACACTTTTACTTTGCTATGAGACATCCAATTCTAGGCTCTCCAAACTCAACATATATTCCGCCCGAGAAATTTACCTTAATAATTATCTTATACAATCAATTATCAAATTACAAAACGAAATAAAGTAAATTCCAAAGAATGTAATAGTTTTACATTCAAGCTTTGAAAACGAAAATGTATTGGGAACAAGAAAATAATAAAAATAGAAGACTTAAAAAAAAAAAAAAAACTGAGTGAGTAGTGAAATATTTTGAGTTGAGCAAATGAACTTATTCCCAAACCGACTCCATTGTGGTGCAAGCATGTTGTGGCTGTGGGAGTTTCGAAATTTATAGTTTTGATATTAGGAAACCTTAAACCAGAAAATATGTGTCTTGGATATGGACCCATATCCAAGGACTGTCTCTCTCTCTCTAGGGCCACTGTATTATGATAAAATGATGTTTTATGATAATATGACGATTCACTCAAGTTGGAGATGGTCCTTGTTTTTCCAGCCAATTCATAATGGGGTGGCTTCTGTATTGAAATTATCCATATTCTTTGAGGTCCCCTCCCTTTCGATTCTCATTTTCCAGTTTATTTTTGCTGCTCTCACACTGCCTTCTTACGACTTTTAGGGCCAATCACTCCCATGCACATCCAAAGAACTTGTGACCTAATACTATATAAAATTCAATACGAACATAGCAGCCATACTGGACTGCCTTATATCCCCCCCCCCCCCCCACCCACACACACACACACACACACACACGTTGAGGAGCGTTCCAATGAGATCCCTCATATACGGTGAGATCTTAGATTCATTTGTAGGTGTTGATTTAGTATATCCTATGGTTGATATTTATCTCGAGGGGAGAATATTTTCCCTGGGTTTGAATCCTGGAGATAGCAAAAATTTTACTATTTTTTTGAATATCGTTATTTAACACTATATATTGCCATATTCAATACTCCCTCCGTCCCGCTATTCAAGTCCCATTACTTTTCGGCACGGAGATTAAGAAGAAGCAAATTAGATGAATAAGGAGTGTGGTCCACATGATTTAATTTGTGATTAAGGAAGAACTAATTATTTCTATTTTATTAATATAAAAAAGACTTAATTATTTTTTATTAGTTTTATTTTTAATAATCTGTAATTAAATTAAGCAATCACTAAAATTCGAAATGAAACCTAAAGCTTCCTACACTTATTCAAATAACACATGAATTGAAATCTGAAATTGAAGGCTGACACATAGCAAAAATAATAAAAATGGTGCCAGAAAATGAAAATGAAATCTGCTTCCCTTATGAAATCTGAAATTTTCAAAGTTCCCACATTTTTTCACTCGTTCAAAAGTTACTCCCTTTATAAATAGGGCATAAACAACTTTTCAGAATCTACACAACTCCTACAAATCAAAAAAAGCTCCAAGATGGCTAGAAGGAAGGATCTTTCTTCCTTTCAGAGGGCTGCCATCATCTAATTTCTTCTTGAAGGAAGCCAAAGTGGAAAACTAGCTAGAGGCAAGATCAATGCTACGGTGCAAAAATGGAGTTGTTGCCGACGCACGATTTATTCGTGCTATTAAAGCAAAGTGGCCAGCAAATGCAAGCAAAACCATCTATATACGGCAAGATAATGATAGGCCTCACATTCAAGACTCAGACCCAGATTTCAGGGCAATAGCTTCAGCTGATGGCTTTGATATTCATTTGGTACATCAACCACCAAACTCCCTAGATACAAACATCAATGATCTGGGGTGGTTCAGGGCAATACAAAGCCTCCAAACTGAATCAGTGTCTACAAATGTGGATGGTCTAGTGAATGTTGTCATTAACTCAATCAATGAATTAAGCCCAACCACTTTGAATAAAGTGTTTTTAAGCTTGCAAAGCTGTATGGTTGAAATTCTGAAAGTTAAAGGGAGGAATAGCTACAAGATCCCTCATTTAGGGAAGGATGTTTTAATTAGGCAGGATATGCTTCCCTTAAATCTCCAAGTTCCAAGTGAACTTGTTAGGGAGTGCATATCCTACCTAATTGACAATGGAGCATTGTCAATTAGTGATACACTAATGAAGGATTTGGGAGTGCATGCAGGATGCACAGATGAGGTTGAGATGATGGTGCATCAATTTCAAATTCAAGGAACTGAAGTTATGTGAAGTAGAAGGAGACATTTTGAAGAATGAATCATTTTGTGAATGCAAAAATGAATGAAGGAATTGATTGAAGGCTACAGAAGTTATGAAGGAATTTTTGTGAAGTTATGTAAAGATGTTATAGAAGGAATGTAGAAGCTGTGTAGAAGGAATTTTGTGAAGTTATGAATGAATTTCTGTAAATGAATGAAGGAATTCCTTTTGTAAAGTTATGAATGAATTTTTTGAAATGAATGAATGCAGAAAACCATGAATGAATGCAGCCAACCAACAACACCATCAAACATCAGCCAACCAACAACACCACAAAAACAACACCCAACCAACAGCATTACATAAACAACACCCAACCAACAGCATCACATAAACAACATCCAACCAACAACTCAAAAAACCCAATCATGCTAGAAGAACGGAAACCAAACCATAAAAATAGGGGAACATGGAAGAATCAGGTTCTTTTCATCTCATATTAATTCGAAATAAATCATAGTTCAACCAGTTACACAAGGACATAAAAAATGAGCATCAATCATCATTTTAGACCACATTTACACACATACCACATATTACTAACACTGCATATCCAACATGCAATTTGCTAAACCAAACCATAAGCACAAGAGATCGCCAACAACCAATATCAGAATAGAGATTAGGGTAGAACTAGGGTTTTCATCATCAACAATCCGTTGTCGTTCATATCCCTGTGTTGCCAGTTTTTCTCACACAGAAAAAATGAATCAGGGTAAGAACTAAGGTTTAAATCATAAATTGGTTCTTCACCGAAGGAAGAACTAGGGCTAGACGAAATCAGTTTACCTTCTTGGACTAAAGCCCGGCGACGCCAATCTCTGCATCCATCTTCAATTGCCAACAATTGGATCGAAACCTCTAACTCAGCCATCCATTCGAAATCATAGCTGTCTCCGTAGGATTTCGACGTTGATTCGGTCAAATCCCTCAGAAAGTAGATCGAAGAGTGTTATTCGAAAGGAGACGAAAGGCGTAAGAGAGAGAGAGAGAGAGGGCTTCAGATTTCAAATGGATCTACATCACAGGGATCGAGAATGGGTGATGGTGGAGGAATAGGAGGTGAGAGATGAATGCAGAGAGGCGGCGGCTTACACCCAAGAAAGTCGACGGCGGAGAGGCAGATGATGAATGCAGAGGGGCGATTGGGAATCGAGAGAGAGAGAGAGAGAGAGAAGCTTTAGGGTTTTCTTTATGCGGCGGAATCGAGAATGGAAAATAGAGATGCTATGAATTAGGGGGCGGAGTCCGAGTAATTAGGGATGAATTATTGTTATAATTAGTCAGTTAATTTAATTTAAGTATGCCCTTATTATTTCCTAAAAATGAAACGAGACATTATCGGTGGGACAACCCAAAAAGGAATACGAGACAGGAATAACGGGACAAAGAGAGTACTATGTACCACCTTATTCATTAGGCTCACGTTTCACGAAAAATAACAATCTCACTAAACATATTCCTATATATATATATATTGATGGATGAATGCAGCACCTGGATTTGAATACTAGAGGGAGCAAAATTTTCATTTTTCCTATTGATGGATGAATGCAGTTTAATTTCATAGCGAATGCGGTAACTCTGCACGTCGGTGTAATGTTCTCAGTTATCACGATAAAATATTGTTTACAAGATAACCAACCTCTATATATATAAATAGATAGAGAGAGAGAGCAAATAAAAACATCTGTGAACATACAAACTACAAATCGTTTGGACATAATCTATAAAGTATCTGCACTTTTGTGGTTCTTGTTTCGAGTCCCAAAGGGAGCGCAATTATAGGACAATTTCATCATCAACAAAGTACAACTATTTTATACATTAAATGCCATTATTACATAAATCTAGTGCAATTTTTGTAATTTTTACATTATATGGTGGGTTTATATTAATTAAACCTAATCATAACTTTGTAAATGAAGTTTAAATTATCTTGCTGGATGAATGGATCACTTGAGTTTAAATTTTGGAGGGAGTGAAACATTTTTTTTTTCGAGAATATTAATTTTAACAGTGAATGCATTATTTTCACGAAAAATACAATTCTCGTTATAGGTATCCTATATGTGATGAGATCCCCTATATGTGATGAGATCTAGATTAATTTGTGGGTGTTGATTTCATGTATCCTATGGCTGATATTTGCCTAGAGGGCGAAATTTTTTACCAGGGTTCGAATCCTAGAGTGAGCGAAAATTTAACCAATTTTTTTAATATCATTATTCATTAGTATATATTGTCTTATTCAACACTATATACTGTTTTATTCATTGTACTCATAATCTCACGAAAAATAACAATCTCACTGGAATGCACCCTATATATATACTCCCTCCGTCCCTGAAATAAGTTCCTCTTTCTTTTTTTCCATTTTTGGACAACTACCCCATCACTAATAATACTTTATTTATTCTTACTTTTCACTTTTTCATCACTCTCAATACTAATTATAACACTTTTTCACCTTTTCACCACTCTCAATACTAATTATAACATATTTTTCTCCACTATCAATACACTTTATCACTTTTCCTTAAAACTCGTGCCGTCCCCAATGAGAAACTTATTTTGGGACGGAGGGAGTATATATTATCTCCTGTTATCAATGTTGTTACATCCTCTTGAGCCTTTTATAATTTTGCTATAAAATAATATTAATAAGAACCCTGAGATTAAATTTTACTCTCATTTTTACTTGTGAATAAAACAGTAAAATTTTAAAGAATTTTTGTAATTTAAAAAATTATTAATTTTAATACAATAAAAAATAAAATTTTCAATCCCAATTTCAATCAATTAAAAAATTATCAATTTTAATAAAATAATAATTTTTAGTTGAAAACTCCTTTATAAACATATAAGCCCGTCAATATTATAAATTAATAATTTTTAAAATAATATAACTATGAATATTATAACTTGTTAAAAAAATATATGAATTTATTGTTGTCTATTTTGTATTTAGAAGTTTTAGTGTCAAGTTCTCCAATGATGCTTTATTTTGCGCGAGATTTCTTGTAGATGTTAAATTAGATACCAAGAATTAGTAGATACATTAAAATATTTAACTGATTACAAAAGATTGATAGATACGTGAACTTATTTATTTAAAAATGCATGAATTTATTCAATTTAAACACATTAAAATATGAGAATATACACTTATATAGTCATATTGAAAAAAAGTGGTCTTGAGTACACTCGAGTGTACCGTATAACCAAGTTGATCTGTATTCAGATCATGACCCGCATCTTGATCCAAATCCGCATTCTGACTCAAATCGTGTAAATGACACTATTCGGTTATACAAATGACACTTCGTATAAATGACACTATAACATTGTAAATGATAGTGTGTATAATTTAAATTATTCAGAAATATAAATGACACTTCTTGTAATTGACACTATAAAATTGTAAATAACACTATAATATTTTAAATAACTCTATAAGATTGAAAAATGACACTATAACATTTTTAAAATGTTAAAGTGTCATTTATATAATTGAATAGTGTAAATTATAAGCAGTGTCATTTGTATAACTGAATAATGTCATTTACACGATTTGAGTCAGGATGTGAGTTTGGATTACCATGAGGTCAAGATCTGGGAGTCAACCCGAGTGTATAAGAAATTTTGTATGTTGGGAATTGGAACTCAATATTTGCCCTTCCATCTTAAAAACACAAATTTTGGTCATTTTTTGCAATTTCGTATTATATTGCCCTTAATTTGGGCGGACCGGATCGGGTTTGGCGCGGGTTCGGGTGATATTTTTGGCGGTAATGTTATAATTTGTGCCCAAAGTATCAAATTACTTAAAACAAAAAAGAGTTAAATATTAAATACACCCCTAACATAGACACCATTATCATGTTCAGCCTCCTATACTAGACATTAAATCAAGCTCCCGATGTCCGAAATTCGGTACAATTAACCCCTTCCACCAAACGGCCGTGTAACTCCGCTAAAGCTAAGATAGTTGACCTCTTTCAACGCATCAACATTTGATCTCAAACCGCGATAAGCGATCCTCTACGTACTAACCTTGTTTGCACTCTGTTGGTGTTGAGAAAATACAAGAAGGATCGGCCAAAGGCACCATCCCCAAGTTTGCCAATGAAAGCAACTTTACCCTCCAAACTCGCAAGAGCTACTACAACATTACTCGTAGATCCTCCCGAAGCCTTAACACATCAGATCGACTGAGCCGTAAAGCGGAGGCGTGGCTCGACTTTAGGGGTGAGCATCGGTTCGGTTCTGTGCAAAACCGAACCAAAAACTCAAAATCGAAAACCGAACCGATGGTGAAAAATGAAACCGAACCACACCAATAGGGAGCCCGAAACCGAACCGAAACCGAACCGGTAAAACCGTCACTTTCGGTTCGGTGAACCGAACCGAAAGTTGTAGTGAAGAATCTAGTTTTTCAATTGTTGTTAATGTCGAAAACCTTGGAAAATTATTCAAGGGCTTCACATCACATTGTTATGCTTGATCTCTCAAACTTAAGCTCACAAAGTATCACAATGCCGACCATCAACCAGAAACCGAAGTCAAAAACAAATTGATTCAGTCACCAACAAAGCTACACCTAGATCTCCAACAAAGTGCAGGTTCACTAAAGTTAAAAAAAACTTCTATTTCAAAGCAGTCAATGGTTCAGCACAATCGATCAACAAATTTGTGATCCCACGAAAGTGAACTCTAAATAGCATTGAATAAGTGCAAGCAGATATGAACCTCTAAAGATAAAACCTAAAGCAGATGGCCAAACAAAATCAGAAGGAAATGGAAGCAATCTACAGAGAATGGGAGATAGACTGGGCAGGGGGCTGTCGCGCCTGGGCAGGGGACGAGGACGGCAGCGGGCCTCGCACCTGCACACGCGCCGACGATCGCTGGACTGCCGGAGACGGAGGGCAGATCTGGGAGGAGCGGCGCAGAGCCGCAGAGTGTAGAATGGGAGGAGCGGCGCAGACCGCAGAGAATGGGAGATAGACTAGGGTTTCTTACTTTCTTTCTTAGTTTAGGTTAAAACTAAAATTAAATATATTATAAAATATAAATATTTAATAAAATATTAATATAAGTCGGTTCGGTTCGGTGCAAAACCGAACCAAAACTTCAGAACCAACACCGAACCGAAATTTTTCAGTTTTTGAATTCTGGAACCGAACCGACCACCAATAGAATTGGCACCGAACCGCACCAATACGGTTCGGTTCGGTTCGGTTTTGACTGTCGGTTCGGTTTCTGCTCACCCCTACTCGACTTCCCTTGCGCCTCGGGGCAGGGACGACGCCATGCTAACTTGTCTGCGCGTAGAAAGAGGTAGAGCATGGCCTCCGGCAAGCTTTGTGAAGAAGAAAGAACTGAAGGGCTTAATTGCACCTAAATTGGTGGTGGGTCCCACCACTTATGAAATAAAAGTTAAAATTAAAATATTTAACGAAGTTTCACGGCCGTTTGGTGGGAGGGGTTAATTGTACCAAATTTCAGACATAGGGACCGCTTAAATCGCTTGATTGATCTAATGTCTAGTATAAGGGGTTGAACGTGATAAGAGTGTATATGTTATGGGTGTATTTGACACTTAACCCAATAAAAAAATACCAAGCAATTTGATACTTTTGACACTAATATTGTCATTTGTGTTAAAAGTACCAAATTATTATTATTATTATTATTATTATTATTATTATTATTATTATTATTATTATTATTATTATTATTATTATTATTATTATTATTATTATTATTATTATTATTATTATTATTATTATTATTATTATTATTATTATTATTCTGTTTGGTACTTGTTAGGTCCCTTGGAGTTTCGAATAGGTGTATGGATGGAGGGGGGGAATACACCTATAGGCTATTTTTCAAACGAAAACAATCTGACACAACCTTTTTCAGTTAAAAGAGTTAAGCAAGACTTAGGTTGGCGAGTGATACTGAATACTCTTCAGTAAGGAGTTATCAGTCAAGTCAAAGACTTTAACTGATACACGTTAGGCTTCAGTCGAGTTTGTAAAACATAGGAATAATATGAATCTCACTGACTATCTGAAGATTTATCAGTTCGACTAATATTACTAGCAGTGGAAAACTTTTCTTTTGAAATAGCCTTTGTGATTAAACAAGTTGTCAAGGTTTATGTTTCACTTTGCTATTAATCAGTTTCAGTTGATAAAACGTTTGTGCACAGATAAGAAAGGTAAATACTTCCTACATCCACGGTCAGTTGATTTGACTGACAACTTCACTGGGCTTGTGCTTACGGGTGCACAACAAACCTAAACAACCGAAGATCCAATCTTCAATACCAACACACTGGGTTAGATTTCTCACTCTTAGCTTCACTGAGACAAAACTATGCCTTTCCGCAAAGACTAAGATCTCTTGGAGTCAGAACACTGGTCTGAACTCCTTACAACTCACGGTTGAAAAGAGGTTCGAAAACTTGCCAACTAGATTACAAAGAACAGGTTCTCTGTAATCAGTTATACCTAGGTTTTGGATATACAATATTTGCCTAAGTTCTAAGAGAATGTATGTAATCAACAATGACTGATTTTTGGCTTTGTGATTCTCTTATTCGATTCAAACTTTGGAATAGCTTTGAATTGTTGAGTGACGAATTCGGCAGCGTTTCAGCTTATGTAGTTAAATCAGTGAAGATTGAAGTAATCATCGAGCTCTATTTATAGGAGAGGTCTTGAATAGATCTGTTGGCTGAAATGATCTTCAAGAATTCATCCGTTGGAGATAAATTTGAACTTTGCTGAGGATTCAATCTTCGAGGTTCATTTGTTTGGTGAGAACGACTACTTTGAGAGCAGGAGATTGAACATCTCTGAAAAAGATAATCACCAAAAAGGAAGGCTCTGCAGAGAAAGGACGATCCTCGAAATCTCTGCATTTAATGCGGCTGTACTTCTGGAGTGCGTGGCTTCCTTTAAGCTTTGGAGCTTCGGTCCGAGGAAGAATGTTTAACTGATACTTGACTTTAGTATCAGTCAGCTAAATCCACGTGGCTCGCATTAAATAATCAGTCGTAACTGACTCTTGAACTGGTTAGTCAAATATCAGTATTTGACTCTGCCTTAAATCGTCAACCGTCGGCAACTTCAGTCTTCAGTCTTCAGAATAGCAACTAAACTAGAGAAGAACTCTAATACTTGAGTTCGAACAGTTCTAGTCTATTACAAGTGAAACCTATTGATTTTGGTATCATCAAAACTAGGATTATGATATTTCATTAAGTTCCCAGCAGTACTTTTGATGCAAATTATAACGTTAGTATCAAAAGTATCAAATTATTTAGCATTTTTTTGTTTTGCTTTCTGTTGGTACTTTTGGCGCAAATTACAATATTAGTGCCAAAAGTACCATCCGAACCCGCGCGCTCAACCCAATTCGGTTCGTCCAAATTAAGGGCAATATAGTTCAAAATTATAAAATTATCAAAATTTGTGTTTTTAAGATGGATGGCAAAATATTGAGTTTCATCACTGGATATGGCTATCTCAAAAGTTGGTTGTTAAAATGTTATCTATCATTTGTTTTTTACACATTATAACTTAATCTAAAGTTATAATTTCAAAAATTAAGAAATCGCACTATAAATTAATAAACTTTTAATTTATCAATATATTAATGTCTCTTTAAATTAAAAAAAAAAAGGTACCAAGACTATTATTTCCTCCGTCCCATATGGATAGGCTGATTGAGATTTTCACAAAGATTAAGAAAATATATAAGTAAATTTCCTAGTATGCCCATATTTTTTATTTCAATAAATCTATGCAGCCACATTGTGGCCACCCACACACTAATATAATAAGGACAATCTTAATTTATTTAATTTATTTTTTAAAATAAAAATAGGATTTAGTTATTTTATTATATTCTCTACATTGTACTTATTTTTTTAATTTTTTTTTTGCATTTTTTATTTTTAATTTTTTTTTAATAAAAATAAAAAAGTTACCAAAAAATTGCAAAAAAATAACTATTGTGTAGAGAATATGATACAATAACTAAATCTTATTTTTATTTTAAAAAATAAGTTAAAAAAATTAAATTATTTTCTACTTAAGTAAATTGTGGGTGGCCACAATGTGGCTCTTTAGCATTACTCTTTTTATTTAATGATGTATTAAAGTGGGAGTAAATTAAAGAATTAAATAGGGATGTAATAGTAAATGAGTAAAAAAAATAGTATTATTTTTTATGAAAACAAGTCTATATAAATGAGACATTCAAAAAAGGAAAACAAGCCTTGGGACAGAGGGAGTAATTTATAGAGCCTTCAGTTTATTTAAATCCAAAAAATATAATTATACAATTAACGGTGGTTCGTCCTACAACAAGTACTAAAGATGCAAAATTTGAGGTCTAGCTGTAACCCAAATATGCATCAATAATATGAATCAGTTAAAGAGTGAATTAAAGTATAATGTGGGGTCATGAGATAAGTGTTTAAAAACAAAATCATCATTAACAATGCAAAAAAGTAGGATTAAAGTAATGCAAAGAGATGATTAATTAGTTATCCCCCTCTAAATAAAATGATTAGCTATGAAATGGTAATGACACCAAAACAATGAAAACAAAACAAAATGCTCCCTTGAATTGGGCATCAAAGGATGTTTTGCTCTCAGGTCAAACAAACAACATCTTTTTATTTAGGCGCCGCTGCTGCCTTTTCCGCCGATGTTAACTTCTATATTATTTTTTCCTACTATTCTTCCATTTTTAGTGGAAATACAGTTGTTGTTGTTTTTTTTTTTCATATTTTATATATATATTAAAAGACATTTTTATACTCTCTGCTTTTATATGAGCTTCATTGCTTTCAGTGGAAGCATAGATTACCCTTGGGCCCCACCCACCAAAAGTTTAAAGGGTTATTTGCCTCAAAATATACCAACTTTAACTCAATTCTTATTTTGCATCTAACCTTTCAATCTTTGCCAAGAAATATATCACCTTTCAAATTATAGCCAATCTTGACCTTCCCATTTTCAATCAATTAGAAATCAACCCCTTAAAATAAAAAATTGCAGAATAACCCCAATAATTACAAAACAAGACAATATACCCTTATAAATAATCAAAACAGTTTAATAATTAATCAGGCCCAACATGCTTCCGTACAACTTCGAAATAAATCAAATCATAAATCAACAGTATACCTTTTGTCGATTGGTCACCTTCCGGAGCTTTAATCGCGTTTTACGGACTTCTTGCCTCCTCGGCCTTCGTCCAACCACACACTCGCAAGTGATGGTTGCAACCTTTTTCCTTCACTGTGTTCCGGCTTTCGCCGAATGGTCACCTTCAGGAATCAGTTTCCCTCCTTCACTGTGTCTCGACTTTAAATATTTTTGTTGAAAAATGAAAAGAAGATATTTTTACTAAACCGGAATAGTTGGACAAAAACTAAGCGTTTATAGAGGAATTATATAAAATTTAATTTTATTTCATAAAATATCCCCAAGGGAGGAGACAACTTGTTTTAGCTACTCATAGTAGCCAATACTTGTGTACATAAATAAAAATAAAACTAAAACGAAAAACAAAATTAAAATTACAAAGATAATTTTCTAGAGAGAGGAAGTGGTGTGTGAAAATGTTGTGAATTTTTCGATGATCTTCTTCTCTCCAGCCCTTGTGTTTATATAGAGGTTTGAGCCCCTCTATTATTACTTGGTAGGTGGCCTTGGATTCCATCCTCGTGGCCAGCTTGCTTGAATATGACATCCACCCTCTTTTGTCGGCCTTGATTGCCGACACTTGTTAGTGGCATCACATGGTGCTGGACCCTTGCTTTATCTTCTTGTGATAATGCTAGTAGGGGCCGGCTGCTTCTTTTCTCCACTCACTTTTGTCTTGTAACTTTTGGTGAGTGGTCCTCCTGTTCTTTCACCCACTTTTGTCGTTTCTTTTGTGGGTGCGATCCTTGTAGTGAATCACATGATTCACTTTGTTTTGTCAGCCACCTTACTTTTTTGGTGCCCGAGGGGTTCTTCCCTTTGGAGTCTGACGCTCGTCATGCTCATCAGACCGGAACCTCCTTCTGTCAGGTTTCGGGAGGAAACCTTCGCCGAATTCTGGTTCCTTCTGCGACGAGCATTGGTCGCAGATCCTCTCGATCCAATGGCTCACATGAGCCATATTGCAGAATTTGCGACGAGTCTCTTTGCTCCCCGCTATCTTGTTTCCCCAAATCGTTTGCCTCTTGTTCTCGAAAGAATTTTCGGCAAAATGGGTTGTGGTTCCTGTCATGGTGTTGACCAGGAACGTTCCCAGATCTGAGCTCTGAAAGAACTTGAATCTGGACTTCATTTTGTCCATCTCTGTGAGACAGACCCAAAGACCCCATGCTCGTCTCGTGGAGATTTGTTCCTCCGTGAATGTTGAGACGATGGCGGCATTAAACTCAGGAACTTTGATCCGGTTCAAGGCTCCTGTATCTGGTCTCCGAAGCTTGATGAAATGGAAGGCTTCGTAGACTCCTTTGCCCACTGGCTCTGGTGCTGCACTAAAGAAGTACAATTCCAGAACGTCTCCCCTTTTGAGGGACTCGTTATTCTCCCATGCGTCGAACACCGTTTTCTGGATCCATTTGGGTAGACCCTTGATTTCGGTGAAGGCCGGAGAAGTGGTATAAACTGAGGCTAATGCCCCAAACTCATACCATTCCTTAACATCATTGGGATTGGCTCCTGGAGTCATCCAAACCCTTGGATATTTTCCTGCAACATCAACCCGGCAATTTCCCGGATTAATGCCTCTCCTCGTGAGAAGTTTCTCCCACCTATCTTGATAAACCTGCCAAGAAGGAGAAGAAATAATAAGATTAGTATCAACCTTAACTTGGCCTGTCATGGGCCTAAGGCTGATCTCTTCCTCTTTTACCCCAGAGGTGGAGGGTTGACATGTCGATTCAGGGAGTGACCCCTTAACAACATTTTTTCCTCGAGCGTCCGGCTGTGAAGCCATTCTCTCAGGACTTGGGCTAGGGGTACTTGAATCCCCTGCTACAGGTAATCCGCCCTGTACGGAAAGCATTGCTTTAGCCCGATTTTCACGGACTGCGCGCAAGAGCGGCTTTTCGGTTGCTTCCTGAAGATTAAACATCTTCATGAAACAGACATCAATTTGGCTAGATACTTTGGCTTCATCAGCCGCTTGTATCTTTCCTGCTTGTTTAGTGTGTAGTACACACTTCTGCCATTCTTGTTGTAGCAGCTCTAAGCTTTCAAAGAGCTGCCCCTGTATTGCCTCGATGGCCTCCGCTTCAAGGAGCTCCATCCCTTGTAAGGAAATCTGCAAGAACATTCTGATCAGATTTCAAAATGACAATATCATAATCATAATATTGGCATTCTGCTTGCCATCTAATTAATCTAGCCCTTTCAGGTTTAGATTCAAACTTTTTTGTTAAGAAAGCTTTAACGTTAGTGTTATCAACTTTCAAAACGAATTTTTTAGCCAGTAAGAAAAGCGGCCATTTTTTAAACGCCTTTCGCACTGCAAAGAATTCTTTCTCGTTGATGTGCCATCGCACAGCCTCGTCGTCGGAAAAAAGACCGCTACAGTATCTGCAAGGTTCTTCTCCATATGGGGTGATCTTTGTAAGCACTGCTGCCCACCAGAAATCACTCGCATCTGTGTAGAGGACCAAATCATCCTCGTCTTGTGGTATTGAAAGTTTTGGGAGATTCTTGCAAATTTCTTTTAACTTCTTCATACCCTCTCGATGTTCTTCCTTCCAGATGAATGGAACATCTTTCTTTAGTAATGGACTAAAGATTTTCCTGTACTCTGCAAGATTTTTGATGAACATTCCTGCAAAGTTAACAACTCCGAGAAAGCTTTGGAGTTGCTTCTTTTCCTTGAGATCTTCTGGAAAATTCTGGACCTTTTCCACAATGTGTTCTTGTAGAATAATCCCAGATTCATCGATCTCGATCCCCAGAAACTCCATCTTCTGGGTGGCTATGACTGCCTTCTTTTCTGACAGCACTAGTCCTTCTTGTTGGCAGACCTCGGCAAAGATCTCCAGATGCCTGACATGTTCATGAATGTTTTTTGATGCAATAAGGATATCATCAATATAAACAAACATAAACGAAGAATAATCCTTAAATAGATTATCCATTTTCCTTTGGAATATCTGAGGCGCGTTGGCTAACCCCATTGGCATGACATTCCAGACATAATGTCCTTGTGGAGTTGAGAAGGCCGTGAACTTCTTACTCCCTTCATCCATGCGAATCTGGTAGAATCCTGATTTGCAGTCAAACTTTGAGAATACCTTGGCACTTCTGATGCAGTTGATAAGGTGTTCTCTGCTTGGGATGAAATATCCATCAAACTCAAGAATGTCATTAATCCCTTTATAATTAATGACCAATCTTGGTTTTCCTCGCTTGATCTCCCCATGATTTCTTACCAGAAATCCAGGACTGCTGTAGGGTGATCTTCCATCTTCGATTAGTTTTAAATCAAGATGTTCCTTGATTATACTCATCATATCCTGTTGATCTTGAGGGTTCATCAGGATAGGTCTGAACCTTACAAACTCATGCTCCTTTCCAGTTTTAACTTTCAGGGTTGCTTTGAGCTGGTTCTTGTCCCACCATGCCAAAGGATCCTCATGATAACACTTCTGGATTCTCCTTTTGACGTCGGCAATGGACACCTGTTCTTCTTCCTTGATATCTCTGTGTGATATTAGGGAAACTTTGAGGATTTGAATTTCTTCCTCGGAGAGGTCTGGGAATCCCTCAGTTCTGCATTTGAGCAAAACTTCACCGAATCTCCTTCGATCCTTCATTTGGGGTTTCCGGAGTCTGCCATCATCACCACGCTTGCTGCGGAATTTGATTGGCATCGAGCGATGAAAAGCTCCTTGGAGCCTTTGCACAATGATTTTGTGGTCACAATTGGTTGTGAACACAAGCCTCCTGGCCTCATTGTCTTGTATAAACCTCTTGAAGCTTTGCAGAAAATTATTTCCTAATAATATATCTGCTCCGGTATCATGGAAATAAATTGGTGGAGTTTTGACCTTGTACCAAGGTGTCTGTCCTGCTCCGCCGATTAATATTTCCGTCTGTTTTACTCCTTTTGATAAGAGTAAAATCTTTTTGGAGAAATCCCTTCCTGCAATTCGAGGTAGATCTTCTTCCACTTCTGCTGGAAAGACTCCTCGTTTTGCTGTACAGATTCCTGCTCCTGAATCTACATAAGCAGCAAAATATTCTGCTTTGTATTTCTCGTATAACATCCCTACTGAGATGTATATTGAGAATGGGCTGGTCATTGGATCATTATTCTTTGGCGTCCAATGGTGATCTCCATTCCTCCTGATTTCCATGACCATGGTTTATATTTGTCAAGGAAATCTCGTCCTAGGATCAGGACGTCTGCTTCTTGTCCGGCTTGGCCTTCGGTCTGTATTTCAAAACCTCCAACCTCCAGAGTTCCGATGTATCGGTTTTCTCCTGGATTCGCCAGATAATACAACGAACTGCAAGGAAACTGGTTTTCCTCTTTGGTTGTATTAATTCTTGTAGAAACCTGTCTCCATCCTTCGGGACATTTAAGTTTAACTCTCATGTCTGGAACTGGGGTTTCCTGGATCGCCCTTCTCTCATACGAATGAGAGAAACTTCTTGTAATAGGCCCTGAAGTTAGCCGATTTCCTTGGAATGATAGCCTGGGTGCTCCCAGTCTGAGACTCTGGGTATGGCTTAGCACCGGCTTGTCTCCAACATCGATGTCGATTTCCCCAATCTGAGGAGTCTCCACTCGGTTTGGATTGACCGCCTTGGCTACTTCCTTGAATATTTCTGGAATTTCAATAAATTTCTTTCCCAGAAATAATTCCGTATGATGGGAATTTGATAAGGCATACGAGACTTGATAAGTCAGTGAGTATGGCCTATTTCCATCCGTCATCAGCTCCTTCTTCTTGTAGTCCTGATAGAGTGTCAGGGCTCGGCTGAAGGATGAATCTTACAGATTATAAGAGATTTGCGGGTAAAACTCTGTTATAATCCTTTTGGCATAGAGATTGCCCGAAAAAGCTCCAAGAACTGAGGCTTTAGCATCTCTAATTCTTTTGTCGCAAAGTGCAACATCAATCGGTTGATCAGTCCCTGGGGTGAGAGATGATTTGATCACCAACTGAATTGCTCCAATATGAATCCATTTCATCGTGCTTGCGACTTCTGGCTTCATTTTCTTCAGGTCTTGGATAATATCCTCGGCCGGAACCATCTGGATTTCCACCTGATTACTTGTAATCTCGATTGGAAGCGCCGTTTCTTGGTTTGTAACCCCAAAATAAACATGATGCTTCCTTTTAGATGGAATCAAGCTATTAAGAACTCGATTCAATCGTCCATTGGAGAACCCTTGGTAGGTCTGTACTTCTCCAATTTCCCTGTTGAGTTTCTTCACGAGTTTATTCACCACCTCTTCTTGTGGAATCAGAAAATGACTTGAAAATCCATTCTGATCCTCTTTCTGGGTGTGGTGAATCTCGTGTTCCTCTTTAGTCTGACTCGTCTCCGGTTGATCCATCGGTCACCTCCGAATCCTCAGAACTAAAGATCTCTTCTTGCTCATATATACTCTCATCAGAGGATATATCTTCAAACTGATACACGGGTATCAATTTCTGGTAGAAGATAGCGTCTTCGATATCCGGTGTGGATTCGAATCTTCTCATTTCCTTTTTCTCGTTGTCTGGGCAATTGGTTGAAATATGCCCTTTTGCTCCGCATGTCCAGCAGTTGCAATCCTTGAAACTTTCATTAGCTTTAGCTTGAGTACGCCTGAAAGTTTTTCTCGCCGGGATTCTCTTTTGATTTGAGAATCGGTTTCTTGAGGGTCCGCTCCGTTGGCCTGACTTGTAGGAGCGTGCCTTCTGTCTGGTCCACATAGTTCTTGGCTTCCAAGAACTCCTTCTGGACTTTCTTTCATAGGGTTGATACCTATGTTTCTTTCGGTTCTTCCTTTGATACAGCAACTCCCCCCCAATCTCTGTTGGAAGGTCAAGGTTGTCGCACATCAATGGAGATTTCTTGTTGAGTTTTCTCAATCTCTTGAGATTCCTTAGGTCCGCCGCCTTCTGGCACCATTCGGACAGCTTTTTGTGCACATAAGACATTCTTCTTGATGCACTATCAAGGGGATATTCTCCCGGTGAAACATACTCGTTGATGAGCATCTCCCTCCATGGACTTGGAAACTTCGTGAAAAAGAGATCCTTGGCGGTTTGCGCATCAACTACCCCCATATGAACATATAGGGTATAAAGACGTAGAAATTCATCAAGAGCTTTTGGCTCCAGCACCATTAATCTGAGATTGTAGAGTGCCTGATGATATTTCTTGCGCTTCTCCTCTGCGGATCCTTCGAAAAAACCCATTCCCAAGAAATGGATCTTTATCTGTTTAGTAGCCTCCTTAATGATGTCATAAGGTTTTGTGCTAGTAAACAGTTCTTCCCTTGCTGAGATGTCGATTTTATCCCAGTATTGTTTTGCCATTCCTGCCAGACTTGCTTCGAAGATTTTGGCAAACTCCTTTTTATCGTATTCTATTGTGGTGACTACGATATTCAATGATGAAGCCCATTCGTCGATCAGATCCTCCCAATCTTTGAAACTGGCTTCGTCGATGTTGAGAATCAACCCATAGGGATGGATTGGTTCAAGTGTGGCCTTTCCTACAGGAGTATCCCGCATCTGTGGCCTGCGTCTTCTGGTTCGTTGGTAATGGCTTGCATCGTCTGAAGCCCCACCCCTTTTTGACGAGCTTTCTTCTTGGTGCTCGGGTTTGGGCACCTCATCTCCTTGGTTCATCTTTAGATCAACCATATTGAGGTTAGCAAAGGATTCTGCTAACTCCTGTAGATCTTCTAATCCGATTCTGTCAAGGCTATTCATGATATTTGCCTTTCATGATTCGGATTATATCCTTTGGCTGCAACTCCTTGGGTGCTGCCTCAAATATAGGGGAATTCGTCGGGTCGTTGGTCCATTGCTTCCGAATTTTCCCGGAACATGGTTTTCGCCTTTCGATTTCCTTAATTCTTTTCTGGATATCACGCAAGAGGGATAATATTTCCTCTTGTTTGAGTGATATTCTGCTCAGCTCCATCGGTAGATCGTATAGCTTGACGCCATAATATTCCACCGTCTTTTGGATCTCCCGCAAGTTGACGTTGTCGGAAGAGCTTGGCTCGATCTTTTGGTAGCCTGGAAAAGCTACTCCCGCCTTGTCTTTTGGATCCATTAGTCGTGAGACCAATGTGCCTCCTCCATGTTTTGTTCAATGGTCGCTCTAGCCGCGGCCATTCTCATAAGGTGCTGATGATAGCCCTGTATGCTCGCGACAATATCGCGAATAAGCTCGATATCTCCTCCTCGTCTTAGGTTGGTAACGAGGGCTCGATTGTTCCATCTAAGGTCACTTATAAAGTGACTGATTTCTATCTCCAAATTTTGGAGAGAGTTCCTGTAGTGTACACATCTCGGACACTCGTCCGGATCCATAAACTTTTAATGGAGTCTCCTCCCACATGGGTTAATAATAAACTAAAAATTAAATAATTCCTCTATAAAAACCCGCTCTGATACCATTTTGAACAAGGATCTTTTAAACTGTTTTTTGCTCGAAAGTACGTGGCGTTGTCTCACAGTCCAGACCCAGATTACCAGGTAATCTATCGGGCACGAGGAAAGTTTCCAGCCTATATACCATTCAAGCCCAATTTTATTCGTGTTTTAGGTATAAATTGTCTTAAGACCAAATTTTCTGGGGTGAATTAGCAATAATTCATTTAAAAGGGGTTAATCTAAATTTTCAAGACATGGAAATGTGCAATTTTAGACAAATCTTAAAGTTGGTATATTTTTTCGCAACAATGGAAAGCTAGGATGCAAAACAAGAATTCGAGCAAAGTTCATATATTTTGGGGCAAAGATCCCAAGTTTAAATATATCTAGTCTTTTCTTTGTATAATTTTTGTCCTAATTTTAATTTTTTCATGAGTTTTAAATATTATTTTCAAATACACAAACTT
Organism: Salvia miltiorrhiza; assembly: GCF_028751815.1. Taxonomy (NCBI): domain Eukaryota; kingdom Viridiplantae; phylum Streptophyta; class Magnoliopsida; order Lamiales; family Lamiaceae; genus Salvia; species Salvia miltiorrhiza. The sequence goes on along the minus strand of NC_080393.1, from coordinate 23,415,355 downwards.
TAAATTATTTACAATTTTCACCAAATTAAGTTCACTTTCCGATGAAATTGAAGCCCTTAATTTTTATTAGACATGCGAGTTTCTTCGCACAACTCGACGAACAACTACAAATATCCCGTCATTAAATGGAAAAAAAAATATATTAATTATAAGTTAACAATCGCATTCAATGGAGACCATTAAATATTCAAATAATAGAGACCAAATCTCAGCTGTTGATCTTATCTAATTTAACGGTCAGCATTTATTCACGCGCATATTCAACGAATTTTTTTGTTGAACATATATAAGGTCGAATCCCACAATCCCCAAAAAATCAACATTTATTCACGCCATGATCAACGGATTTGATGAATGTTCAACGGGATTACTGATATGTTCAACGGATTTGATGAACGTTCATCAAAACCGTTGAACATGGCTAGAATAAATGTTGATTTTTTGGGGGTTGTGGGATTCGATCTTGTTTATGTTCAACAAAAAAATCCGTTGAACATGCGCGTGAATAAATGATGACCGTTAGATTAGATAAGATCTAACGGCTGAGATTTGGTATCTGTTATTTGAATATTTAGTGGCCTCCATTGAACTATTCCCTATATATATATATATATATATATATATATATATAGAGAGAGAGAGAGAGGTTCAACAGAGAATGCTAAATATTTAGAGAATAAGAATTCGTGAAACAAAAACGAACAGATCTATAATTTTGATGAACAAATCAATGTACCGTATGTACATAAATTTGCGCCGGATTCGAATCAAGTTGGTGGCGAGTTTTTCTCTATTTTTACTAAATACGTCTGTTCATTACTTATGTTGATCTGTTCGTAAAATGTATAGATTTGTTTATGATGAACAAAAAGATAATTCTCTATAAAACTCAACCATATATATAGGAGGGCTAAAATAAAAACAATTTTCAACCCTTAGATAATCAAGATCTACGGTTGATTCGTAACCCTGTTGGATGAATTCATGGTCATGAGTTCGAATCCCAAAGATAGCAAAAATTTATTTTTCACAATTCGTAACCCTGTTGGATGAATTCATACGTGTTCTACATAAAATTCGTACATTAAAAAATATTTTTATTTTAAAAAGTGTTATCACGGTAGCCCTTCCATGTGTATATATATATATATATATATATATATATATATATATATATCAATGGAGACCTCTAAATATTCAAAGAACAGTGACTAAATATCAGTCGTTGATCTTATCTAATCTAACGATCAGCATTTCTTCACGCCATGTTCAACGAATTTTTTTGTTGAACATACATAGGGTCGAATCCCACAACCCCCAAAAAATCAACATTTATTCACGCCATGTTCAACGGATTTGATGAACATTCATCAAATCCGTTGAACATATTAGTAATTCCGTTGAACATTCATCAAATTCGTTGAATATGGCGTGAATAAATGCTGATTTTTTTTAGGTTGTGGGATTTGACCCTGCATATGTTCAACAAAAAAATCCTTTTGAACATGGCGTGAATAAATGCTGACCGTTAGATTAAATAAGATCAACTGTTGAAATTTGATCTCTGTTATTTGAATATTTAGTGGTATCCATTGAACTATATAGGGGTGGGCTACCGTGAGAGCACACATTAAAATAAGAAATAAGAGCAATTTTTAATGTATGAATTTTATGTAGAACAGGTATGAATTCGTTATATAAATATATGAATTGTGAAAAATAACTTTTTGCTACCTTTGGGATTCGAACTCAGAACCATAAATTCATCCAATAGGATTACAAATCAACCGTAGATCTTGATGATCTAAGGGCTGAAAATTATTCTTATTTTATATCTTAAAAAATGCTCCTATTTTAGCTCTTCCCTATATATATATATATATATATATATATATATATATATATTAAGGTTTACATAGTAGTTCCATTACCATATGAATATATTTAATTAATTAGCTACAAGGGAGTGTTAGTTTTCAAATACATGAATTATTAATTACGATTAGTTAAATTAATACGTTTGGGAAAAGATTCAATGAGAATGGACAAATGTGATGAGAAATGAGAATAAATTTGTAATGTTGGATTTTTAATTTTGTGACTGATATTTATTTATATGGTGAATTTTTACTTGGGTTTAAATCCTGGAAGAAACGAAAATTTTATCAATTAATTGAATTTCGTTATGCAGTCATTATAAACAGTTTATGCAATACTATATACTGACTTATGCAGTTTTTTTTTTTACGATGCATTCTCAGTAAAACCCAACACACTATATTTAGACAAGCATCAGTCAACTAAATTTTAACATAAAACTTTATCTAAATCATCATCTGCTAATTAAAATTTAGAAAACAAAACAGTCACTAAATTAATAAATTGTTACTTTATCAATATTATTAAATATCTTTCAAAAATAATTACAAAAAATCATGACTCCAAAATACTTATAGAGCTCTACTTTATACATTGGCCCTAAAAAAAAAACCATTATAGCCTACAATAATAGAGGGCAGCCACAGTGTAAAAGGGTGATCTACTGTTGGTTACTTATCACCTTACCCGATGGTCAAAATAGATTTAATGAAGGAAAGTTATTTAATATTTAATAATTCCTGAGCATAAGATAAGAAATAGGACGAGCTATCCAGCTAGGAAGTAGTGTAATAAAATTTCTGAAGTTCTCGTATTATCTTTTTCCTGATATACTACTCCCTCCGTCCCATTATTGAAGACACACTTTTCTTATTGGGCTGTCCCAATAATAAAGACACACTTCTATTTTGGGAAATAATTAGAACTTAACAACACTACTTAATTTAACACTAATTAGACTATAAATAACTAACCAAACCCTAAAATCTACAAAATTCGTCCGCCTCCCATCTTTTTCTCTCTCTCTTGAATGTTCTCCCCTCTCCGGCGAACAGCACCGTCGGTTCCTCCCTAAAATCTCCGGCGAAACAACGGTAGGCGAGCCCACCATCGGACTCTCGATAGGGTCGTCGCCCTTGCTGCCGCCAACCAGAGCTCGCCAAGAAACATGTAAAGCTCCATCTTCCCATGGTTAGCCCACAACCACATCTTTCCATTTCTCAAACTCGCCAAGAAACTCCATTGAAGCAGTCGAGCTCCATCTCCACCCAAACCCCAACCTCCCTCCCCACCTCCAGCTTCTCTCGCATCATCGCCGCTCTCCTTCTCGACCTCATTAGAGAAAATCAGTCATGGCTTCGTCGCCTCTCTCTCGTCTACGGCGACCGCAGCAAAGCCGCAACCGCGATTGAAAGTGGAAAATGGCGATTTCGATTTCGATTGAATTGCTAATGAAGACCTTTCCCTTTTTTGGTTTCGATTTTGATTTCTTTTCAAGGATGAGAATGAAAATTGCTTTTCAAAGATGAGATGAAAAATTACTTTTCAGAAAAATGAAGTAGGCCTTGAAAATGGCGATTTCAATTTCTGTTTCTTGATGATTTGGGTGTATGATTTGGGGATCCAAATTTGTAGATTTATTTCTGATTTGGGTGTATGATTTTGGGGATTTCAGATTTATTTTGAATTTTATGTGCAATGTGAAAAAAAAGAAGACAACTAATTTCGAAAAAAAAATTAAATGTAATTAAATTAATTTAAAATTTCGAAATTCATAAATTTATAAATCAATATGAAACTCAAAATAAAAATAAAGAAATTTACTAAACATATTTAATGAAATACACTAATCTAAGTGGGCCACAACACTTTATCACTTAAATTACTTCTCCTTAATCTCCGTGCCCAAAAGACATGTGTCTTTATTAACGGGACGGAGGGAGTATGAAATTACTCCCTCCGTCCACAATTTAATGCCCTGTTTGGCTTTAAAAAACTGTCCACAAATTAATGCTCTGTTTTGCTTTTTGTACCCTTTTACTCTCCTACTTTTTCTATATTTACTACCCTTTGCCACTAATGGACCCACCTTCAAACACCTTTTTCACTTTTATATTCTATATTTACTACACTTTATCACTTTATCACTTTAGTCAACTACTTTATCACTTTAGTCAACTACCCTTATATTTCATCCACATCACCTTTTTCAGCTTTCTTAGTCTCCGTGCCAGGACCCAAGTAGGGCATTAATTTGTGGACGGAGGGAGTAAATTATTACTGGTGTACAGTTAATGTTTGCTCTTTCCTTGGTTGATTTGGGTAATGGCTATAAATGATTAGCAGCCTTCATGATGGTGACGGCCATTAACTAAGATCACATGTGGAGTACGGATCGAGATAGAGGATCTTGTTACATGACTTTTTCATTTTATATTAAATAGAAAAATATTGTAAGATGTAAAAGTATATATATGGGTTAAAATTGTGGCTCGTCATAAACAATTAGCAATTATAAGAAAATCGGGCTATAGAATATAGGGTAAAATATTAAATTTATAATAAATTATTATTAATTTTTAAAATGGGCTACAAAGAGTAAAATGAGGGCTATAAATAGAATCACCCAAATAAAAATCGATCATAAGCCTTAGATTGTCGCACTCGCACGCATTCGCTACCTCCTCGTGCCCTTGTACCTTCCACGTAATCCTCGATCCACTACTCTCTACCCCTATTGTTGTGGATGTCTAAGCATGGAAAAATAATTTCAAGGGTGCTAAAACTAAATAATAATTAGTATATTAAAATAAAAAGTTAGCATATATATAGGTAGAGGTAGAGATTCAAATAAGAATCATTTTTATTATAAGAATGTAGTTGTCCATCTATTTTAATTTATTATTGATTGAGATTAATTTCAATTTTATTTTATATTTTTATTGCTGATAATTTTCGAAGGGTTAAATGAGTAAATTTTTCATTTAGGGCATATTTGTGACATGGATTATGTCCTGGGAAAATAATCAGATTTCAAATATTAAATTCTTATGCTTGGTTAAATTTTTATCAAACAGGGAAAGTAAAAAGAATCCTGAAAATAAGGAAAGTAGTCTAATTTTACAGGATTTTTATTCCCAAATTTTTCTTAGGTATTCTTTTTCCTCATTTTCAGGATTCTTACTTACATACATATTTAATATTACTTGTATTATTTTATAAAATACAAATTATAATTTCTATTTAGTAGGTATTTTGCATTGGTATTATTATTAATGAATAAACCACTATATAGTGATGAAGAAGGCAGTATATAATGTTGAATAACGATATTAAAAAAATTAGTAAAATTTTCACTTCCTCCGGAATTCGAACTCAGGTAAATTCCCCCCCCCCCCCCTCCAGATGAATATTAGCCATAAGATATTAAATATTAGCCATAAGATATTAAATCAACACCTACAATCAATCTAAGATCTCACCATATATGAGGATCTCATTGGAATCATTCTCTCTCTCTATATAGGGGTTGATTATAGTGAAAACCTCAAATTTAAAATGAGAACTAAGAACACTACACTGACGTGTAAAGTTACTGCATTCATTGTACAATTAACTGCATTCGGGAAAAAATGAAAAAAAAAAATTGCTTCCTCTAGGATTCGAACACAGATGGTGCATTCATCCATCTAAATGATGCAACTACCGTTGATATTAGTGATCCAAGGATTGAGGATGGTTCCCCATTCTCATTTTAAATATCGGTTCTCATTTGAACCTTCCTCTCTATATATATGTTGGTTATAGTGAATTGTAATTTAAAATGAGAACTAGGAACATTGTACTGGCGTGTAAAGTTATTGTATTCATTGTGTAATTACTAGCATTCGAAAAAAAAAATCATCCCTCTAGAATTTGAGCTCAGATGATGAATTCATCTATCAAGATAATGCATCTACTGTAGACCTTCTGATCCATATGTTGAGAATCGTTTCCCGTTTTCATTTTAAATAAAAATTCTTATTTGAACCTCCACACACACACACACACACACATATATATATATATATATATATATATATATTAAGAACCACCAGATAAAATAAAAATGAAAAATCATTTTCATCCCTTCGATCATCAAGATCTGCGGTGGATGCATCATTTTGCTGGATAATGCATCACTTGGATTCGAATCCTGGAAGGAGCTGATATTTTATTTTCTTCGAGTGCATTAATTGTAATGGTTATCACATTCTCACGAAAAGTGTAGTTCTCCCCAGACCCGTCGCAGACCCCTCGCCAGCCCTTCCCACCACCACCACCCATCTAATTTCAAAAACTGAAACGAGCTGTTGCCTTCTCCATGAACCTGGCCTTCTCCATCCCCCGCTGCGACGCCGCGTTCTCCATGGCCACCACAGCCTCACCGCGTTCGCCGCTAGCCTCTTCGCTCTGGCCCCCTACCTTGGCATCGAATTTGGCTTTGTCACAGGAAAAATCAAATCTCGAATTTTCTCTCTCTAAATTCGTGAGTTCTGATTTGGTGTAGCAATCGCCGATGGATAGCTCCAAACTGAGCTCAAATTCCTCTTCCAATTTGGGAAATTCTCGCCCCATTTTGTCGATTTTGAGTTGGGCTACGAGATTGTGTTGTTGGTGCTTGTGGGGAAGGTTGGTTGATGTCTGCGTCTGTGGGGAGAAGTAGCGGCAGCAAGGGTAGGGAAGGGGAAGGGTCTAGCGGGAGAGGGGTTGGGGAAGGGCCGACAGGGGTTTGGGAGGTTGGGGAAGATGATGATGCCGGCCTTTACCTCGTCGGCTGTATGCGCAGCACCAGGGTAAGCAGCTGCAGTGGGAGCAGACTTTAGTAACGTGCAGAACGATGCCGCCTCCACCTCATCGGCCGTATGCGCAACACCGAAATTGTGCAGGGGGCGGCGCTGCCGGGTGGGGGGAGGAAAAAGGGTTTGATAGTGGGGGAGGTTGGGGAAGATGTTGATGTGTATTTTTTATTTTTATTTTTATTTTTTTAAATTTTTTTCACATGTCATAAATGTGACAACGTGTCAATTCCGGCTACCACCGTGTTATTTTCGGCGCCGACGTAAGAAAAAAATCGGTCACCGAACAAATTTGAGACAAAAAATAAAAAGTTATGGATTTAGAAGTCGATTTTTTAAATTGAGAGTAAAAATCAATTTCAGGTAAACGTTATGGATTTATATGTAATCACCCCCATAAAATATATGGGTGAGAAATACTCCTTCCCGAAAAAATGATCGGTTGTATCCCCTATTTATTAGGCTTTATGTCTATCAAATATGAAATATATTTTTTTTAATTTAAGGATACAACCATGCCGAGGATTTTTTAGAGTAGGGAATATATTGGAGTGCATTACAAAATATATTGTATTTTCAGAGGCTCGGCTTCATGCCTTAAATCTACGGTCGGTCACATTATATCACATACAACAAAACTCGTGCACAATCAAATATGTGTTAAATATATTTTAAAAAAATAGAATTACGCTGCCCAAAAAAATGATAAAGTCAATGTTTAAATTTATTTAACAACTAATATCATCGATCAAAATCAATCTTTTTTCTTGAAAAAGCAAAAAACACATATGAAATGTGTAAGAGATTAAAATTGATGTTGATATTTTAAGGGAAAGATAGTCTTTTAAGGCATAGAATGTTTAAGTTTATAAAGTATGACATTTTTAACATAGAACTTAAGATTTAGGGCATTTTAAATTTACACTCATCTTTAATTTGGTGTAAAAGTAATAAAAATAGATTTTAAACAAATAAAATATAATAATTTAAAGTTTTCAAAGGAAAATATTTTTGAGTGAAAATTTAAAATGCTTTCATGCTTAAATTTAAGTCTATATGAAAAATATCATCTTTTATAAACATATGCATTTTATACCCAAATTAATTAAATTACCTTTAATGTCTCAATAATTATTGTACTTGGATACGACATCTTACACATTCTTGACACGTTTTGAAAAAGGAAAGATTTGACATCTATGAGTCAAAAATCCATCTAATCGTACGAGCGGTTAGATCATTTGGTCGGGTGGCTAGATGATATAATCATTGGCTACTTGGATTTTTGAATGATCGTTGTCAAATCGTTCTCTTTTTAAAAAATTTCTTGCATATTTCTGACACAATCATACTTATATAAAAAAATGTGTAAAAGTTTTCACAAAAAACCAATCAAAATCATCAACATGTAATGATATTTAAATTTTTCCACTTGATTTGAATATAGAATACCTATGGCCATGCCCCCAAAGGACACCAAACAGTGCGATCTCATGTCTATTAACAATGAGGTCTAGGGTTCAAACCCACCGCTCCCCCACCCCCAAAAAAAAAAAAAAAAATCGTACACAATTTAAAAATTATGATATTTTTTAATTAATAGTAACACATTTTTTTTGTTTCCCTTCTTTCCTCTCTCGTTTTTCTTCTCTCTCCTCCTCTCATTTATCTAGAATGTTACTTTTCTATTTAGCTTTTTCACTCTTCTCTATCCACTCTCTAGGGGTGTGCAGCGGGTCGAACTCGGACCGACCCGCCGAGTTTGGAGACCCGAAAATTTCAAAATTTTGGACCGACCCGGACCGAAACATTCGAGCGGGCCGACCCGGGACCGGACCGAACCCGAGCAACGGGTTCAGTTCAGTCCGGGTCAGACCCGCTAATAACCTACCTTTTTTTTTTTTTCTTTTTTTCCTGTTTTTGCACCTATTTTTCAGATCTAAAACATAAAAAATACGATATCAAAACACATATCATAGTCTCAAATATTCGCAATCCACAATCACAAAAAAAAAAAAACATAAATCACAATCAATCTATTACATAATAATCCAAGCATTGAAGTTCATAAAAAGAAATATGAAATCTTCAATCCAATCCTAAGTTGCATTGCTAGTGCTATTAGATGGGTTTGAAGATTTAAAATTCAAATTGAATTTGTGGCAGAACAGTAATAGTATTCTAGGGTTAGATTACTATTATATTATTATTATTATTATTATAAATATTAATTACTACATATAAAAATTAAATATTAAATTTATAATACCACGGGTCGGTTCCGGGTTCGCCGGGTTTCGCGACCCGGAAAACAATCGGTCCTAAAAATAAGACCCAACCCGGACCAAACACCTATAGTGGGCCGGTTCGGTCCGGACCGAACCCGTCGGTTCGGACGGGTTCGGCGGGTCCGGGTTGGGTTTGCACACCCCTACCACTCTCCCTTGTCTTATAGAAAATGCATTTTAATATATATAGGGGAAGACTAAAATAAGAATGTTTTTTAAAATATAAATTAGGAACCATTTTCAGCCCTTAGATCATCAAGATCTACGGTTGATTCATCACCTTGTTGGATAAATTCATGGTCCTAAGTTCGAATCCCAAAGGTAGCAAAAAATTATTTTTCGCAATTCATGCCTTTATACAGTTTATTCATGCGTGTTATACATAAAATTCATGCATTTTTGTTGGTTCGTAATTCTTAAAATAAGGGTGGTTTATTGAATAACCGCCCCCTATATATATATAGGGGTGGGCTACCGTGAGAGCACATCTTAAAATAAGAAATAAAAGCAATTTTTAATGTATGAATTTTATGTAGAACACGTATGAATTTGCTGTATAAAGGTATGAATTGTGAAAAATAAATTCTTGCTACCTTTGGGATTCGAACTCAGGACCATAAATCCATCCAACAGGATTACGAATCAACCGTAGATCTTGATGATCTAAGGGCTGAAAATGATTCTTATTTTATATCTTACGAAATGCTCTTATTTTAGCCATTCCCTATATATATATATATATATATATATATATATAGGAATGGGATCATATAGATCCCAATGCTTATAATAGATCCCTAGATCCAAATCTTGACCACACATTTATGACATGTGGCGCATCAAGATGGTGACACGTGGCAAGGAGCTTCCAAGCATTCCAAGGCAAAATCTGGAGGGGTAAAATTGGAATGTAATTTTCGGATTTAATAATTAATATATATATATATATATATATATATATTTTTTAGATTTTCTCAAAATAGATATATTTTAGATGCATATAGTTTCACACAAAGATGCATAAAGTTTTCACATGAAATGCATAACTTTGAACAGAAAAATGCATTTAATTTTTCCAGTTTTGGTATTTTCACCACCCCACCCCATACCACCCCCCAATCCAGCCCACACCACCCCCCAACCCTCCCCATTACCACCCCCCAAAAATAGGCATGTTTCACATGCATATAAAATCAAACAAAAATGCATAAAGTTTTCACATAAAAATGCATTAAATTATACAAAAAATGCATTTCATTTTAATAAATCTGGTAGTTTCGCCACCCCACCCCTGCCCCACCCCCACCACCCCAAAATTTTTTTTTTCAAAAACTGAATTTCTGATTGCTGGCCCACCCCCCCCCCCCCCAAAATTTTTTTTTTTTTAAAACTGATTTTCAAAAAAAAAAATTTGGGGGGGTGGGGTGGGGGGGTGGGTGGGTGGGGGGTGGGGGGTCAGTGGTCAGAAAATCAGTTTTTGAGAAAATAAAAAAAAATTGTAGGGGGGGTGGGTGGGGGGGTGGGGGGGTAGGGGTGGGTCAGTGGTCAGAAAATCAGTTTTGAAAAAAATAAAAAATAAATAAAATTTTGGGGGGGGGGGGGTGGGGTTCTGGGGTGGGGTGGGGTGGGGTTCAGGGGTGTGGGGGGTGGGGTGAAATCTTATGCATTTTTATATGAAACTTTATGCATTCTTGTATGAAACTTTATGCATCTAAAATATACCTATTTTGAGAAAATCTAATTTTTTTTTTTTAATTTCGAAAATTACATTCCAATTTTACCCCTCTCCAGATTTTGCCTTGAAATCCCTTGCCACGTGTCACCATCTTGATGCGCCACATGTCATAAATGTGTGGTCTAGATTTGGATCTACGGATCTATTATAAGCATAGGGATCCACCGGAACCCAACCCTATATATATATATATTCTATTTGTCCTGAGTATCTTGATATCTTTTTTTGGACACATAAATTAAAAAAATTAGTATTTTATGTATATGTGAAAAAGTGAATAAAGGATAAAAAATTTGTCAAATAAGAAAATGTCTCAAAATAGGTGGGACGTCCCAAAAAATATATTTCAAGATAGGTGAAACGGAGGAAATATACAATAATTCTTATCATCAAATTAAATAATAAAAATCATTTTTTCAAAATTTCAAACTCAAAATTTAAAATATACTATATCCGAAGTATTCTTTTTCGTCCTTACTTGATCGGGACCTATACTCAATGAACCACTCCCTCATAGCAGATACATCCATCTTAAATTAATCCACTTGCACTTTTGTTTTTTAACACAAGTTGTATTCGACCTGAATTCATTGACAAAACCGAACTGTCAAATACAAAAATTGATCAAATGGGCTTGCGACAATGATTACCACTGTACAGTTTTACACCCACTGGTAAAATTTATTTCAGAAATAGTTTGCGTTTACCGATAAATTTAAAAGAATGATGCTAAATGATCACACTGTGTATAAACTGATATTTACCCTAATTTAAATAGCTATTTTGGAACAATAAATCTATATAGTTATATTATGGTCATCCACAAATTAGTACAATAAAAAATATTTTGATTTATTTATTTTATTTTTTTAATAAAAATAATTTTTAATTATTTTATTATATTCTATACATTGTATTTATTTTTTTAATTTTTTTACATTTTATTTTAATTTATTTTTTAATAAAAATAAAAAAATTATCAAAAAATTACCAAAAAATAACTATAATATAGAGATTCTGAATATGATAAAATAAATAAATTTATTTTTTATTTTAAAAAATAAATCAAATAAATTAAATTATTTTCTATTACATAAATTGTAGGTAGCCACACGACTGTTTAGCATTAGTCTTCTGTAATAAAAGGAAAAATGCATAATTAGGGAGGAGGCTCAAATCCCAAAAGCGGCCGCGACTCGTGGGATGTGCTAACTACTGCTGCTGACACCCATTTTGAATGCCTTGATTTTCACATTTTGCTTTCTTACTTCTCTCCTTCGTACTTTTAAAAGCAACAACCACGCTAATTTAATAGGAAAAATTTTAATTTATTTAATTTATTTTGTTAAATAAAAATAAGATTTAAGTGTTTTAATATATTATCTATATTATACTTAATTTATGCCAATCGCAAACCAGATCCTAGAAAAAATGAAGCAAATCAGATCGAAAATTGGAAACCATCTCAAATCTTGCAAAAATCTTCAAAAAATGAAGCAAATCTCAAACCAGAAATGAATTAGGGCTAAAAAATAAAGCTAGAAAATCATATTCCCAAACCATATCTTAAATCGCTACCCACCGTCGCCACCAAACCGGAGACAAAGAGCTGCCGCCGTCCCAATGGTAAGGCCGTTGTCCCAGTGCTAAGGGCGCCCTCCGTGACCCTGCGAGCTGACGACTTGCTCCGATGGGTAGTTGCCTACTGCAACCGCCGCGGTCGGCTCACTCGATCGAAGCTAAAATTAAGAGTTGCTACAGACCAAAGCCATGGGTTGAAGCAGAACTATAATCGGCCTTAGGTTGATGTTTGGCTGAAGCGTATTTTTCCCAAAACGCAACTGGATCTAAGAGATAGGCGGCGGCCATGGGGATGGCGTCCGTCGGAGAAAAAGAGAGAATGAGGAGGTTTTGTGTTGAGTGGCGCTATTGTGCGGGTGTGTGTGTGTGTGCGCGCAACAAGAGAGAAAGGGAGAGAGCAAAGGCGAGGAAGAGGTCGGTCAAGGGGCGGGTCGACGGCCGGCACTGCTGTCGTCCGTCGAAGAAGAAGAGAGAGGGGGAGATTTTGGGTCTGTGCGTGTGTTTGTGTGTGTTTTGTGTGTGTGTGTTTTTATTTAAAGAGGGTTTATGTTTAATTAGAAAATTTTTAATTAAATTAATTAATTGAGTTTAATTAAATTAAATATTTATATTTTAAGAAAGTGGCCACTTTTAATGGGACAAATCAAAATAGAAATGTGGCCACTTTTATTGGGACGGAGGGAGTACAGAAGTTATAAAAAATTACAAAAAAAATATAACTACAATATAGACAATACAATAAAATAATTAAATTATATTTTTATTTTAAAGAATAAATTAAATAAATGAAAGTTTTTAATATTTACCTAATTTGTGGGTGACCACAATGTGGCCACTTAGCATCACTTTTAAAAAAATTAAAGCTAGTAGCTATTTTGTAAAAGTGTAGGTGGGAAATATGCATTTTAATAAAAATATATAAAAAGTATTACTCCCTCTATTTAACTATAAGTGACCTTATTTTATTGTGAATTATTCCATAAGTAGCCCTGTTTTTTTAAATGACAAAATTTAATTCTAAAGAAGTGTTTAAAAAGCAACAAATCTATGTGGCCACGCATGCGACACACTCTCTTTCCTCGTGCATCAGGAGTGCGAAATCGCTCCTCAACTCGATCCCCCCCTTCGGTAGCACTATGCGGCTCGCGGGAGTTGAATTGGCGTCTGCTTCAAGAGCCACGCTGTGGCTGTTCTAATAACTTGAAATGTATTCATCGATCAACAAATTTAGTATTTTCTCTGTCTATGAAAAATGTGGCACAACTACTATTTTTGGCATCAACAAAAAATGGGGTACTTTTTTTTTTTAGTACATGAGCCTACATCTTTTCATTATCTTTTATCCTTACAAATATCATTTATCTATAAAAAATCACATTTAATTCAATCTTAACCTCTTATTTAATATAATGGTGAGACATTTTCTCCACTACATAAAAGTACCATCATTTGTCGTTTATTGTGTTATTTTCTTGATCTTTTTAGTTGTAGTTTCTTGCAAAGTCGAATAGTTTAGTGTGTATTTTGATCTTATGTTGTCGAGTTGTGCTTAAGTTGTCATTTTTTGTTGAATTAAGTACTCGTACATTGAAACAGAAGGAAACAATGTTGGATTGTAGAGATCTTGAAGATGCAAAGAAGCATTTAAAAATGAGAAATAAACTCATCAAGTTACCTTAAGGTGACTTAACATCAAGATGCATCCTTTTTGGCAGGAGCCCTAGTCACCCACCCTAGGGTCACTTTGGCAGTTTTGATGGAAATTTAAGTGAGAAATTGCACTTTTTCATAGGACTAGAAAAAGGTAGAAACATATACTCCCTCCGTCCACCAAATATATGTCACATCCATTTTTAGTAGTAGGGTCCACACCATTCCATTCACATTCAAAATGAGACACTTACTCCATTACCAACTTTACTTACATTTTATTAAAACCCGTGCCGAAAGTAAAGTGGTATATCTTTGGTGGACGGAGGGAGTATATTTTAAATTTGCATAATTTTTCTACAAACATCGTTAGGAAAATAATTCAAGTTACTTTTGTAAGATTTTAATTCTCTTTCATGATGAACTAAATATGTAATCTAGCATTTGGAGATTCAATCGAGTTTTATTGATTTATTTGTAAATTATTACTGCACTTTATCCGATTTAATTATTATGATATTCGAGTTAGCAATTGATCGCTACTTAATAGTGTTTGCAACGTGTGAAATTGACAGAAGAACTCGTTGCTTGATTGTGGTTCAATCGGAACTAGACTTAATCGAAAACATGTAGTCTAATAATTGATTAATTCATACGATTTGATTAGCATACACTCAAGCTTGAATGTGAAGGCTATAGTTTGAGTACCTATGTTAGGAGGATTTTGTGAATTTATTAATTGTGCACTATTTTCATTTGCTTGTTGATTTCCCGAGAAGATGATCCATCACCCTAGAATATTTAATTCTTGAAATTTTTGTTTGTTTATTATCTTGAATTTATTTCTTGTTGTTTTAGATACATTACTTGAAACACTGGATAGAATATATAGAAACTATTTGTTTCTTGTGATGTACACGAATTACTAATCATGTTAAGTCTTTTTTGTGGAATACGGCATGGAACAACTTATCCCACTACAATAGACCTTGTTATCTTGCAAGCAATCTATTGGTACATGATAAGGAGTAATATATGCATAACAGAGGAATCAACCTGAATAGAGGAATCGCTCGGGTCAGAGGAACCATCTACATCAGAGGAACGGGCTCAGCCAGAGGGATGGACTCAGTCAGAGGAATGAGCTTAGCCAGAGGAACGAACATAATCAGAGGAATGAGCTTAGCCAGAGGAACGAACATAGTCAGAGGAATCGCTGAAGTCAGGGGAACCGCTTTACCCGGGAAGCACCAGAGCAGAAGAATTGTTCGTTTACAGAGGAATCACCCGTTTACAGGAGATATTATCACTATACCCCTGACCACGCGGGGAGCATGTCCTTTAGGCCGAAATTACTGTTTTACCCCTAGCATGTATTCTATAAATACCCATGCACCTGTGTCTTGTAAAACCACGCTCTTTTTTAATACTACAACAATTTTCTTCGGCTCTCAAGCAATTCAACTTTTTCTCTCGCTTCTCACGATCAAACACTAGGTAAAATTTGTGGTTTAAATTAGGTGTTGATAAAATACTTTATCAGTACACTTTAAATTAAACAACCGCCCATTTTAGTAAAGCTTGTGTCCTAAAGATGTACCCCATTTTTTCGTGGCCTATGAGAGTATTAAAAATTTGATTGTCTGTCAACTAATGGACTAACTGGATAATCGGATTAGAGCATCTTCAATGGGGTGTAATCGCCGGTTTGAATCCGCACGTTAGAACCGGTGATGGGCTGGCGCACCCCAAGTTCGAAGCAGGCACGGAGCTTAGCGTCGGGTGCAAGGCAGATTATATAGGGCGAGTGTTATACACGCACTCATATAAAAAATAAAAAAAATAAAAAATCGGCTAAAGAGTTGCTGCTACGTTGCTGTTGTGGGGAAGATGATTTCGTTATTGATTTATTCGAATGGGTTGCTGCTACAAAGAATGCGGCGACATGGCTGGAGTTTGGTTTGGGCGGTGAGAGCTGGGGTTTGGGTAGGGCACGTTGGGGGTTGGGGGAATTGATTTAAATTTTTTCAATTATTATTATTATTTTTAATTTTTGATTTATTTTAAAATTCTGAATTTTTAATTATTGTAATTTCAATTTTAATTATTGTAATTTTAATTTTGATTAATAATATTTTGAATTTTAATTAATTTAATTGTTGTAATTTTTATTTTAATAATGTAATGTTTAAATTTAATTTCAATGAAATGTTGAATTTTAAAATTAAAAAGTAAAAATGGAATAAAACAAAAATAAAAAAATTAAAGTCACTTTTAGAGTCAATGCATTGGAGAGGAGAGACTCTGAACAATTTTTTTTTTTTTTTTTTTTTTTTGGGGAGTTGGGGAGGAGAACAATGGGATTTCAACCTGAGACCTTACTGTTCACACACAGGAGGTCGCACTGCTTGGTGTCCCCTTATGGACTAAAAAATTTGCAATTTTAAAAGGGTGAAAAAGTGTATAAAGTTTTCGACTGTACGATTTTACAACTTTAAACGGATCAAAAATGTGTCAAAGCAATTTTTTTCAATTCATTTCCATTAGTCGACCTTGTCAGCTCGAATGAATTTATGGGCCAACAAACTCATTGGAACCATCAATATAAAAATGCTACTGATTTCTATATAATTTTTTATCATATTTAAAGTCTATTTTATCTCTTCACATAAATGTAAATATTTAAATTTTTAGATATGACTTATCAAAAATTGATTGCTTTACCTTATACCTATATATTAACACTTTTTTTTTTAGGAAAGAACCGAGTTTATATATTAGAATATGAGGAAACAATATCCAGGAGCCAGGCCGGAAAAGCCGACTTCCAGGAGAGTACATCATCAGAGGAAAAAGCAAAGCGAGAGAGCTCGTGAGCCGCAAGATTGGCCTCACGGCGGACATGAAAAAAGTCTAGAACGATAAGACGTCTAGCGTGATTGAAAGTTTCCCACAGCTCGTCAGTGAGCGAATCCGACCCTTTGAAAGTGTCATGCAAGACATGAATAGAGAGGAGAGAGTCAGTAAACACAACAATGGGCCCCAGATTGTTCTCAAGGCAGAAAGCAATAGCAAGAATCATGGCGTGAAGCTCACCCATGAGAACCGTTTCTGAAAAGTTAGCTTGACGGCAAACAGCCGCAACAACCTTACCATCATGATCGCGGATGATAAACCCCACCCCGATATTTGAGCAGCCGTCCTGAATAGAGACATCAACATCAACTCGAAGCGAGCCTTCCCGCGGTGGTATCCACTTTGTCGCCCCTTCCGGGGGCAGGAGACGTTGCGTGAAAGCCAGATTGGCCCGAGCTTCTTGAAACTGTGTTAACATCGTATCGCAGCCCAGAAGATTTCGAGAAGCTTTGTTGATACTTTCTCCATGTTTGATCTCACACAAAAAGCGCCACGTTGCCCATAAACGTGTGAGCCAACGTTCCAAAGCAGCAACACCCAGAATCTCCCTAACCACTTAGCAAATATCACTCATGGAGCGGTGCAAGAAGGGCTTGACCACCACCCAAAAATCCGAGTCTTTCCAAAAACGATGCAACACCCTACAACGCAGCAAGCAATGAGTAGTAGAACCGAAGAACTCTCTGCACCAAGAACATGCACCAGAAACTGGTAGATGGTGCGCAGCCAGATTCTGGTCCACAGCGATGAGATCTTTGAGCATGCGCCAAGAAAAGTGTTTCACTTTGGGATGAATGTTGAGAGACCAGATCAGTTTCCACCACTTGCTATCCGAATCACACATAGAAGAGGCATGGGGAATGTAATAGTTAGTGGCAAAAATATAACCAGACTTAATCGAATATTTACCTTTTTCATCGAAGCTCCAGAATTGAGAGTCTGGGACAGAAAACCGTGGCTGGATAGAGAGAATGTCCTTCATCACGTGGGGAAGGAAGACTTCTCTAAGTTTCACCACGTCCCAATCTCCTTGAGAGTTAATGAAATCCGAAACCGTGCACGACTCCGGTGCATCTGCGAAACAGCCTCCACCCACAGAAGAAACCCCGGGAATCCACCTGTCCTTGGTCCGGATATCACGTCCGCAACCCACTTTCCAACGGAGGCCACCGCGAAGAAGTTCTCGCCCCCAACAAACTGACCGCCAGCTGAAGGAGCAGTTTGAAGAGATTGTGGCGTCCAAAAAATTCCCATCGCGAAAGTACCGTGCTTTCAAGACTCTAGCGATCAGCGAATGGGGGTTCTTCAAAATGCGCCACGCTTGTTTAGCCAACATCGCTTGATTAAATTCCACAAGGCTCCTAAAGCCGAGCCCTCCAAGAGATTTGGGCTTACATAAGCTTTTCCATCTTGCCCAATGCATTTGTTTTCCGATTTCTGAATTTCCCCACCAAAAATCCGAGCAAAGCCGCTCAATGTCCTCGCACAACCCTGAAGGAAGCCGGAAGCAAGCCATGGCAAACGTCGGAATGGACTGAAGAATAGATTTGATGAGAATTTCTTTGCCTCCGGCTGAGAACCACTTATTTTTCCATCCACCCAATCTCTTACATACACGATCCCGCAAATAGTCAAATTGAAGCCGTTTTTTCTTCATGATAAAGGTGGGAAGTCCCAGATAAATGGAGTGACCATGGGTTGCCTTAATCCCAAGGTAATTAGTGACGAAATCCATATCAAGCTGGCCTGTATTTGGGGTGAAAGAAAGAGTGGACTTCTCAAAATTAATGGCTTGACCCGTCGCTCTTTCATACTTTTGGAGGATCTCACTGAAGCCTTCCACGCTAGTCTTGTCAGTCTTGAAGAAAACCAAACTATCGTCAGCAAAAAAGAGATTGGTGATAGAAGGACAAGATCTAGCCAAAGTGATTCCTCCAAAAAGGCCTTGGGATTCGTAACTGCGAATGAGAGAAGATAGCCCTTGAGCACAAATGACAAAAAGGAATGGAGACAGCGGGCAGCCTTGGCGCAAGCCCCTTGATGGTTTGAGGGATCCATAAACTTTCCTGTTAACAACAAAGGAAAACTCAACAGTTGTGATACATTGCATGATAAGCTCAACAACACGAATAGGGAACTACATAACCAACATCATATCGTGGATGAAAATCCACTCAACCCTGTCAAACGCCTTCCTCATGTCCAGTTTAGCCGTTGCCATACCCTCTTTCCCAAATTTCTTGTGCTGGAGCCAGTGTATACATTCATACCCAAGCAAGATGTTGTCAGAAATAAGCCGCCCGGGGATGAAAGCGCTCTGAGAGTCGTCAGCCACTTCATGAAGAAAACCTTTAATCCGGTTGGCCAACACTTTTGCCACGATCTTGTAAGAAGTATTACAGAGGCTAATAGGGCGGAAATCTTTGACTTCATTCGGTTTTTTTATTTTCGGAATGAGAACTAAGAGGGTCTTGTTCCAATCTTCCACAGTAGCTCGACCATTAAGAACGCAGAGGACCTCATTAGTAACTGAATTGCCAATTTCGCCCCAGAATTTCTGAAAGAAGAAAGGTGGGAAGCCGTCCGGGCCCGGCGCTTTATGGGGGTGCATCTGAAAAACGGCTTTCCTGACCTCAGCTTTTGTGAACTCCAATCCCACAGCCTCCTTACTATCCTCACTGAGTCGATGTGGTGTAGCCTCGGTAATCTCCCTTATGTGTTCAGGTCTTGGCAAACAAGAGGTGAAAAGGTTTGAAAAGAACTGTTGAATCACAAGAGCCTTATCTGCATCCTCTTTGACCTGCAGCCCATCATCCGTAAGCAAAAAGTCAATAGTATTTTCCTTCCGTCTATCACTTGCAAAATTCTGGAAATACTTAGTATTTCTATCCCCCAAGCCGGGCCAGTTGGCTCTAGATCGCTGCTTCCAGTGGATTTCTTCCGCTGCTGTTAGCTTCTCAATTTCTGCGTTAACTTGCTTCAATTCTCTAGTCAAAAGCCAAGTGTTAGATTGTGAGAGAAGCTTGCTCCGTCTCTTACGCAGTTGAACCAGCTGTCTTGTGGGAGCCTTGAATTTGTTTTTAGACCAAGTCTTAAGGTAAGCTTCACACCTGCTTAATCTTTCATCAAGGGGGAAACCAATTGCCGTGCCCTAATGTGAAAGAAGGTCGGTTGCAAAAGACTTATCAAGCAGCCATTTTTGCTCAAAGTGGAAACGGGGCACTCCGCTGCCAACTTGTGGTTGAGAGTCACGCTGAGCAATCTTAATCATCAAAGGCCTGTGGTCAGATCCAAAAGGGTCCAGCGTCTGAACGAGATCATCGGTGAAGGCGCTGCTGGCTTCTCTGTTGTGAAGGAATCTGTCCAACCGGAGGAGAGTGGCTGCCTCATTTTTCCGTTGGTTGTACCAGGTAAAACGAGTGTCGCTAGTCATAGTCTGTAAGCCACAGAACTCAATGGCTTCTCTGAACCTGCGCATCTGTGGCCACAGTCTGCGTCCACCCCCCAAACTTTCATCAAGGCAAACAATTTCATTGAAGTCTCCGCCCATGATCCAAGGAATGTTAGTAGGGCCGTTGCAAGCCAAACGCTTCATAAGTTCCCACGAGTGGGGTCGTTTTGATACCTCTGGATTGCCGTAAAAACCGGTGAAACGCCAATTTAGATTATTAGAGTCAACCAGGCAGTCAATGTGCCCTGCCGAGTAGTTGAGGATATTAACCGCAACAGAAGTTTTCCAAAAAATCATTAATCCCCCGCTTGCTCCTGTTGAATCAACCACGAAGTGCCCATGGAAGCCCAAAGTTGCTTTCCACCATTGACATCTTTTTTTTGAAATTTTTGTCTCACAAACAAAAAGTAACCCCGGGGAGAAGTCGGAAGTCAGCCGATGCAGCTCATGGAATGCACGAGAGCTCCCCAACCCTCGTGCATTCCAAACAATACAATTCATAATGTTCGGCGGGGCTGCACCGCAGCCTCCGCCGTTCCACTGTTTGATGATGCTTCATTAATTTTTTGTGTTGAGAAGTCACTAGTCAAGCCATCCTTGTCAATGCATTTTAGAACCTTCCCGGGTAAACAGTTGTTGTCATCATCGATCACCTCTATTTTACTTCTCTTTTGTCCCACTTGTTGCTTCGTTTCCCCTACTGTCATATCCATTTTCTTCGTGTCAGTCACTCCACGAGCCAGCCTTTTCCATCCTTTCCCCTTTGCAGATTTCTTGTTTTTGGGGGAGATAATGTTTAAAGTCATGGGAGGGAGAAGGTTCTTAGATGAGGGAGTAAGTTCTTCTTTCTGTGTATTGGGGGTCTGCCCCTCAGCAGGAGGATCTGCCACCATAGTAATCAGGTCACCCGACGGCCCAGAAAGTTCTTCTGGCGTGCACCTGAAATGGTTTTTGGAGGTTGGGTTTAAAGGTGGCGTATGCATTACACCCCCCATTTCTGCACCTGAACTCTCGCTGTTCATCGAAATTGCATTGAGTACTTGTATTTCTTTCCCTTTTTCCTCACGACTTGCCACACGAGTCAGCTGCAAACTCTCCTCCCTAGTGGCGGACGTGGGCCATGGGGGTAAGGGTGTGGAGCAAGGGCTTTCTCTGGGGTAAAGGTCCTCCTCTGAGTTCTTTGTTGGGGTGTCTTGCGATAGTCAATTCCTCGACCGGCCTTAAGCCAAGTACCAAACGAAGGGTTTTTCTTGTCAATGTTGCTCTCAATGCAGTGTTTAATAAAGTGTCCCACTCTGCCACAGGCATGGCAGAATTGGTCAGGAAGCCTCTCATAAAGAATAAGAACCATAGCCTCTTCCTGTGTGCCTTTATTTGCTTCATTTGCTTACTAGAACATAGTATTCCCTTCGTCCACGAATTAAAGTCCTACTTACACTTAAATTTTTATCCACCAATTAAAGCTCTAATGTATTTTTTGTACTTTTTTACTCTTATTATTTTCCTATATTTACTACCCTTTGTCACTAATGGACCTACCTTATAACAACTTTATCATTTTTATATTAGAGGTAATTGCCCCTAAATACATTTCATTTTCTCATTTTCTGGAATTGCACATCACCTTTAAAATCCGCCTCATAATACATAACATTTCTTTTTCTTCTGTAATTGCACATAGTCAGCCAACCACCAATCGGAAAAATAATGTGGATGTCGGAAACGCCACATATACACACCAGGAAAAAAAATTAATTAATGTGGCAGCCATGTATGATTTTTTTTTTTGCTATTAAATTCGAATTTCCAAAATATGGAATTAAGACATTAATTTCTCAAATCCCCAATTTTCCCCTAAATTCCATAGTTTTACAATTTCCCCATTCACAACAAATTGTAGAACGGACGGATCTTTATCGGCTTGAGCCGAACCCGATGGTTGGCCTCCTAACATCATTGATCGCAACCTTCCCTCACTAGATCCCACAAAAACAACAATTTCTCATTGCCCCAACAGTTCTACCATAATCAACAACACGACAACAATAAATGCATTTAAACCAGCCAAAAAAATATTATACCAACTAAGTTTTCAGCACAGTAGGCCCTGGAGAAAGAAAGCAACCCACCTAAAATGCATAATGAATAATTCAAATTGTCGGCTTGTTTGCTTTAATTGAGTTTGTGGAATCTATGATGTTGAGGGAAAGATCACAATCTAAGTTAAATCAATAGCGACACGTTCGTCTCGCTGCCTGGTTCGTCCCGTGCGCCAGAGCCTTGGTCGCCGGTTCATCGCATGCGCCGAAGCCTTCGCCGCTGGTTCGTGTTGGTGTAATTGCTAGAGCAAGTGTAATCGCCGGAGCTGGAGCCTTTCTTGGTGTTGGTGTAATCGCTGGAGCTAGGGCAATGTGGAGCAGATCGCTGGCGCTAGTGCAATGTGGACCAGATCGCTGGATGCTAGGGCAATTGTGGAGCAGAACGAAATTCAAGTCTGGACGCTAGGGCAATTGTAAAAAGTGGGAAATTATAAAACTAGGAAATTTAGGAGAAAATTGGAGATTTGAGAAATTAATGCCTTAATTCTATATTCTGGAAATTCGAATTTAATAGCAAAAAAAAATTATAACTTCCTACATGGCTATCACATCAATTATTTTTTTTTTCCGGCGTGTATATATTGTGTTTCCGACATCCACGTCATTTTTTCGGTTGGTGGTTGGCTGACCATGAGCAATTCCAGAAGAAAAAAAAATGTTATGTATTATGAGACAGATTTTAAAGGTGATGTGCAATTCCAGAAATTGGGGAAAGTTAGTGTATTTAGGGGTAATTACCCCTTTGTATTATATATTTATTACACTTTATCACTAGTGGATCCACCACACACCAGAAATTGGGGAAATGTAGTGTATTTAGGGGCAATTACCCCTTTATATTATACTCCCTCCGCCCCGCCCAAGATGCTACATATTCTTTTTCGGGCCGTCCCAACGAAGATGCTACATTTCTATATTTGGTAAAAATAAGGAATTTTAAACACTTAATTAACACTAATTAAGTATTTCTTTATTATCTTTTCTCTCCTACTTTATCACTTTATTACCTTCTCTTTCTTACTTTTATCACTTTATTACTTTCTCTCTCATACTTTATCACTTTATTATTACACACTTAAAACATTAATATACAACTCCTTAAATCCCGTGCCGAAAAGCAAATGTAGCGTCTTGGCCGGGACGGAGGGAGTATATTTATTACACTTTATCACTAGTAGATTTACCACACAACACCTTTAACACTTTAGCAACTACCCTTATATTTAACTCACAATACGTTTATCAGCTTTCTTAATCTTCGTGCCGAATATCAAATGGGGCTTTAATTCGTGGACGAAGGTGAGTCAGAGATTGAGTCAAAAGTGATTTTTTTTTTTTAAACTAAAAGATAGTATTTATAAAAATAAAAAATATATATATAATCATGTATTAAAAGGAAAAATACCCAATTTTTCGTGAACACCAAAAATAGTAATTATTCCTTCTTGGTGGGATATCAAAATTTTGAAACAAAGCAAGTATAAGTACCAAATTATGATAGAAAAATTTATATTTTCGACCCTCAATTTTGTGACTTGAACAATAATATCCGGAATTCCAACTTGTTACGAAACGATACCTGATTTTTGACAATTATAACAAATGTGGCATCTATCAAAAAATAAGTTTGAACTTGTTCCTCGTCTCCATCCCATTGCACGCCACTCTGACGGAATCATTGGTGTGGAGCCACCGATTCTTGCGGAAGCATCGGTAATCAATGTGTAAAAGCGAAGAATTAGCAATTTCAAGTGAAAAACTCCGACAAATCACCTCGATCAATTTTTAGTAGTGAAATACCTTCCAATTTTAGAAAGAAATCTTGATTCTGAAAAAGTTATTCCAGAAAAAAATTCAATTACCAAAGGCGAACTAGTTTAAAATTTCAATAAACACATAAATACATACATTAACAGCCAAAAATCAAAACAATAGTTTCTTTATAGGCAAAAGAAGGCAGCAGAAATTAGAAAGCAGAAAAAACAAAAAAGTAGAGTTACTGATCGAGTGCATTTGGGCCAGTGCAGTAATTCAAAACATGGTTCCAAACCCACTGAACCAAGAAGCGGCGTCGGATTCCGTTCATGTTATAGGTGGCGCCATCCCTGCCGTTCAACATTTGGCCCGTGTAGGACCCACCTCCCCCTGTCCCGTAAATGCCCTCGCACAAATCCGCTATTTCGACGGGGAAAACCGGGTCCTGACCCGCATACCAGGCGTTAACTAACGGATTCGTCGACAGCTCCGCTATCTCGTGCGCTATCACGCTTATCATCCCGTCCACCCCGACGTCGCCGTTTGGAGACTTCACGGCCTTCAGCCCCGGGATGTAATCCGGCACGGCGAAGGGGTAGGCGCACACGCCGGGGCACAGCTTTGCCGAGTTCCCCACCCACGCGTACGGTAGCGTGTACCCGACAATGGAAGGGAAAGTGAAGTAGTGAAAGCCGCAGACATTGTTGCAGAAATCCTGAACGTAGACGTCGTCTGACGTCAGCAGGAGGTACACCCCGCTCTTCGGGTTCACCGGTAGCGGCCGGGTGGACGCGGTCACCGCCGATTTTATCACGGACTGCACGGAGAGGCGTGTGAGCGACTTCCCGTGGGAGTAGAAACGGTCGTTTTTCTGCTCGCCGACGTGGACGGTCCGCGATATGTTGTTGTTGGTCTGATCGGTGTAAAGCCGCACGGTCTTCCACCAGCCGGAGACAGACGGCGGCTTCGAGTCGGCGGCGGAGATGGAGTCGATGAAGTCGCGTATTATCCGCTTCTGTGAGCTCTGCCACGTGCCGTACCAAATTGGGTAGACGGTGATGTTGGCGGTGAGGACGGGGCCCATGTGGTATTTAAGGTGGACGAATTCCGACGAGCCTTCGTATTTCTTGGAACCGCCGTAGAGCAAGTCGGTGGCGTTGGGCCAGGGCCGCCAGCATAGGACCGGCGCGGCGAAGAAGAGGGAGAGGAGGAGCGGGGCTAAGGTGAGTGATAGCGGCGGCGGGGGGGACATGATTACGGCGGCGGAGGGAGTTGTGGGGAATGAATTGGGAGGGTTGGTTGGGATGAGATATATAGTGATGAAAATATTTTGCATGTACGAACAAAAAATAATAAATAAATGGAAACTGGGGATTAGTGGGTAATGGAGGACAGATGGATTCTTAAAAAGTGTAGGTGGAGCCGTGGGGCCCGCGATGGTATGATTGGGCGTTCGCCGCTTGTGACGTGGCCGAAGCTTATTCGCTCTCTCTCTTTTGGCGGGAAATAATTGGAGGGGTATTTCCGGAATTGCGAATTGGAGCACGCCTTTTCGGGGACCGCTTGCCTTGCTTCTCTGGATTCTGTGTTGGGGAGTTTTTTTTGAATTCAAGCACTAGAGATGGCAATGGATCCTGGACCCGATCCAGATCCGCAGATCCATATCCATTTTTTAGGATTTGGACCTTAGGAAAAATGGATCCAATGGATTTGGACCGGATCTAAATTATTCCTATAATTTTCGGATCTGAATCTGGAGCAAAAAATCTGAGACCCAGATTCGGTCCAGATCCGGTCCATGGATCCATTTATATATAAAAATATATATAATGTTATTTATTTTTATCTAACTCTAATCTAATATCTATGACTAATCTATATATCTCTTTTCATAAATAATATATAATGCAATTAAAGATAATATTTTACTTTTATTTTAATTTAAATTTTAGTTTTCATTATTATTATTATTATTATTATTATTATTATTATTATTATTATTATTATTATTATTATTGATAACATTAATTTTCTTTTTTCTATGTAAAATAAAGGACACATTGTTCCACTGTTATTTAGTACTTGATTATTATATTCATATTGTTATTAAACTTTGATAATATTTTTATAGAATATGGTTAATTCATTTATTTTGAATAATTGTTGAAAATCTAGACAATAATTATAATTTTATTTGGGATTAATTTAAGATTTATAAATTTAATTTAGAAGACAAAAAGTATGGATCCGGGTTTGGACCCGAGACCCTGTGGATCTTATGGATCTGGACCTGGATCTCATTTTTTTGGATCCATTGGATCTGGATCGGATCTGGGCCTAAGTCAAAAAATTCGGATCTGGATCTGGACCAAGCAGGATCCGATCCAGATCCGGCCCATTGCCATCCCTATCAAGGACTGCCAATTTTGTTTTTCGAACATCATTTATTTTTATTTTTTTAAAATTTTTATGATATAAGTAGAATATTATAAATAAATTAATTTCTATTCAAAATTTGATTTTTCGTAAAACATAAAAATAATAAATAAAATCAATAAATTCTTCGAATATATCAAGTTATAATGAAGAGACGTATCTATTTAATTTGTTAAAAATCTTGTTACCTCCAATATTCGAACCCTAAACTAAAATGTTTGTTCATAAAAATTATGAACTTGTTCACAACTGTTCGAACGAATTATAAATTCTCAACACATTTAGCATTCTCAATAGAATCTTTCTCTATTGTAAATTATGTAGATAAAGTTTTCCGCTTCGTAAGTGTTTTTTTAGATACATGCATCTTTAAGAGTGTCTAGATTATGTTATTAATATACTCTCATAAGAATGTAGCGTTTCAGGGTTTAAGAAATATTTAGTATATAATGTATCGAGTGGAGAAATAATTTTATCATGTAAAAATGAGTGATTGCGGTTAAATTAATTATGAGATCATATAAAAATAAGTGGTTGTGGTTACAAAGAGAAAATGAAGTCATGTTTCAAAATAGACGTAATGGAGTACATTTTTTTATAAAATTGACAAAAATGAAAAAAGTGATACATTCTTATGAGATGGAGAAAATATTTGATAATTTACTTATTAAATAAAGGTATTTACAAGAAGATATATCCGTATAAAGAAATGATATTCATGAATTTATGTCGTCATCCTCAGTATACATCGGGTTGAGATAAGGTTATAAATAGTACTCAATAAAAGAAATTTATTTATAAGGAAAGTATTTATATAAGTCAAAGTTCTATTTTAAAAATGAAAAATATTTTCCTTGGGCTATAAGGAATTATCTAAGATTTGAAGGATATTTAAGAAGTTACATTTTCGTTCAGAATGGTGGGCAGTTCAGATTGAAATGATTAATCTTGCACAATATAGTGTCGAGTGTCTATTGTGCTACTGTCGGTTTTCTTTTTGGTACTAATTTATGTATTTGTTCTAGTAATAGAGAGTATTTATAAAGTAAACACTATTGGACGTAAATTGTAAAAGAGTTATAAACTCTTGTTATTGAGGGGTGAATATGGTTCATGTATAAGATGTGTGTGCCTATACATCTAGCATTTCATTGTAATGTGAAAGTTTGAGAAGTTACAAGTAATGGAAAAGAATTTTATAGTGTAAGTTCTTATGTAATTTATCTCTAGATACTGAAGTATTTCTTCTAAGCGAACATTCCAAATATAGATGGTTCATCAAAGTATATTATCAAGTTCTTATGTTGATTCAATACTTTCTATTATTATATTGATATAAATATTCATCACTGCACCATAAGTTTCACCATAGGTTATACATGGATCTTTCAATTTTATTTTATGATGTTCTTAGCTGGTGTTTTGTTTGTGTGCGTGTATGTAAGATCTTTGGATGATTGGGATAAGTCAAGTGTTGGGGAGACATTAATTATGAAGAAGTGAAAACCAAAACAAGAGTTGCAGTGGATGTGATGTTTTTAATTGTTGGAATAGACATCTCTATGGTTTTTGAGGTGATTAAATTTATCAAACTGTTATTTAGATGGTCGATAGAAATACAATAACTAAAGTTGAAATTCAACTAATTAATTTAATTTTAGGGATTAAATGAGTTTGAGATTATTTGAGATCGAGATGGTTAAGTTTGTTAGATGTGTCTTGTGTGTTCGAAATTATTAAATGAGTTCAAGATTATTCGAGATTAAGTTTGTTCAAATTATTTGTAATTTTAATTGTGTGTTGCAGCAATTCCTTTTTCAATAATATTGAATGCGTTTGAATTTGAATTTAAAAATTGATAGCAATTTTATTAATTTTTCAATTAAATTTTATTATTTAAAAATTTAATTTATTAGTGTAATTATATTAATTTTATTGAAATTAAATATAATTAATACAAAAGTTAAGATATGCTTCATCCGTCTACGAAGGAAGTTCATAGGAGGGAGTGACATAAGTTTTAAGAAAAAAATTATTAAGTGTGTGAAAAGTAGGGGTGTGCAGACCCAACCTGAATCCGTTCGGACCGATGGTTTCGTCCGAACCGGACCGACCCAAGATCTATGTTTGGCCCGGTCCATGTCAGTTTTCTTGGACCGAACATAGATTCGGTCGAACCCGGACCGACCCATGTATTTATATATTAATTATTTTTTATATATTTAATATTTAAATAGTTTTAATAAAATTTAAAATTCAGATTTCTAACCCTAAAGATTGAGTTGTGGATTGTGAATGGTGGAACTAAGATGTTGATATGTGTTGGTATCGTATTTATTATGTTTTATGTATGAAAATAAAGTGCGAAACAAGAAAAAACAAATTCTAGCCTCGACGGATTGGACCTGGACCAAACCGGACCCGTTGCTCGGGTTCGGTCCGGGTCCGAGTCGGCCCGCACACATTTTAGGTCCGGATCGGTCCGTCCTCTTAAAATTTTTGGTCCAGCAGACCCGGCGGGTCGGTCCAGGTCCGACCCGCTACACACCCCTAGTGAAAAGGTTGTTGAATGTACTAGGAATGGTGAACAGATGTTTAATTAGTACTGAGAGTGGTGAAAAGTGAAGTAAGTGGTGTATAGTCCAAAAATAGATAGAAAAGTTTTTTTGTGGACGTCCCAAAAAGTAAAAGTAGAAAGTATATATATATAAATAGTAATTATGATATAGCGAAGTCCATTAATAGTTAAATATGAGGTAGTGCTATAATGAAAACAATCATATTTTCCATTTTCGTCTATCCCATAAAAGTGTATCACTTTCACTTAGAAACATAACCTCACTTTCTCTTTTTCATTTCTACATAACCACAATCAATTCATCCACAACCACTCATTTCCATTCAACACATTATCTACAATTTTTTTCTTAAAACTCGCATCATCCCATGTGTAATACATTCTTACGGAACGAATGGAGTATGAATTAGTTGAAAATATAAATAGTTACTGATGCGACACCATTGTAAAATAGCACCATAGTCAGGGGTGGATCTAAGATTTGTCGATAAGGGGGGGCTGAACTTGATGGTATTGAATGGGGTTCGGGGGCGGTAGCCCCCAAGCCAAAATTTTCGGGCTGTTTGTATACAAGTAATTTTTATGTGTAAGTAGAATTTTAATAGATTTAAGACTAAAATTCGATCACTGACTATAATAAATAATCATTCTCTTTCTGTTGATTCAATAACATATACTACTAACATTACCCCTGTAAATTGTACCATTATAGTTGAAAGAATATAAAAAACTACGTGTATATATTTTATTTTAAAAAAATAATCTATCTTCTATAAAGATAAATTAATTTTTATTTTTATGTGGAAAGATTTTTTACTTTTTTTTTTAAAGTTGAATTAAGGACTTGGGTAAAACTAAACTATATAGATATTAGGCTAAATATATTTAATATATATAGGACAAGATTTTGTGGCTGCACTGGGCCAAAGATCCGCCCATGGCCATGACCATAGTGAATGCTCCCGTAAGGATTGATATTATAGATTTAAATTTAAACACACATTTTATTTAAATATTATTAAAACATGATGAAAGATTTTTGTTTTTTTGAAGCGAAAACGTGACGAAAGATTAATTGGTGTAGATAAGTTATACTACTCATCAATTAATAGGTGGAAAAAGATTTTCTAGAAAAAACCCCACAAACAATTACTTACTCATGTGTATTGTGGTCGGTATCTTCATTGCGCATTAGGAAACTCCAGTTCAACATATTTAAATATTATTTAAATAATCCCCTAAAAACATTAATTTAATAATAAGATCAATAGGTCATTCTTCCATTATGTCGATTGTCAGCGATATTTTTCATTTTATTTTCCGTTAATATAAGAAATTATTATCAGTATCACTTGATTTATTCTTTTTCTCTTTAACTTAAAGAGGAATAAAAATATTAATAAATTAAATAAAATTTAAATTTAATTGATGGTCTTGGCCATAATATATAAAGTAGAAAAGAAATAAAAGCTAAATAAAGTATGTCAAAAATGTTAAATTTTGCGAACGTCAAATTTAATAAATGGAGTATTTATTTCGACTTTACAGCAAATCATCCAAACTCAAAATTTGAAATAGTCGGTGCAAATTGACTCGATTTGATCAGATTTATAATTGTGACAGTAAAATAAAATTGTATGATTCTGAATGAGTAAATGAAGGATTTCAATTTCGATGTACGTCGGCAATCAAAGATAATCTTTGAAGGCACTAAATCTGTCGTACTTGTACTAGTAATATATAGTAAATGGCAATCGGTATAAATTGATTAATTGATGGTTATATATCGTGAGGATTAAATTATGTTAGTACGTACCAAGTAAAGCTTTGTTACATGTAATATTACTATCCGTTTAGTTTGAATATTCATATTGAATTGACGTACGCTAATATTGTGCAAAGAACTGTCCCAATTGAATTAACCCTCCAGCTTTATAATCAATGAATGAACTTTTAGTTTTAATACTCCCTCCGTCCCATTAAGCAAGACCAAGTTCTTTTCGGCACGAGAATTAAGAAATTGATATTTTGTGTGTTAAGTGTGATAAGTGAAAAAGTGAAAAAGTGAAAAGGTGAATAAAGAGTAAATTTTTTGCTATTTTTACAATCTGATCTTATTTCGTAAGACGGACCAAAAATGAAACTTGGTCTTGCTTCATGGGACAGATGAGACGGAGGGAGTAAAAGGCTTGGCATATTTATGTGTATTTATTTTAAAACTACTTTGTGGGCAGCTCAACGTTTTCAAACTCAGACTTTATGACAGGACCCAAACTTAATAAAGAGATAATCAGTTTTAATGCAATAATTTTTAGGAAACTTGAATGAAATTTCTTCTATTCCGCACTGAAGCAAGTGACAGGAGCAGGTCTAATTATGAGCTACGTGTTGGGTAAATTTTAGTATTTTTTATTTACAGAATAAAATTTCTGTGAAAATAAGAGATATATGTGGAAAAAAAATTTAGTCCACTTCTGACGAGCAGGAAATAATCTTCTGTCTTAGTTCGTATGCAGTATATAAATGCATTATGCATATTAACAAATCCAAGGGCTCAATTAACACTAACTATGTAACTTGTTTGTTGCTTCATTTTCCTACGATAGGTAATATCGACATACATAATTTATTTATTTATTCATTAAAGCTAAAGGGATCAAATTTATCCGGACAACATGGTCATTTGGGTAATATTAATGTGAAGATTTGCTCTCTGCTTTTAATCACGCCAAAGATGTTATTGTTTCTGAATTTAGACATGTTACACTACAACAAAAATGGCCTATAGCTACACCCCTTTCATGACAGAAAATAATATGTGTCTGCATATGTGTCTATCGTGACACCGAACGTCTAAATATCAACAATTACTCTTTAATTTTAGACTATTATGGCACAAAGAAATACACGCCTCTATAGTACCCTAATTACGACATTAATCAGCGTCACAACCCTTTATTTTTCTTTTCGAATTTTTAATTTAGAGTTGATAACAACGTTTAATAAAATTAAATGACTTCAAAGTGCACTTTTTCAATTAAAAAATGACAATTAGTAGATTAGCGATGACAGCTGTGGAGTCCTCATTATCAAAGCATTTACACATTCAGATTCACTCTTCAGCTTAAAAGAAATTACTTAATAGACTCACTTTTTTTGGGCACGAAAATTAAGAAAACTTACTTTTTAGTAGGAAAGTGGTAGTATACAACTTTTTTACCCAAAAAGGAAAATGAGCCTATTGGAATAGGACATCCCAAAAAGGAAAATAAACATATTCGAGTGGGACGGAGGGAGTACTATTTTTTTAATTCCATATGATAAAAAAATATTTTTAATTAATCAAAACAAAGAAATAGCTCCCCATAGGCGGCAATACTTCCCACCAAATAATTTCCTTTCGGATTGCTTTTTTTAAGGATAATGAATGATTGTTTTAAAATTCATTATTTGCGCAATATTTGGGGTATAAAATCTTTAAATATTTTGGATATGATACGTTATTATTTAGATTTTTTTGTGGGAGAATAATTTCTTTTTGAGTGGGGTGGGATTAATGTGCAATAAATTTCATCTCCCATCCCTCAAAAAAAAAAAAAAAAAGTTTAATCTCCCGGTAATATGCACATGGCGCTAAAAAATTTCCTTTTCTACTAGACGGTTACTCTAGAAATGAAGCAAAGTTCACAGTTTCTCTTAATTCAAAGTTCAGAAGTTCACCCAGCAAATTTTTGTTTTCAATACGAAGGAACCCGTAAGGTATGCTCTCGTTTTTCGCTAATGATTATTTCATTGAAATATGATTTTCCCTAATTCAATTTTGTTCATGGTTTGAATTGCCCTTCTTTTTTAAAAGTGTGGAATGGTCAATTTGAAGGAACCCGTGAGGTAAGGCTATGCTCTTATTTTGTCTGATCATTTTATTGAAATCTGATTCTGCCCTAATTTAATTTTGTTTATTTTTTAATATTTATTCGTCCTTTTCTGAAATTCAGTTTCATTAGATGCATTTCTCTTCTCCGGTCAATTGGTATGTATTCTTCAGTGAGTGTTTCTATCTCTGTCTCACACACACATTGACACATATATGCTTGGCGTTTCTAGTCGATTAAAGTGCACAAAATTAATATATCTAACTCAACTTTTTGTGCATTACAAGTTCCAGGATTTGAGTATTTAGATATATTAATTGTTACTTCAGAAGTATGGTTTAGTGTCAATTGTCTAGCAATGCATGGACCTATAAGTGTATATATATATATCAAATTCTTATCATGCTCTACTTTCTTTCTGTTTAGATTTTTTATAAAGACATAAGTTTGATTCTATGTTGATTTAGCTTTTTTGTGTAAGAAATACTATGAGTATCTTGCTTTTTGTTAAATTTTTTCAGTGAGGTTGAAATGGATGCTCCCTGGAGCCATTATCTACTGCTATCTACAGTGTATGTGCTTTCCACCCTCAACTCTTATTATTTAACTCTGGTTAACTTATTATATGATAGTAGCTGTGAAATTATAAATTAACGTTATCATTGCAATGTCAAGTAATAAGTTCGGTTCTTAACTAGATGGATCTATTTCTTTTATTAGGCATTGTTGTATATTGTAAAGAGTATTGCTAAAATCAGTAGGAGAAATTTTTTTAATTATTGTTTTTCTGTAAAGTTGTTGGGGGTTGAAATTATTAAAGTTATATTGTAAAGTTTTTTTAATTATTGTATATTCCTTTTAATTATTGTTTTTTAATTATTGATGTACATGAAAGTCTATTGCTGAGTTAGATTGCTAATTGGATGCACATTTTATATCAGGTTATTTCCTACTAATCCCTGCTCTTCACTATTAATCAGTTGTGGTCATACTTTGTTAATTATATCTTTATTTCAATTTCTAAATTATTTTTATTAAGAAAATATAATAGGCTAACATGAAGAATGGCTGTAGAAAAACAGGTTCTCTAATATTCCCAATGAGTTGGTTCATTTTGAATGAG
This sequence comes from Salvia miltiorrhiza, assembly GCF_028751815.1. Taxonomy (NCBI): domain Eukaryota; kingdom Viridiplantae; phylum Streptophyta; class Magnoliopsida; order Lamiales; family Lamiaceae; genus Salvia; species Salvia miltiorrhiza. The sequence continues at coordinate 23,381,155 of NC_080393.1, read as the reverse complement.
TATAGTTTATATTTATGTTACTTTTCTTATGTTTTTACCTTAACTTCTGTTTGTTGAAAAATGAACCTGTTACTTTCAATGAGAATTTCAATGTAGATAAAGTATACTATATTATTTTTTATTCAATTTCCTTTAGTTAGGTTAGGATTGAATGATAAATGATTCTATAGTTGTAGGGATGATCAGGTATATGTTCCATCGAAGAAGTCAAGAAACAAGTTGTTAAGATACTTCAAGATGTTAGTTTTATTGTAGAAACCATCAAGGTATGCTTACATATGGTGCAAATTTTATTTTCTTAACAATAGAATGTATCTATCTCTTTATACTTTGATCCAATTTCTAGTAGTAGATATTGGTCTTGGTTTTGAAATGTTTTCATATTATTTTTGTTCTCAGGATGACCGTTCTTATTGGTCTGTCAAATTCAGGAAAAACGACAAATTTTAAAGTTGCAGCAAGAAGAAGGTGCTTGCCATATTAACTAAAGACACAGGTTGGAGATTTTATGCACAACATGGCTTCAGAAGAAGAGTGCAACATGCCATCACTTTTTAGCACTATATATATTTTTTCTTTGAAATTTTAGATATTTTTCTAAATAGGTTGTTCGATTAGTGCTACTATAAAAGTTAATGAAGTGATGGACATCTTGTTCCAAATTTTTGGGATCATTGATTTTTTTTATTATTATTAATATATGATTTTTATTGTATTGGATGTGTTTAATTGTCATTATTTTTATATTTCCAATTATTATAACTCTTCCATAGATATTGAAGCTATAAAATGTAAATAAATACTTAAATTTCCGTGAAATGGCCTTTCCAAATTGACGTCATTAATAATATTATAATATATTTATAAATGCATAAAAGTATCACAAATTATTCGTATATATATCTTTTCCAGGCAAATGAAGATGTGGTAATTGATGGGCTATCATGGCATTTATTCAAATGCCAACTGATTCTCAAGAACTTATCGCAACACTTATTCTTGTCATTATACATATTTAAGCTTTAGCTACACTGGAACACACGACATTTAAAATCTCCGTTGCTATAGATTAAATGTGGTTATAGATAATCTATTACAACATGTTTTGATGTCCTTTAAAGTGATTTTTCTTGTAGTGTTAGACGTGAGGCTAATCAAGCCGCTCACTGTTTGGCAAATTTCGCCTGTTCGTGTAATGATGTTATGATCTGGAAGTCGACGTTCCCTCGTTGGCTTTTGGATATAACTCATCAAGACTTCTGTTAATATAAGCTACGTTTCAAAAAAAAATATATAAATGATATATAATGTGTATTGCTTAAATTACCCTTATCAAATACTTAGGATTCAAATTTGAATTATTTCCTTTTTCTATTAGTAAATGAACTAGTCTTTTTTTTTTTTAATGTTTCCAATAACCTTTTTTAACCACAATTAATGAAAATAATTTGACTTCTAAAATTCAAGTTACATTAAGTGATAAGACTAAATCCCATTCATTCATATTATTATTATTTTCTTTTCTTATCAAGTCATCTGATCACTCGAGTATATATGTTGCTAAGCATATATGATTATCACAGAAGTCATAATTTAATTTCAATTGATATTAACCTATATATGTGTATATTATTATATAGTAATAAATATTTTTACTTTTAGAAAATGAAAGTAAGAGGACATGTAAATATATATTTTTTTAAATTGTGGTGTAATCATATACTCCCTCCATCCCAATAAACATGGCAACATTCTTTTCGACACGGATATTAAGAAATTGAGTGTTATGTTTTAATTGAGTGGGGCCCATCAAATTATTGAGTTAATTAAAATAATTTCTTCCTCCTTCAATTTCTTCTTCATCCACTGCCACCCACCTCCGGCGAAGTCGCCGGCATCAGCCACCCACCCCCTCCTCCAGCGAAGTCGCCGCCACCCTCGTTTCCCTCTGTCCCCCTCGTCTTCCTCGTCTCCCTCCCAATTCAAGAAACAATTCACATAAACAATTCAAGAAAACAATCCAAATCACAGAAACAATTCAAGGAAGAAACAATTCCTCCCAAAAACAATTCGAGTGCGCCGTCGTCTTAAATCACAGATCTGGATAAGTTTACTTTCGTGAGTTGTGAACAGGCGGTGGGCGACGGGAGTCAGAGGGGTGAGCGGCGGGCGGCGGGCGACGGGAGTCAGGCGGTGGGCGGCGGGCGGCAGGCGGGGGTCAGAGACACCCAAACCTATTCTTCAAGGCCCCCAATCCAGGGGCGCCACAGCCGCCGCTGCTTTGCTCTGGTTCCCCAAAAATATCCGCAAAGCAGATCGGAACCCTAGGCCCCGAATCCAGGGGCCGCTGCCAACCGGAGCGCCTCCGCCTGTAGGGACGAGAAGGGGAGAACGCTGGCCCTCCAAAATTGGGGCTGTCTTCCAGATCGGAGCCCTAGCCCCCAAAATCACGCGGTGAGGGAGAAGTGGCACAGAGGAGAAGAATAGTGGCATCCGGCCGGAGGGGCGAGAGGCGGCAGCGGCGGCCATGGGGTGGCATCCCGCCAGAGAAGAAGAGAGAATGGAGAAGGGGCTGTTGTGTGTGTTTGTGTGTGTTTATTTTAAAGATGATTTAGATTTCATTCCAATTCCAATTTTAATCAAATTAGGGTTTACTTAGTGACTCAATTAGTGGCCCTAATTAAGTTAAAATTTTCCTTATTTAGAAAGTGGCCAACTTTAATGGGACAGACCAAAAAGGAAATGTGGCCAACTTTAGTGGGACGGAGGGAGTACATATATTTTAGGATTATTTTCACTACTATTATGAAGCCAAAATATGGAGGAAAGGGGACTTAAGTAGAGAAGATGATGAAATATGCATCGTTGTTTATATCATTTTTTTTTGTCACGAACTGGCTGCACTTTGGCTAAGACTGAGATAATGTGTATGTTGTGAGGGAGGCTACCTACAACTCCTTCAAGGGTTCCGACCAAAAGGCACTCACGTATTGGGGGAAGATAACCCCACCCGAAGGTTTAACGAAACTCGATCTTTCGACACTCTTCAACGAGACAACAAGCAGATCAAGTCTCACTTACAATTCGTCAAAAAAGACGTCAAGCAGTGGGAGTCAATCTACAACAAGTGTCGCATCACTTGGGGGAGAGGAATGAGTGATAATCAAATAACTGAATAGGCACATGAGAGATATAATGCCAACTACAGAGCTAGATACGAATATTTCAAAGCTTGAAAGATTATGCGCGAATCTTAGCACTTTGCGTCTATCGGCGATGATGTCCACTTGTCGAAGCGTTCGAAGTGCTCGAATGGGAAGGGCACAACTATATCCTCTGAGCCAAGCATAACGACGAGGCCTTAAAGCCAGAAAGTGGCCAAACGCAACAAAGGTAAGGGGAAAAAGGTTGAATCCTCGACGGGCGGGGACAAGGCTTAATTCTACGAGACAATGGACCGCGTCAACAAATAAATCGTGCTTTTTAGCAGTACTCAAAAGGAAGCTATCGATTTTAAAATTCTCAATGCGGACACCTCAAAGATGGATCAACGATAATTGGCAGTGTACAATTCACTGCTCGAAGAAGCCGTGAAGCGTAGAGAATTGATATAGTTTTTTAATTATTGTAATTTCGTTTTGATTATTGTATTTGATTTTAATTAATGTAATGGGCAATTTGAAATTTAATGAAATGATGGATTTTAAGATTGAAGAAGTAAAAATAGAACAAAATGTATATGGAAAAATTAGAACCCATTGACTGTGGAGTGGAGGCTCTAAGACGGGGATCACCCCTTTAGAGGGGTCTCTAGGGCTAGAGATGCTCTAAGAACATTTTCAACAAGTAATTGTATTATACAATTAATTCTATTATAGAGTGAAATATAAAATAACAATAATTTATATTCAATTCCAACCGTCTAACTCTATATTTGAGTGAAATATTCTATTCTTATGATTTCTAATTTTAAACCATTTTTTCTAAAAAAAATTAATCATATATATTTATGTATAATTATAATTATGGTCAATCCTATTTAATTCTAATTAATATAATTTAATTTAAATACTTTTAATATAAATTACTAGTATTTATTAAAGCGTTATAATTTAGTATTGCAGAACAATTATAATTTAGTTTAACAATATAAAAATTAACATTACATGATACTTAACAGAGCATAATAAACCGAATTTAAGACGAGCATCACGCTAGAACCATGACCACAGTTATTGTGCAGTTTTCAGTTTTCATTTGTTTGGAGCCTTAATTTGTTTCATATTTTTTCCCCTCACGTGCTATTAATTGAGAGAAGTAGATTAAAATTAATTTCTAAATTACACCCTAATGCATATTATAACTGTAAGTTTTAATTAATTATATATGTATACAGATAATTACGCATAACTCTAATAGATACTATTCAATATTTTAAGAAATATGACCTTATTCTTTCGTGGTTTTATTATACTTCAAGAAGTGAGCAAAAACAAATATCATGTTTTAATTGAGACTTATCTAATGATAAAACTTTCAACATTAATAGCTTTGATTTATTTTCAAACAAACTATAAGAATAATAATAATAAAAAAATCTGATCATGTTTTGATTGATTTTTCTCTAATGATCCTTGATTTGCACGAAAAAAATATACAACTCTTATTTTTCATAAATATTTAGTTCTCTTTCCTTTTTGTTTGCTAAATAAATTGGATCAGACAAAATGTATTGAGGGTGTAGTTGTCATTTTATTGGAATGCTGTGAATAAGTGAAGTTGATCCAAACAGAAGAGAGTAATTATATCAAGTGATGGCACAAATATACACGAAATAAATTGTCCCTGTAATCATTGAGCTTGGCTTGGTAGTCCAGATAAAGTAGAACTATAAATTCATCTCCTGAGAAAAATCAATAATTCAATTAATTATTGTACCACTCCCCACTCCTAGCTGCCATTCTCTATACAAATATCTAAAATCATGTGAGATAGTAGAACTCACGATTTGCCTAATTCACAAAACTCTGAAAAAAGAAATAATGGAAAGATGATTGATTTTATATTTTTATTTGACAAGAATATGATATTGTTGGAATATAGCATAGATATGGGCAGAGTTATGATTTATATTTAACAGACCTACTTTGATCCATAATTATCAGCAAGTACTGTGCAAGTCTTCACCGCACCATTAAAAGACAGATAGAAATTTAAATGAGTTGGGATATGATGTACATATTTCTTAAGTGAGCGATACCCCACTTTCACCCACACTTTTTAAGTCTTTCTTGCCATCCCACATAATTTTGTTCCTCATTTTTCAGTACCTTATGATATAAATTCTTGCCCATGAAATTTATGAATTCGGTCACCACGATTCTATCACTATTCATGCTCTGCCCAAATGTCAACATATTACTTAATTTTTCCTTTTCATTAGGCAGTGAATTTATTTATATATTTATGGTTTCATCAGTCAATGTCGCTTGTCTCTACAAAAGGAAAACAAAGGCGTGGACACACTCACTCACACTCATCCACATACGGATAACGGATTAATTACAAAAGTTGTATATTTTTAAAAATAAGTCAATTTGGTTCTTTGTCACGTTATTTGTTTTATCAACGTATAAGTACAAATTATAATGCTGCATTTATGTTTACATCTATTTGCATAACCGTTTCTCCGGTTTCTTAATTACACTATACACAAAGGTTTTATTTTTAGGCCGTTCCCCCATGTTAATTAAAAATCATGTTTTAATTTGTACGTACATTAATTGTCTTTCATGTTAATACTAATTATAGTAGTATATTAATTATTATTTTTTTATGATAATTGCAAGTCATGCAAAAAGTAGTGGTGCAGATTTGTTTTTAGTTAACAGAGAATAAAAGGTTTTAATTTGGTCTTCCCCTATGTGAAAATGTATTCAAATGTTGGAATAAATGCCTTAAATTAGTAAAAGTAACGTGTGAATATTCAAATTAATGTTGGAAATTTAGTCCATCAATTTAACTTTAAAATGACAACATCCCTAATTTTGTGTCAACATGGATGCTAGTTTTCCCCAAAAGACTGCACATGCTGTTATTGCTTAGCTACCTAAAAACTTCACAAGATATTAAACCACACTTTTATATCCCAAAATTATCTCCATACACACACAAACGCGCGCATATACATACGCGCGCGTATATATATATATATATATATAGATAATTAAAATATTAAATTTAAAAATTGAATCATAATAGACTCGAACTCGATATATATATATATATATATATATATATATATATATATATATATATATATACAGGGGGCCGCTCCAATGAGACCCTATAATTTTAATAAGATTTAGAGTACGATTTGGTGCGTTTATTTTATCAATCCGATGGCTGATATTGTATCTGGAGGGTGATTTTTTTTCACATGGTTCGAATCTTGGAGGGAGCAGAATATTTTAAATTTTGTTATTCATCAGTATCTACTGAATTGTTTATCACTATATACTGCCGTGTTCATCAGTATATACGTCTTATTCATTACCAATTTTTAAAATTTTGTTTTTAATCAGTATATACATCTTGTTCGTTAGATATACGTCTTGTTCATTAGTATATATGTCTTATTCATTGTACTCAGTGTTTTACGTAAAATAGGAGGTCTCACTGGAACGGACCCCTATATATATATATATATATATATATATATATATTTTGAGTCGACGAACTCAAGACATTTAGACTAGGTATTAACCGTTTTCCTACTTGATGAATTATCTCCATATTTGCAGAACTATTGAGTCAAGTTGTTTCTCATTATCTTTTTATATTTGTTCTTTTTAAGGCAAAAATACAAGATTTATTCTCATTTATGTTTACAATATCTAAAAGTCAGAATGAGAAATTTAATTTTTAAATCATTACATCTTGAATGTAATTTACTCCCTTTGTCCCCAAAATAAGTTCCTCTTTAGGGACGGCACGGGTTTTAAGGAAAAGTGATAAAGTGTATTGATAGTGGAGAAAAATATGTTATAATTAGTATTGGGAGTGGTGAAAAGGTGAAAAAGTGTTATAATTAATTTTGAGAGTGGTGAAAAAGTGAAAAGTAAGAATAAATAAAGTATTATTAGTGGTGGGGTAGTTGTCCAAAAATGGAAAGATAGAAAGATGAACTTATTTGGGGGACGTCCCAAAAAAAAAAGAGGAACTTATTTCAGGGACGGATGGAGTAATTAGTATTGGGAGTGGTGAAAAGTGAAAAATAAGAATAAATAAAGTATTATTAGTGGTGGGGTAGATGTCCAAAAATGGAAAAAAAGAAAGATGAAGTTATTTGGAGACGTCCCAAAATGGAAAAAGATGAATTTATTTTAGGGACGGAGGGGGTATTAAACAAGAGAAGCATGAGAAAACTCTAAAACTATAAACTCCATCCTAATATCATTATAATTTAGCAAAGATGAATAACTTTTCCCAAATTATTAATTCTAGGCCATTTTGGAATATAGTAGCGAATGATGATTATTTCATTAATTAATTTAGCGAGGAACAATTATTTTTGTGAGGGGGCAAAAAAGACGACAAAAAAGAGTAGATAAGTGAATGACGGAGTGAATGGCGCTAGTGTGTATGTAGTATATATGCGTGAAGAGGCGAGGAAATGGAAAATGAAGCAGGCCCACTGCACCAGCTGAGCAGGAAAGCGAGCTGTGGGGTCCGCTTTACGGCCCGAACCTCCCAAACAAACTTCATTGGCCTGCTCGCGGGCCCATTTTCCCTGACATTTTTCTTTTCCTTTTCCCTTTTTAAAAAAAAAAAAAAATTATTCTCTTTCCATTTTCACTTAAAAGTGAGAAACAGAGTCGAGTTTTTTTGTATCGCACCTGCTATTTCGTCACGTTTCTCACGCGCTGTTGTTTCCAGACATTTTCAGCGAAATCTTTGCCCACTGTTCTTGTTATCCGCCACCTACGTGGCAGCGACCTCCATGTGACGGCGCGTGAATCGTACGCCCCGCCGGTGCAGGTGTGGGGCGGACAATTTCGGCAAATGAGGCGTGCTCATCAATTTGGGTCTTTAAACAAAAAATGTTTACATATATTGTTGCGTTGCTAGTCTACTTCCACATTCACATTGTTTCTCGATGCAACTTAACTTAATGTCAAAAATCTATTAAAATTACCATTGGCATTCACATGCCCAGTGGACTTTTTAAGACCCCAGAAAATAATAATTCACGGGAACATACTAAATTTCAAACACCATTAAAGTTGCTATAAATGCCCTTCTCAATCCCTATCGATTTTGTCGTCTACTGTTAGATATCTTGATCACTTTTGATTACTCGATTTGAGCTTTAATATTAGATTTTTCGTTCTTTAGTTGGAGAAAACTTTAACCTCTAGGTCCTCCAGATTGAGATGTTTTTGTTACACTTAAATTGACCGTATTTTTTCGGCATAAACTTTAAAAAATTAGTACTTCCTTCTTCCACGAAAGAACTTCATCTTTCATTTTTGGAATGTCCACAAAAGAACTTTCTATCTATTTTTGGATTATACCCCACCACTTATAATCCTCTTACTTTTCACTTTTCACAACTTTCAATATTAATTATAACACATTTTCATCCCTCTCAATAGGGCTGGGAATCGGGTCGGGTTCGGGTACCCTACCCGAAAAAATCGGGTACCCGAACCCGAAAATCCCCTAAACCCTATACCCGACCCCGACCCCGAAAACGAAATCGGGTACCCTAATACCCGACTCGGGTACCCGAGTCGGGTATTCGGGTACCCTAATACCCGATAGTTTCCCTAAACCGAGCCAATTCAAAGCAGCAGCAGGGCACCTTCGGCGAAGATGATGACCGAATTCATACAGATCAAGAAAATCATACAAATCAATTCCAATTCCAATTCAAAGAAAAGGCGTAGACAAGCTCGGCGGCGGAACAAGCGGCTGGGGGGGCTGGGCGAGGTCGCGGCTGGCGGGGGCAGCAAGCTGCTGCGGGGCTCCACTGGCGGCACGACTGTGCGAGGGTCGACTACGGGAGGGCGGGCGAGGAGAACGGCGACTGCGGAAACGGAGAACGGCGAGGAGGTCGCGGCTGGCGAGGGGCGCCGCTGGGTCGCCGGAAACGGAAACGATTCTGGAGTGGGGGCGGCCGGGCGAGCTGGGATTGGGAATTTGGGATTTGCAAAATTGGAAGGGCCGAAGCCGAAGGGATTAAGGGAAATAGCTGGGATTACAGCTGTGAGGCACAGCCTGTGCCAATATATTAAATAATTTAAAATAATTCAAAATATATTAAATTAATTAATTCGGGTATTTCGGGTATACCCGATACCCGATTTTCTAACACCCTAAATACCCGATCCCGAACCCGAACCCGATTTTTTCGGGTATAGGGTACCCGATACCCGATTTTTTCGGGTCGGGTATCGGGTACCCGATTACCCGATCCCGAAATTCCCACCCCTACCTCTCAATACACTCAACTACCTTTTATTCACTCTCAATACACTCCATAATATTTTTTCTTAAAACCCGTGTCACTCCCTCCTAGGAAGTTCTTCCATGAAATGAGGGAGTATTATTTTAATTGTGTTTGATAATTAAATGAATAAGTGATTAAATGTTTTCTTACTTATATTTATTCTATATATGAAAATTGATCAAGTTAGTTTATCAAGTTTATAAGCTAAAGAAAAAAAATCTCTGTTAAAAAGAGAAAATCGAAAAAAAAGATAAAATTAGAATGATATATGATGAAAATAAAATATCAAAGCTGAAATATTTATGTAAAATGAGTATTACTTATAAGTAGAGTTGTCAAAATTAACTCAGTCCGATGGGCCGGCCCAACCCGTTCGAATTTAGGGTTGGTTGGGCTCGATAACATAGAGGCTAAAAAATAATCAGGACTAAAAAGTCCGCCCAGACGGCCCGTTGGGCCGACTGGGCTTAGGGGCTAATAAGCCCGGGATTATTTGGGCTTTTGGAAACTTAAAATAAAGAAGAATTAAAAATAGATTCATGTTCAGATTTCACTCTTATGTTAGCTCATAAATTGAGAAATTTTAGCTTCTAAATTAAATATAAAAAATATTGTATCTTGAATTAAATAGTTGGTATAAATTAATTATATATATATATATATATATATATTTCATTCATTTAATTTATTTATTCTATATAATGAGTATTACCATTTGTCTTCGACTTTGCCGTGATGTGAGTTAGCTCCTTTTGTGTTTTGAGTTACAATAGTATAATTTAATATTTTTATTTTATCTTTAATTATATTTGTGAATTGATTATTTGATTTGATGTTAGTCGATTTAATTTATTTTATTTTATTTTTATCATTTTTATAGTAAAAAAATAGGATTTAAGAGAAAAAAATTATTGGGCGGCTTTGGCCCGACTACCTGGTGGTCCGATAGGGGCTGGGTTGGGCTTGCTATTTTGAGACACGATCATATTTCGGACCGAGCCGACTCGACCCGGTATAATTTGAAAGCTCAGTGGGTTGGGCCAGGCTGGCCCGCCCCGATCCATTTAGCAGCTCTACTTATAAGATAATGAAAAAATAAGTTGGAATAGATCAACTTATTTTCTAGAGAGTTTATTTTTAAAATTTATAAATTTTTAAAAAGTTTATCTTGCCAAACATTTCGAAGAGGCTTATAAATTATTTTTAAAAACTTAGAGCATCCACAATTGAGAGCAAGGGTTGACTCAAAAACGTGATCCCCACCATTTTTGAGCCCACCCCAACACTGGAAGAACCAACCCTTGGCTCTTAATTTTTTTTTAATTGCCCGAAGCATTTTAATTGGGCGGTGTAGTGACGCACGGGATGTGAGCCCGGTGCACTAGGGAGAGCCGGGCGCGCCAGCCCAGGGCTTGGCAATAAGGCGCGCAATTGGGGGGCCGAAGCCCTAAAAATGAACCTCATTGCATGTGCTCTTACAAGCTCAATCAAACACCATCTTAAGTCGAGCTAAACTGTACCATACTATATTTTTTTTAGAACAATGATTTACCATACTATATTAAAAACAAAAATAATTACTCATGAGGGAGTTGCCACTTGCCCATGTATCTCTCCTAGTAATAAATCCATCGTAATCAGGGGAAAAAGTCCTTCGCAATAAGGGGAAAAAGACCATCGCATTAAGTCCATTTAACCCCATAATGAATTTTACCACGTAAAATTAAAATATCGATTGAAGATTTAAACATGGAATATGAAAAGGAATAGTAAAACCTAAAAAGTTGAACATAAACAGTTGAAATATTTACAATAAAGTAAAAATAAAGTATTTTGTATTTCAATTATTCAAGAACTCGATACATTTCAAAGCATGTGAAACTGGAAACCGAACCACGAGTTAAAACTCCCGTGCTGTGATACTGTAAGTAAACCTTGAAAATGGTTTTTAATAATTCGAGTTTATAAGAAAATCCAATCAAGTGCAGTTGATAGTAGTAAGGACATAGGCAGGCTAACACCATAACTTAAGCAAAACCAACACTCAACCTGGATCACTAACGTATTATGCATTCAAGCTAGATAAAAGAAATACCTACAAACCTCCTTTCTCAAATGCCCTCACAAAACCATGTAACAAAACTTAAATTCATCAGTTCAGCAACACCCTTATATTCGAATTTCAAACATCTAATAGGTCGATAAATAAACAAGTTCTCAACTTAACTAGCAAATGCAGAAATACAGCAGCTTATCTAGGAGTCAGCAATGGTAACTTCAACTTCTACACCAGGTTCAATGGTGATTGAAGTAATCTGCTTCACAACATCTGGTGAGCTGAAAAGGTCAATCACTCGCTTGTGCACCCGCAGCTCAAACCTATCAAATGTGTTTGTTCCTGAAGAGTAAATTCCACAATACGTGAGTATTTCAAATAAATATAAACAGAATCAAGATTATATGAACGGATGAGGTAACCAGTAGTAATCAAAGGAACTAATGATGATCTGCTATGTCAAAACTTAAATCCAAAATTTTGGTACAAAGGCACAAAAAGGTTTCAACACTTTCCAACTCTGAAAGATATCATAAGAAAGATAAGACTAGCATCTTACAAGGACATATAAGTTATCAAGTGAGCCAAAGGACAATATCATAACAGAAATAGTAAAATACAAAAGGAAATTCAGAAAAACAATTTGACTACCTTCTCAGTTCATCACCATCATTTGAAAAAAAAAAAATTGTTAAAGAATGTGTGCGTGTGTTGGCCTAACGGTAGGAGGTTAATGCCCAAGACCTAAGGTCTTAGGTTCGAGTCCTCCATCGAGTAGTCTTTGAATTTCTTTATTTACTTATGTAATTTATCAAAAAAAAAAATGTTAAAGAAGAATTTACAAACAAGTATCTTCTTTTCTTACAATCAAGTGACCAACCACACCAAAATTTTATATACTCACTCTGTCCGACAAAAACATTCACTTTCCACTTTTGGGCACTGCCCCACTACAAACCCCTTATTTTTTATACCTACTTTCACAACTTATTCAAAAAAAGAAACACCCATGGCCCACCACTCTACTCACAACAAAGTAGGATCCCTTCTTCACTCACAACACACCCACCTAACATTTCTGAAAACCCGTATTACCAAAATAGCCGCTTGTTTTTGGGGGACGGAGAGAGTACAATACATGAAGAAAAAACGATAGACATCAGTTTGAATTGAGAAACTGAGTGAGATTAAAGTTGAGACAGCTTCACATAAGCAAGCAATTGAGGGCCAATGATCTAATACAATTTCTACAGCTTTATATAGGATCCCTACCTTCACCGCAAGGAGACTTCCTGGTCGTGATTTTGAGAACCTTGGTAGGCATTCTCACTGGTCCCTTGACTCTCAGCCTTTTGTCCTTGGCACCACGTACCAGGTCGGCACAAACTGTTAACAAAAACTTCAGGTCAACAGTGCCTCAATCTAATCGGAACCCTCAGACACAGAAGAAAGACCAAAAGTTGGGAAGCATCATAACTCAGAAGATTCAGGAATAGCTCCATGCGACAATATTTCAACTAGTACTACTAAGAAATCACCATCTCAAAATTGTTGTCTCACCTTAAGCGTAATAGCTTAAGAGTACCTCATTGATTGATGTGCATTTCCATTGGACAAAATAAACCCAGAAAACAGTACAAAGAAATTACGTTCCTTATGTTCATTAAAAAAAGAATAAGAAGCCAAGAGCTTAACATATTCAAATAATCAAATCAATCAAACTGAAGTACACTAACAGAAACACTTTCTAAATAATGGAGTCCATAAAAATATGAAATTGCCTGATTCACTAATAGATGAGCATACAAAACTCAATGTCACTAGAAACAAGTAAAAGAGATTGCAACAGAACTCAGGGTGCAACTCAGTTTATAGGCTCTTCGAAACAACTTACATGATGAATTTGAACTTATAAGCTCCTTAAAGCAATCATTTTACAAAAGAAACATTAATTTGTGCAAAAACTAAAATGTTATTAGCAACTTGTTAGCTCCTTCCAAAAGTACTGTAACTAAACCTAACGTGTAAAGTTGATCCCCATTAGCAAAGACAATCTGTCATTGTAATTACAATATTTTCTATGCTCTTATTATGTTCCAACAATAAGCCAATGGTACAACTGATCTGATGTTGCAAGACTACTTCACAAAACAGATTACATCGCACCACTTGTCACTTGTTACGACAAGGCACTTAGTAGAAATATGGTGGGCAGGCATAACAATTCTGCAATTTGGGCCACAAACAAAACGAAATTCTCTTCAAACATACAAACGTCGGGAACAGATCGCCCCAGAAAATTTTGCGCTTCCAACAATAAGGATACAATAGAGCAATCGAGTAAGGAAACTCAACTGTAATACCAAAAAAACAAAAGGTTGTACCTTTCTCTAGATTCTTGACATTCTTGGAAGACAGAGTGATGCGGATCTTGTGAATCTGCTCTTGGGGCTCCTCCAATCCCGGCTTCGTCGGCTTCATTGTTGCGAACGCCATTGTTTTGTCTGGCCCGAACAAACACACATGACAGCACAATCAATCAATCAATCAGTAATATATTTACATATTCACAAAAGAAATTTCAAATTGCTAGACTATTATGAAGTATCACAACTTTAGCGAGTGAATTTACCGGCGTAGGACAGGAGATTGCGGCGGCAGATATTAGAAAACTGAGCAGAGTTCGACGAAATAGGAGTGCCGCTGATAGTAGTTGAGATTTTAAACCTAGCGAACAAAATTAGGGTTTTTTTGTTTTAGGTATTTGCGTTTGTGTACCCTGCGATTTGACTTAATTACAAAACGCACCCAACAAAAACAAATTCAAAAAAATTAATAGGAGTGTTATAGGCCCTAATTTATTTCTTTTTATAGATTGAGACATTATAAAAAAAAAACAATAATGCTATTTGGATAAAATATATTCGAATAAAAAATGATTAAATACCTTAAAAATAAAAAAAAAGTTAGTTTTATTATTTTTTACGTATTGTAGTTTTTCTTAAATTTTTTAATACTCCATATGTTCCACTATTGAAGGCTATTTTTTTATTAGATTATCTCAAATATAATGGCATGTTTCTATTTAGGGCAATAATTAAGGTTTCATTAAGAAAGTCATTAGGCCCGGTATATATACTCCTTAAAACTAAAATCAACCCTTATTTCGGCTCTCTCTCTCTTCATCAACTCCCTCCATTTCTACCGCCTTCACCCATCAGAAACCCTAGCGTCTCCACCACCTCCACTATCTTCTCCATTTTCTGCTTGCCTTTTTCTCCTGCGTTGCCTTCACCATCGTGCCTCTACTGAAAATCCCCTCCGCTAGCCAAGCCAACACCGTTGCACTCTGCCGCCCCGACATCCAGCCCACCATTTTTCGCGGTTGCATCTAGATCACTGTCACCGATGTCCTCTTGTAGTGCCCCAACCAGCTCGAGCCGTCACCTGGTACAAGTATTGCACGGTTCGATACTTCAACTACCCTTTCTTTAGAGAACTGGCCGCCGATCTCTAACACATAATCTTCAACAAATTGAATAGTTCACGAGTCGGGATGATACGATCCGTATCAATGGTGGAGCAATTCGAGTAGCTCAAACTCCAGAAATTAAGAAAGAAGAGAGAGATTTGATAAACATCAACCAAAATATTCATTCCATAATCAATAATCTTAGAGATTACATTATTTATATCTAATAATGAAAACCTAATGGGCTAATGGGCTGGAGCATAATTGGGCCAATCTAGAGATTGGGCTGGGCATATCATTCCCACCTTCTTCGAAAACCACCTTGTCCTCAAGGTGGAGACTCACATAACCTCCTCTTTATAGACCTCTGCAAGTGCATAGAATTTTAGAATACATCTTCTTCGAGTAGCGTCTGCAACAATCATACAGCCAAATGGATGTTTGTTCATCTTGTAGGAAAAATCAATCCATAGACCATTTTGGCAAATTATCCCTTCTCCATGTTTCCCAGATAGGTGAAAGAATTGCACATATTCACACACACCAGTAGACTCATTCACATGACAAATCAATCCTTCACAAACCAATCCCTTAATTTCATTACCCTTCTGAGAGTGCATTGGCATAACTTTCTGGTGCACTTCACTTATTCCAGGCGCATTTGTGGCCTCTTGAATCTCTAAGCTCGCTTCACATGTTTCAGCCACATCCTTAGCATCTTGAATCTCCAAGTAGAGTGGTAGTTCAGTTGCCTTGATGATGCTCACTATTTCGCTTGCTTCTTTAGTTTCTTGTACAATTATCCCATTAAATTCTTGCTCTTGAAGTTGGCTCTTCTCATGTTCTTCAAATTTTGATGATCCAAAACGAAACTTGATAGCTATCAAGAAGTTGCTCCAAGTCGTTAATAAACAATTCGCCTCCAACCATCGAAACCATGTCAATGCCTCACCTTCTAAGTGATAAAAGATCAATGAAAGTCGCTGCTCATCGGGGACATCACGGAGAGTGAAGTATTTATATATTTGACATGTCCACTCATAAATATCCTCATCTTTCCCAATAAATCTAAGTGAATTTAGTCTGAAAGCCATCAGCAATGATACTGTATCAAACTCACAAATTCACGTGATATTAAAATCCTAAAATTCCTTAAACAAAACTAATCCAATTATCTCTTCAGTGTGCTGCCTGCTCCTCTCAAACCCCTCACTAAGTTGAATCAATTTTTTTTAATGCATACAAATCTCACCGTCAAATCTAAAATCAATTTAACCTTGCGCTCCCTCTTTTTTTTTTTTTTTTTGAAAGCTCTGCTCACCAACTTACCTAATACTAATATCCATTCAAACTTACCAACTCATACGAATCAACCAAAATAGAAGAATTGAGTCATAAATTCAAAGTGAGAGCAACGAGAAGCAACCCTACCTCAATTGCTTCAATTCCTTTATCTTGTTTCTTGTTCTCCACACTGCAGATAACCCAAATCAAGCTTGCCTTGTTCTTCCACTCGGTTTCACACAATACCAACAGCTAAGCGCATTTTTTTTTTGATAAAAATTGGATATTCAAGGAGAGATTCTCTCAATGAAAGCACCAATTGATACGATCCGTATCAATGGTGGAGCAATTCGAGTAGCTCAAACTCCAGAAATTAAGAAAGAAGAGAGAGATTTGATAAACATCAACCAAAATATCCATTCCATAATCAATAATCTTAGAGATTACATTATTTATATCTAATAATGAAAACCTAATGGGCTAATGGGTTGGAGCATAATTGGGCCAATCTAGAGATTGGGATGGGCATATCATGGGAGGCGTTGCTCTTCGATCCCCTTCTTCGTATTTGATGAGGAGTAATATATGCAGAGCAGAGGAACGATCTTTGTCAGAGGAATGGATTTCGTCAGAGGAACGGATGTTGCCAGAGAAATGATCCTCGCCAGAGGAATGGCCCTTGCCAGAGGAATGGCTCTCGCCAGAGAAGTCACTAAGGAGCAGAAAGGCGGTTTGCCCATGCACCAGAGCAGAGGAATCGCCCGCCCGTGAACGAGTTTACCAGTATGCCCTCGACCACGCGGGGAGCATGTCCTTAGAGGCGAAGTTACTATTTCACCCCTAGCATGTAATCTATAAATACCCATGCACTCGTGCTTTGTAGGATACGTTATCATTACTTTTGAATACACAGCAGCTTCTCTTGTGTTTTCAAGCAATTCAACTATTCTCTCTCACCTTTCTCGATCAAACACTAGGTATAATTCATAATTCAATAATAATTCACCGATTAGATCTTCACCCATTCATTCACGATTCACCATCTGGCGCCGTCTGAGGGAAACATGAGTTAAGGCGCGAGTTCCGACCACCTGCACATGCGGATCTGTAATTGCGACCGGATTTACGTGCGCAGGCCCCAATTGAGCCGATGTTTCGAATACCCAAGCGAATCTGAACCGATAAATGTGTTTTCCGTTCTGATCTGTCTACAAACTCATGAGATCCGTGTTTTTACAATTT
Source organism: Salvia miltiorrhiza (assembly GCF_028751815.1). Taxonomy (NCBI): domain Eukaryota; kingdom Viridiplantae; phylum Streptophyta; class Magnoliopsida; order Lamiales; family Lamiaceae; genus Salvia; species Salvia miltiorrhiza. The sequence goes on along the minus strand of NC_080393.1, from coordinate 23,363,587 downwards.
TCCTTACATGCACACGTTGGGAGGGTGGTTGAAGCCGAGGATTGGGTGTTAATTTATGGTTATTTTACGCGTGGTCATGATAATTGTATGCGATTATTATGTTTTCTCGCATAATTTCTATTTTTCTGATGAATCTAACGCGTTTTACTAACGATCTTTTGATTGGTGCTTTGTTTTCCGTGTTTTTGGGTTCTCATGATTGATCTACTGGGTAATATGTTCTCTCTGCCGAGTTTGAATCCGAATCTATGGGGAATCTTCGTCGTTCTCTCTGTTTATGTTTAAATCCGTGTCCTGGGTTTATTTCCTAATGTACGGGGGCATTTCTAAGGGGATCTCATAATGGCCTTCGCGCTAGCATTCGGGACGTTTTATGTTACGAATTCCTCTGATAAAATATGGTCCGATCTGTGTTTACTTAAAGTGTTTTCTCACATCTTTCACATGTAGGTACTATGGATTCTTCTGAAGCTCGTCGCACTCTTGAGAAGGAGTTCGACAACACCGGACTCAGCTCTGCTGCCCGCACTACTGAGATCCCCACTTCGCTGATCAACAGTCTGCCAGCAAGCACTGTTTTCACTACACCGCCGGGTTTTCACAACGTCTCCGCTACCCCGCTGACAGGTCAGAACATCACTCCCCAGAGATCTGCTCTGGTGGCCCCTGGATCTGAACTACAAAGCTTGGTTCTCACATCTGGTGGTAGCCCACTGAACTTTGTGTTGGCAGAGCAGATGATGGCTCTGCTCAACTACGCCGATGTGCGCCAAGCACTAGGGACCCCGCTGCTATCAATTGTCCCCGCCACAACTCCCTTGTTGGGAATGCTCAACCAACAGGGTATCGAAATTCCTCCTCCCGCTGCTCTGGAGGTGAATGACGAACTTGCTAACAAACAAGCCGCACTACCAAAGAAAACACAGAGGTCCCCTGCTGAGAATGAACTGGAAAGAAGGCCAGATGGGAGCCGCATCATGCTAAGTAGCATCGTCAGAAAGGAGGGGGTCGACGAGTCTGACAGTCGTTCCATCACTCCCATGTTTGAGGAGGAGAGACCCAGGGAACACGCAAAACTTAAGAATCAAGTGTCGCAACTGAAAAACCAGCTCAAAGATCTGGTGGATACTTTGAGAGAGAAGTCTCAGAGGGTTGAAAGGGTGCAGAGGTCAGAGATGTCTCACAGGGCAGAGAAGTCGTACCGTTCAGAGAAATCGCATCGGTCAGAGAGATCACATCAGAACAGGAGGTTAGAGGGACAGGAGCAGGAGTACTCATCTGGGAAACAGGAACACAGGGTCCACAAGCGCCATCATGACCATGATTCACCAAAGGAGAAAAACCAGCTCAAAGATCTGGAGGATACTCTGAGAGAGAAGTCTCAGAGGGTTGAAAGGGTGCAGAGGTTAGAGAGGTCTCACAGGGCAGAGAAGTCGTACCGTTCAGAGAAATCGCATCGGTCAGAGAGATCACATCAGAACAGGAGGTTAGAGGGACAGGAGCAGGAGTACTCATCTGGGAAATAGGAACACAGGGTCCACAAGCGCCATCATGACCATGATTCGCCAAATGAGAAAATGGAGCATAGGAGATATAAGGACGACAAGCGGGCCAGAACATCAAGGGTCCATACCACTAACAGCCGGAGCCCTTTCTCCGCTGACATTCTGGCGAATACTCTGCCGAGGAGCTACAAGCCCATCTCCTTGGACTATGATGGAACCACTGATCCGGAGGTGCACCTTAACCGGTTTGAAGGACTGGTTACGCTTCACATGTATACGGAAGGCATCAAGTGCCGCATATTCTCTACCACTCTAACTGGACCTGCCCAGTTGTGGTTTGGGACGCTCGCCCTAAATTCTATTAATTCATTTGAAGACCTACAGACACGTTTTCTAAGACAGTTCACGAGTTCGCGAAGGGTTGGAAAGTCAGCTCTTTCCCTGATGGATATAAAGCAGGATCAAAATGAAACACTACGGGAGTACACTGCCCGGTTCAATCTCGCTGCTCTGGAGGTGCCAGAGGCGGAGTCACAGATCAAGAATTGCGCCTATGTCAGAGGGCTGAAGCCGAGGCTCTTCTTCGACGAATGACAAATCAGACCAGCCCGGGACTTCGATGATATCATGGCTAGGCTGCCAGGGTACTTACAACTGGAGGACGCCAGGATGGCGCGGAAGGCTGAAAATGACAAAAACAATGCTAGAAAGGCCGAAGATGCACCGGAACGGAACAACAGAAATCAGGGTCCTTTTAGAGGGTTGCCTCCAAGGGTACCTCCTCCTCAAACAGAGGGGCCACCCCGCCAGCAACGCACTGTAAATGAAGTAAATTGTTTCGACGAATACACCCCACTGAACAAACCTCAGGAGGAGATTTTTCAATTGATCAAGAATCAACCATTCTTCAGGGCACCTGGGACTTACAGAGATGGACAGCCATAATAGGGGCCTAACAACAAACTATGTGAATACCACAATTCATACGTGCATTATACCAAGCATCGCGGGCATCTTAAACACCAACTGGAGCTTTTGGTGCGTCAGGGTAACCTAGAACAGTTTATAGCCAAAGGGAACGAGGGCCAAGGTCAAAGGCCAGAGCAGGGAAATGATCGGAGGCAGGATCAAGGGAATAACAGGGATCGTAGGCCAGAGAAAAATCGTGACAATCGCAGAGGAGCAGTAGAGGGTCGGGTACCCCCCTTCCCATTCCGAAGAGAGGTACATATGATCTTTGGGGAAAATGGGATACCAACGTCCAATAGAGCCAAGAAACAAGTCGTACGCGCAGTGAAATTAGGATATTATCCCAAGCAAGTGATGGAGATTACAGATGTGGCAGATGAGTCAACCATCACCTTCGGACCATAGGATCTAAGAACGCTTATGTACCCCCACGACGATGCGCTGGTAATCACAGCTGACATAGCCAGTTGCATTATCCATCGTGTTTTCGTAGATTCGGGCAGCGCAGTAAATATTCTATATCTGGAGTGTCTCCAGAACATGGGGATCGAAGCTAACATCGAACCAACGAACGCTCCTTTATTCGGGTTTGGGGGAGAAATAGTTATGCCAATAGGATTTGTGGAGCTGTCGCTAAGTCTTGGCTGGGCGGATGCCAGCAAGACCAGGGGGATACGATTCTTGGTGGTGGATATGCCGAAACCATCCTACAATGTGATACTCGGACGCCCCGCGCTGACGGCATTCAGAGCAGTTATCTCGATGTTCCACTTGAAGATGAAATTCCCCATTGGAGGGGGAAGAGTGGGAGAAGTATGGGGTGATCAGAAAATATCTAAAGAATGTCACGTGCGAATGCTCACACATTCGTCAGGGCAGAAAAGGGAAAGGTCAGAAGAGGGACCAGACACCCGGAAAAAGGGAAGGTGGGCGATGTCGCTGCTCCGGCAGAGGAACGGCGAGAGCTGACAGAATTGCTAAATGATCGGGATAACACAGAGAAATCCGCCTTAATATCCACCAGTGATGTTTGCAATATGATTGAATTATTTCCAGGGCGAGAGGGATTTCAGATCAAAATCGGGTCCTCTATGAACGAACAGATCAGAGAAGAGCTAATCAGCTGCCTTCAGAGAAATGCGGATGTGTTTGCCTTCAGCACAGCCGACTTAAAGGGTATAGACAGAGGGCTGGCAGAACATTGCCTCAATGTGGATCCTAATGTCAAACCGATGAAACAAAGAATAAGACACTTTGGGGCCGAGAAAGACGCCGCAATCAGAGAACAAGCACAGGGACTCCTTGACGCGGGCCATATCACGGAAGTACAATACCCAGAGTGGATTTCGAACGCCATAATGGTGGCAAAGAAAACAAATACTTGGTGAATGTGCGTGGATTACAGGGACTTGAACGTTGCTTGTCCAAAGGACCATTATCCTTTGCCGAGGATTGATCAGCTCGTGGACTCTACCTCCGGTTGTGCGCTACTATCAATGATGGATGCATATCAGGGTTACCACCAGGTTAAAATGCACAAAGGGGACATTACTAAAACGGATTTCGCCGTCTGCTGTGGGGTTTTTGGCTGGAAGAGCATGCCATTAGGACTGAAAAATGCGGGGGCCACGTGTCAAAGGATGATGGAGAAAATATTCAAGGAACATATTAGTCTATGTGGACGACATGCTAGTGCGCAGTGTCAGCGCAGAGGATCATGTCTCTGACTTGGAGGAAGTTTTTACGGTCATCAGAAATCATCGGCTCATGCTCAACCTAGCGAAATGCACTTTTGGGGTCACTACGGGCAAATTCTTGGGATATAAAGTTACTCCTGCAGGAATCGAAGTTAACACGGATAAGGTCAAAGCCATCATGGATATGACACCACCCAGAGGGATCAAGGAGGTACAGACTCTGAACGGGCGTATCACTGCTCTGAGCAGGTTCATCTCACGATCAGCAGAACAGAGCTTGCCATTTTTCAAGATTCTGAGGAAGGGGACTAAGTTTCAATGGACAGCGGAATGCCGAACAGCCTTTGACGATCTCAAGGCTTACTTAGCGGAGCTCCCAACTCTGACCAAGCCAGTTCCCGGGGAAATATTATATCTATACATAGCAGTGGGAGAAGAATCAATCAGCTCAGTGCTTATTAGAGAAGAGGAAAATCATCAGAGACCAATTTACTTCGTCAGCAGGGTTATCCAAGGTCCCGAGTTAAATTATTCAGAAATTGAAAAGGCTGCTCTGGCAGTCATGGTCACGGCTCGGAAGTTGAGGCCATATTTTTTATCACATCGGGTAGTGGTGCGAACAGCATTACCCTTCAGACAAGTGTTGGGGCGGCCGGATTTGTCAGGGAGGATGGTGAAGTGGGCTGTGGAATTAGGGGAATATGACGTGGAATATGAGCCAATGATGGCTATCAAGGCGCAGGCCCTTGCGGACTTCATTCAGGAAACTACTCGTCGTCCTGTACAAGAATTTTGGATAGCCTTCGTGGACGGATTAGTCACGAAGGAGGGATGTGGGATCGGAGTGTATGTTGTCTCTCCAAGCTCAGAAGTGTATCAGTTTGCCATCAAGTTTTCTTGCAAAATGTCCAACAACGAGGCTGAATATGAAGCTATGGTCAGAGCAGCGCACAATTTGTCAGAGCTGCGGGCTGAGTGTGTCATCATCAGAACTGATTCACAATTGGTGGCTCAACAATTCTCAGGGGGATATCATATTAAAGAAGATCAGATGCGGGCATATCATAATAAGATCAGTGAAATGAAGAAAAAAATCATGGAGTTCAAAATCGAACAGATTTCCCGGGAGGAAAACACTAAGGCAGATTTATTGGCGCGAGTCGCCAGCGCGGTAGAACAGACATGGAGCGACGAGATTACGCTGCTCTGCGACACCAAAGAAATGGGGACTTCGCAGGTTTTCACGGTGGAAATTCGGGATGATTGGCGGGCCCCAATTATACACTTTCTTAAGACATGGGAGCGGCTGAACAAAGAGTCCAATCAGAGGGCTCGATATGAGAATTATTGTTTGATTAATGACCAACTTTACAAACGTTCTTTCACCCATCCTCTGTTAAAATGCTTATCTCCTGAGGAAGCTAACTTCGCTCTAAAAGAAATTCATGCAGGTTGCTGCGGTGGTCACACGGGATTCAGGGATCTCGTACAAAAAATTATTTGGGCAGGGTTTTATTGGCCAAACATCAACAAGGATGCCAGAGAGTTCGTTCGCAAATGCGAGGCCTGCCAGCGACATGCGGGAAAAATCAATGTTCCGGGAGAAACTATGGGAATAATGTATGCTGCGTGCCCATTTGATAAATGGGGCATAGACATCGTTGAGAAATTGCCTACAGCACCAGGGGGCAAATGTTTCCTCATTGTAACAGTGGATTACTTCTCCAAATGGGTGGAGGCTGAAGCTGTGACAAAGATCGACGAAGTGACAGTGGAACGGTTCATCTGGCGGAACATATGTTGTCGATACGGAGTCCCCAGAATCATTGTGTCAGACAATGGAACCCAATTCACAGGGCAGAGGATCGCTGATTTCTGCAATCGCATGGACATAATACAACGTTTCGTGTCTGTGGCTCATTCGCAAGCAAATGGGCAAGTGGAGCTGGCGAACAGATCAATCTGCGACGGGATCAAGAAGCGACTGAATCAGAGCAGAGGGAAGTGGGTCGAGGAATTGGACACGGTACTCTGGGCCTATCGAACTAGCCCAAAAACAGCAACTGGAGAAGCACCTTTCACTCTAGTGTACGGATCCAACGCGGTGATACCAGCGGAGGTCAGATTGGAGTCGCACCGCATTACAACTTACAACACAGAGCAAAACTCGAAACTCCGCAGAGCAGAGCTCGATCTGGTGGAGGCGCAGAGGGATGAAGCCCAACTCAGAGCAGCGAAATATAAAAGCATCATCAAAGCAGGATACGACAAAATGGTCAGAGAACGAAAACTATCTAAGGGCGACCTAGTCCTCAAGAGGGCCGATGCACTGAAGCCGATGAGCAAATTTGAACCTAATTGGGAAGGGCCCTTCATCATAACCGAGGTCCTGGGTGGCGGAGCATACATTTTGTCGGATCCAGACGTCAGAGCTCTCCCCAGACCATGGAATATCAATACTCTGAAAAAGTTTTATGTGTAATGTTGATTCGATGAAATAATGCATTGTAGACCGAATACTCTTTTTCTCCACATGGGTTTTAACGAGGTTCGGGGCCATGATATCAATAAAATCGGATACGTGGTTCTAGGGAATTCCCTGGTGTTGACTCATTTACTTTAAGTTATTTCTTTTTCCAGTTACATATTTTACTTAACATGTTCATGCAGAGCATTGCACATGTCACCAGAGGAGGGAGTAGGGTATATACCCATAATTCACAAATTCAATCCAAATTGCTGCTTAGCAAGCTAAGGGAAAAAACAAATTCAAATTGCTACTTAGCAAGTCAAAGGAAAAACAAACATCAAGGAAGAAGCAGAGGAATCACTTTAATCGTAAGCCGCAAAAGTTGGATGCATCCCCCGGATCATCCATGCTCCGCGCAGAGGGTTACTACTTAACCGTAAGCCACGAAAGTTGGATGCATCCCTCGGATCATCCATGCTCTGTGCAGGGTGTTCTCTTAACTGTAAGCCACGAAAGTTGGATGCATCCCCTGGATCATCCATGCTCCGTGCAGGGTGTTCTCTTAATCGTAAGCCGCGGAAGTTGGATGCATCCCCCGGATCATCCATGCTCCGCGCAGAGGGTTACTATTGAATCGTAAGCCGCAAAAGTTGGATGCATCCCCCGGATCATCCATGCTCCGCGCAGAGGGTTACTATTAAATCGTAAGCCGCGAAAGTTAGATGCATCCCCCGGATCATCCATGCTCCGCGCAGAGGGTTACTATTTAATCGTAAGCCGCAAAAGTTGGATGCATCCCCCGGATCATCCATGCTCCGCGCAGAGGGTTACTATTTAATCGTAAGCCGCGAAAGTTGGATGCATCCCCTGGATCATCCATGCTCTGCGCAGAGGGTTACTATTCAATCGTAAGACGCGAAAATTGGATGCATCCCCCGGATCATCCATGCTCCGAGCAGAGTGTTCCGGCCTTAAAGGGAAACAGCAGAGGGATGGCTTAAAGGGAAGCAGCAGAGAGATGGCCTGAAGGGAAGCAGTAGAGGGATGGCTTGAAGGGAAGCAGCAGAGAGATGGCTTGAAGAGGAGCGTCACAGGAACGCCAGGAGTTAAAGCGTCAGAGGAGCACTCAAAGAGGAAAGGGCCAGAGAAATACATACCAGGAGGGAGATCAGAGCAACGGTCTCGACAACCCACTCAGAGGGATCATATTGTCAAGATAAAGCTACTAGTCCTACCAGAGTCAAAGAAATCATCCGGAGAAATCACCCAGAGGAACCGTCCAGAGAGAAGCCGATCAGAGGAATCATAAACACTTCAACAAAAAAATAAAAATCCTACTCTACACAGAGGAAACAACTGCCACATCTTGAGGTTTCAAAACACAAGTTCACATCAAAGACAAAGCAACGACAATAAAACAATACGAAAGATGAATGGATGCAGAGCCAGATCAGAAATTAAAAAAATAAAGAAGTTACGAAGAAAATTCATTAATAAGTCAGAAGCGATAAAGCTGTACATTACGATCAGGCATAACAAAGTATTTATAAATTCAAGATTACAAAAATTTTGATAAAGAAAGGGAAGAAGTGGCAGAGGCAGCTAGGAGGGAGGAGCAGGGGCAGCGGAATCTGGAGGAGTAGTGACAGAGGAGGCCACAGCAGTAGGGGCAGAAGGATCCACAGCAGCAGGAGCAACAACATCAGAGGCCTCGCCAGAGGGACCTCCTTCTTCAAACACTGGCAAAGTGTCTGAATCATTCACCTCCGGCAGACGCTGCTCCACGTCTAACAGCTTCAATGCCTCTTGAGCATATGTTGTCTCATCTTTGTACAGGGCATAAAGCTGGTCCACAGCCGCGGAGAAAGACGCTGGATTCTCGAAGGCGGAGGTCGCAAAGCCAGCAGGCAGAGGGGACTCCATGCTGTACTGAAAGAAATCCCGAGAGCTAGCACCAGCCTGACCCCTCAACTTGTCCACGAACCTCGCCAGGGAAGCGCAAAAGAAGGGCCGGTACTTCGGAGCCGTGGGCACTGGGTCAGGGCAGACCCCAAAGGCGAATTGGGGACGGGCCTTCTCCAAGACCTGGTACCACCACTCGGGCTTCTTCGGGGACTCAGCAGTGATGCCCAACAGATTGTTGAGATCCTCATCCTTGATGTTATCCATCAAGGCCCCCATATCCAGAGCAGCGGCCTGCTCCGCTGACGCTCCCAACATTTCCGCCGTTTTCATCGCTGTCTCCTTTATCACGTGGGCGAAGATTTAGGAGAACCCCTCCAAATAATCGGGAGTTTTCTGGAAGGCTGCCAGGGTACCCTCCAACATCAAGTCCAGAAACTGCTGGCCCTGGGGAGAAATGAAGAACTCCAGGCGCTGGTCCCGGGCCCCCATCACATAGCCCCGGTTCTGGGCACCCTCACAGGCCCTCTTCCAGCGGCACCTGGATTCCCTATGTTCCTCCTCGTACCTCATTCGAAACTTGACAAGGTTATCATAGCCTTCTTTCTTGGCCCTGCCTAGCTCCGAGGCCAGAGAGGCCTTCTCCACCTCCATCTGGGCAATGTGGGCTTGCAGCGCAGCCACATCCACTTCAGCTTTGCTGTAGCGCTCCACCATGCCCGCAACTTCATCATCGCGCTTTACCTGCGCCTCCCTCTCCTTCTCGAGGTCTTTTTCCAGTGCATCATAATCGTCGATGCACTGGATCGCCTCACCAACACGGGACTCCAACTGCAGAAAGTCAGAGGAAAAATATCAGAGCAGAGAAATCAAAAGGTTAGTAACAAAATCACTAAAGCAGGCTAAATAATGCAGGGCACCTGCAGACACAGCTGGCCGAGGCTGTTAGCCAGTGTCGCCCGCTTCATCTTTTTTGTCGTTTCCCGATCCCGGGGATGGATATGGGAAAGTAATGTGCGGATGAAATCTCGCCCCTTCAGAGACAAGATTGGCATGGAGCCAGAAGCCTCTGACACCCCTGCGGGCAGGGCCAGAGCCTTGCCCCCCCTCAGCATCCACGGAGATGGCCTCCACTTCACTTGCTGGCTCAGCCTCGGGGTCCACCAACTTGCTACCCTTCTTCAGACTCTCCCTTCGCTTCTTCTCGCCAAGGGACATCAGGGTGCCTTTCCTCTTCCTGGAGAATGCAGGAGTAGGAATATCTTGGACTTTTTCGGGAACAGGAGCATCCTCGGAGATGTCCACCACGGGGATGCTACTCCCGAGTGCGGTGGATCCTCCCTCGGCCCTGCCAGGGCCAGAGCCACCAGCCCCCTGGTTGTCGGGGCTGAATATGGACAGGACGTCCATATCCTTCCCCTTGCCCCGGGGAAAGTGCTGGACAGGGGTGACTACCCCTGCCGCATCCGACACTGTCCGGTAAGTGTCCACCCCATAATCTGCTGGTTGCTCTGCAGTATCGGCTCTGGAGCCAGCATCCCCAGAACCTTGTCCCCCAGCGCTAGAGGGACGGTCGGCCAAAAGCGTGGCCCTTCACTTATCTCTCCACGACATCCCTGCAAGCAAATAAAGTCTTATCACTAGAATCAAGGTAATAATAATTTATACATACATGCTAACGTTCAATTTTACCTATAGATCTGCGTGGGAACAAGGGAAACAGATCGTTGGCTGCTAAAGCCGAATTGTCGATGACAAGCTCTTTACAAGGGAGGGGATCCCCCCTATTCAGGGTATTAAGAAAACCCATTACCTCCAGATCAAAATCACTAGGTTTTCCTAGGGAAGGAGGTTTGTAGGCGGTCCGGGTGTCGTGCCACCTTATTTCTTGAGCACCATACTGGCGCCAAGTGCCTTCGGAGGTCACTGCAAAGCAGTAGAAGGACAAGAAGCCCTTATCAACGGAGGGCAGGGAATTGAGGAAGGAGGTAGGATAAGTTTTGCGGCCAGCAAAGCTGTACAGAGGGCTGCCCTGGTATCTAAGAGATTGGGTTTGACAAAATAATTTTTGGGTGTCCTAAACACCGTGGGTGTCCTGTACAAAGAATATGGAAAGCATATAACCTCCGAATGGCGGAGGGAGTTATTTGGTAAAAAGGGATTTTGAAATAGTTGCAAACTCCTACCAAAAAGAAAGGAGGATGAAGCCTTAAACCAGCCTCAACGTGGGCTCGCCAGATGGCCACAGTGTTCAGTTGCATTCTACGGAGGGGCTCTAAGGACTTCGATTGGAGTTCGAATCTTATGTTGGCAGGGTTCTTACACTTCGCCTGCATTTTGCGAAGGTCCTCGACGCCTAATCTAGAATCGGGAATAGTCTTAGGCATTTAGGGCGTGGACGGAGGAGACTCAGAGGAGGCCGCAGAATCTTGGGGGTTCGGAGGGGTAGAAGGAGTTGGAAGGGCGGGAGGATTTTGAGGACGAGGGGAAGAATGTGGAGAGGCTTGAGGAGAGGGAGAAGGGGAAGGGGAGAAAGCAGGCTGGGCGCCGGAGGTAGAAGCCATGGCCGAAAAAAAAGAAAAAAAAATCTAGGGGTCGCACGCTCAATCAGAGCACCAACAAAATAAACACTAATCTATACCAAATCAGAGCACCAGGAGAGGGAAGCACACGATTTACCTAAGTTGAAGGTTCTTTAAGGTCGACGGAGGGGACTGGAGCGGAAAGGTCGCAAGGTATACGCCGGAACGGGAGGAGAAAGATTGCCAAAAATCGAGAGGACAAGTGAAATTACGCGGAGTGAAAATGAAGAAGATGAATAGTGGAAATTTGAACCGCCTAAGTATAACGTACGCGGGCAACTACTAAATAGCGGGATGAACGACATGTGGCACCGAGGAAACAATCGACGGTCGAGGATTCTTACGGAAAGACGTAAAGACGCAAAGGTTAAAAAGTAATCTCGAAAAGCGGAAAGGTACACTGCAAAAGGGCGGGCATTTAATGCGAATTACGTCAGCCACGCGGGCGAATACTCTGACTAGTTATTCTGCTCCAGAGCAAACTAGTCAGACCAGGGGGAGTAGCTAATGAGGAGTAATATATGCAGAGCAAAGGAACGATCTTTGTCAGAGGAACGGATTTCGTCAGAGGAACGGATGTAGCCAGAGAAATGATTCTCGCCAGAGGAATGGCCCTTGCCAGAGGAATGGCTCTCGCCAGAGAAGTCACTAAGGAGCAGAAAGGCGGTTTGCCCATGCACCAGAGCAGAGGAATCGCCCGCCCGTGAACGAGTTTACCATTATGCCCTCGACCACGCAGGGAGCATGTCCTTAGAGGCGAAGTTACTATTTCACCCCTAGCATGTAATCTATAAATACTCATGCACTCGTGCTTTGTAGGATACGCTATCATTACTTTTGAATACAACAGCAGCTTCTCTTGTGTTTTCAAGCAATTCAACTATTCTCTCTCATCTTTCTCGATCAAACACTAGGTATAATTTATAATTCAATAATAATTCATCGATTAGATCTTCACCCATTCATTCACGATTCACAATATTTTTTCTTAAAACTCGTGTCACTCCCTCCTAGGAAGTTCTTTCATGAAAGGAGGGAGTATTATTTTAATTGTGTTTGATAATTAAATGAATAAGTGATTAAATGTTTTCTTACTTATATTTATTCTATATATGAAAATTGATCAAGTTAGTTTATCAAGTTTATAAGATAAAGAAAAAAATTTAGTTAAAGAAAAAAAATCTCTGTTAAAAAGAGAAAATCGAAAAAAGATAAAATTAGAATGATATATGATGAAAATAAAATATCAAAGCTGAAATATTTCTATAAAATGAGTATTACTTATAAGTAGAGTTGTCAAAATTAACTCAGTCCGATGGGCCGGCCCAACTCGTCCGAATTTAGGGTTGGTTGGGCTCGATAAAATAGAGGCTCAAAAATAATCGGGACTAAAAAGTCCGCCCAGACGGCCCGTTGGGCCGACTGGGCTTAGGGGCTAATAAGCCCGGGATTATTTGGGCTTTTGGAAACTTAAAATAAAGAAGAATTAAAAATAGATTCATGTTCAGATTTCACTCTTATGTTAGCTCATAAATTGAGAAATTTTAGCTTCTAAATTAAATATAAAAAATATTGTATCTTGAATTAAATAGTTGGTATAAATTAATTATATATATATATATATATATATTTCATTCATTTAATTTATTTATTCTATATAATGAGTATTACCATTTGTCTTCGACTTTGCCGTGATGTGAGTTAGCTCCTTTTGTGTTTTGAGTTACAATAGTATAATTTAATATTTTTATTTTATCTTTAATTATATTTGTGAATTGATTATTTGATTTGATGTTAGTCGATTTAATTTATTTTATTTTATTTTTATCATTTTTATAGTAAAAAAATAGGATTTAAGAGAAAAAAATTATTGGGCGGCTTTGGCCCGACTACCTGGTGGTCCGATAGGGGCTGGGTTGGGCTTGCTATTTTGAGACACGATCATATTTCGGACCGAGCCGACTCGACCCGGTATAATTTGAAAGCTCAGTGGGTTGGGCCAGGCTGGCCCGCCCCGATCCATTTAGCAGCTCTACTTATAAGATAATGAAAAAATAAGTTGGAATAGATCAACTTATTTTCTAGAGAGTTTATTTTTAAAATTTATAAATTTTTAAAAAGTTTATCTTGCCAAACATTTCGAAGAGGCTTATAAATTATTTTTAAAAACTTAGAGCATCCACAATTGAGAGCAAGGGTTGACTCAAAAACGTGATCCCCGCCATTTTTGAGCCCACCCCAACACTGGAAGAACCAACCCTTGGCTCTTAATTTTTTTTTAATTGCCCGAAGCATTTTAATTGGGCGGTGTAGTGACGCACGGGATGTGAGCCCGGTGCACTAGGGAGAGCCGGGCGCGCCAGCCCAGGGCTTGGCAATAAGGCGCGCAATTGGGGGGCCGAAGCCCTAAAAATGAACCTCATTGCATGTGCTCTTACAAGCTCAATCAAACACCATCTTAAGTCGAGCTAAACTGTACCATACTATATTTTTTTTAGAACAATGATTTACCATACTATATTAAAAACAAAAATAATTACTCATGAGGGAGTTGCCACTTGCCCATGTATCTCTCCTAGTAATAAATCCATCGTAATCAGGGGAAAAAGTCCTTCGCAATAAGGGGAAAAAGACCATCGCATTAAGTCCATTTAACCCCATAATGAATTTTACCACGTAAAATTAAAATATCGATTGAAGATTTAAACATGGAATATGAAAAGGAATAGTAAAACCTAAAAAGTTGAACATAAACAGTTGAAATATTTACAATAAAGTAAAAATAAAGTATTTTGTATTTCAATTATTCAAGAACTCGATACATTTCAAAGCATGTGAAACTGGAAACCGAACCACGAGTTAAAACTCCCGTGCTGTGATACTGTAAGTAAACCTTGAAAATGGTTTTTAATAATTCGAGTTTATAAGAAAATCCAATCAAGTGCAGTTGATAGTAGTAAGGACATAGGCAGGCTAACACCATAACTTAAGCAAAACCAACACTCAACCTGGATCACTAACGTATTATGCATTCAAGCTAGATAAAAGAAATACCTACAAACCTCCTTTCTCAAATGCCCTCACAAAACCATGTAACAAAACTTAAATTCATCAGTTCAGCAACACCCTTATATTCGAATTTCAAACATCTAATAGGTCGATAAATAAACAAGTTCTCAACTTAACTAGCAAATGCAGAAATACAGCAGCTTATCTAGGAGTCAGCAATGGTAACTTCAACTTCTACACCAGGTTCAATGGTGATTGAAGTAATCTGCTTCACAACATCTGGTGAGCTGAAAAGGTCAATCACTCGCTTGTGCACCCGCAGCTCAAACCTATCAAATGTGTTTGTTCCTGAAGAGTAAATTCCACAATACGTGAGTATTTCAAATAAATATAAACAGAATCAAGATTATATGAACGGATGAGGTAACCAGTAGTAATCAAAGGAACTAATGATGATCTGCTATGTCAAAACTTAAATCCAAAATTTTGGTACAAAGGCACAAAAAGGTTTCAACACTTTCCAACTCTGAAAGATATCATAAGAAAGATAAGACTAGCATCTTACAAGGACATATAAGTTATCAAGTGAGCCAAAGGACAATATCATAACAGAAATAGTAAAATACAAAAGGAAATTCAGAAAAACAATTTGACTACCTTCTCAGTTCATCACCATCATTTGAAAAAAAAAAATTGTTAAAGAATGTGTGCGTGTGTTGGCCTAACGGTAGGAGGTTAATGCCCAAGACCTAAGGTCTTAGGTTCGAGTCCTCCATCGAGTAGTCTTTGAATTTCTTTATTTACTTTAAGTAATTTATCAAAAAAAAAAATGTTAAAGAAGAATTTACAAACAAGTATCTTCTTTTCTTACAATCAAGTGACCAACCACACCAAAATTTTATATACTCACTCTGTCCGACAAAAACATTCACTTTCCACTTTTGGGCACTGCCCCACTACAAACCCCTTATTTTTTATACCTACTTTCACAACTTATTCAAAAAAAGAAACACCCATGGCCCACCACTCTACTCACAACAAAGTAGGATCCCTTCTTCACTCACAACACACCCACCTAACATTTCTGAAAACCCGTATTACCAAAATAGCCGCTTGTTTTTGGGGGACGGAGAGAGTACAATACATGAAGAAAAAACGATAGACATCAGTTTGAATTGAGAAACTGAGTGAGATTAAAGTTGAGACAGCTTCACATAAGCAAGCAATTGAGGGCCAATGATCTAATACAATTTCTACAGCTTTATATAGGATCCCTACCTTCACCGCAAGGAGACTTCCTGGTCGTGATTTTGAGAACCTTGGTAGGCATTCTCACTGGTCCCTTGACTCTCAGCCTTTTGTCCTTGGCACCACGTACCAGGTCGGCACAAACTGTTAACAAAAACTTCAGGTCAACAGTGCCTCAATCTAATCGGAACCCTCAGACACAGAAGAAAGACCAAAAGTTGGGAAGCATCATAACTCAGAAGATTCAGGAATAGCTCCATGCGACAATATTTCAACTAGTACTACTAAGAAATCACCATCTCAAAATTGTTGTCTCACCTTAAGCGTAATAGCTTAAGAGTACCTCATTGATTGATGTGCATTTCCATTGGACAAAATAAACCCAGAAAACAGTACAAAGAAATTACGTTCCTTATGTTCATTAAAAAAAGAATAAGAAGCCAAGAGCTTAACATATTCAAATAATCAAATCAATCAAACTGAAGTACACTAACAGAAACACTTTCTAAATAATGGAGTCCATAAAAATATGAAATTGCCTGATTCACTAATAGATGAGCATACAAAACTCAATGTCACTAGAAACAAGTAAAAGAGATTGCAACAGAACTCAGGGTGCAACTCAGTTTATAGGCTCTTCGAAACAACTTACATGATGAATTTGAACTTATAAGCTCCTTAAAGCAATCATTTTACAAAAGAAACATTAATTTGTGCAAAAACTAAAATGTTATTAGCAACTTGTTAGCTCCTTCCAAAAGTACTGTAACTAAACCTAACGTGGAAAGTTGATCCCCATTAGCAAAGACAATCTGTCATTGTAATTACAATAATTTTCTATGCTCTTATTATGTTCCAACAATAAGCCAATGGTACAACTGATCTGATGATGCAAGACTACTTCACAAAACAGATTACATCGCACCACTTGTCACTTGTTACGACAAGGCACTTAGTAGAAATATGGTGGGCAGGCATAACAATTCTGCAATTTGGGCCACAAACAAAACGAAATTCTCTTCAAACATACAAACGTCGGGAACAGATCGCCCCAGAAAATTTTGCGTTTCCAACAATAAGGATACAATAGAGCAATCGAGTAAGGAAACTCAACTGTAATACCCAAAAAAAAAAAGGTTGTACCTTTCTCTAGATTCTTGACATTCTTGGAAGACAGAGTGATGCGGATCTTGTGAATCTGCTCTTGGGGCTCCTCAAATCCCGGCTTCGTCGGCTTCATTGTTGCGAACGCCATTGTTTTGTCTGGCCCGAACAAACACACATGACAGCACAATAAATCAATCAGCAATATATTTACATATTCACAAAAGAAATTTCAAATAGCTATACTATTATGAAGTATCACAACTTTAGCGAGTGAATTTACCGGCGTAGGATAGGAGATTGCGGCGGCAGGTATTAGAAAACTGAGCAGAGTTCGAGCTGATAGTAGTTGAGATTTTAAACCTAGCGAACAAAATTAGGGTTTTTTTTTGTTTTAGGTATTTGCGTTTGCGTACCCTGCGATTTGACTTAATTACAAAACGCACCCAACAAAAACAAATTCAAAAAAATTAATAGGAGTAGTGTTATGAGGGGTGGTAAACCGGTTTCGGTTATCCGGTTATAACCGTAACCGAACCAAAAAACCGGTTAATCGGTTAACCAATAACCGAAAATTACCGGTTCGATTCAATTATCGGTTATCACACTCTCTGTGAACCGGTTAATCGGTTTAACCGATAACCGATCAGTTTTAATCGAATTAACCGGTTTAGGGTTTAGGGTTTAGGGTTGTAATAATAACTTATATTTCATTAAGTTATGTAATATTTGCTTAAAATAGGAATGCTCTGGGTTGAGAGAACACCCACTGACCGGTAATATTTGCAACATATTTAGATGATTAATGAATGATGATAACTTCTAGTAGCTTCATTATATTTTTTTCGGTTTGTTTGGAAAATCAGTATCAGAGTCTTAGGAGGTGATTGGTATGATGGAATGGAGGTGGGAATGGAATGGTGATTCCTACCTCCATTCCATTCCTATGCTTGGTATACTTTTATTTTAGAAATCAACATTCTTAAGGGAATCACCATTCCTTTACATATAGGAATCACCATTCCTTCCCTTCCACATGGTATTACCCATTCCATTCCATTCCATTTCTAATTCACCTAAATTTAGGTTTTGACAAAATTATCCTTATATATTTTGCACCCCAACCCCACCCCACCCCACCCCACCCCCTCTACCTAAAAAAAATATTTTTATTTAAAAAAAAAAATCTCGCCATTCCACCCTCCAATTTTTTTTTTTTAAGTTTTCTCGTCACCCCCACACCTCACCCACCTTTCCCTTTCCCCCCAATTTTTTTTTTGTTTTTCTCCCCACCCCAACCCACCCACCCCCACCCTCCAATTATTATTTTTTTAAAAAAAAAATTCTCCCCACCCTCACAATTTTTTTTTTTAAATTTTACTCGCCACCCATACCCACACCCATCCATCATAATGCAGAAATGACACGAAGACACATGTCTCATTGGTATTGCAACTCAAGATCCAGTTCTTAGGGAAACGTTTGCTGGTGAACCTGAACATGCAATAAAATAAATGGAGTTCTCAATTTCAAAGTGAACTACCGCTGTGCTGCACACCCATATTCTAGAATCTGAACTTTCAAAGTGAAACCTTAGAGAACTACTCCTTCTCCGCTCCGGCCTCCCCTCCGTCGCCACGCCAGAAGACCGGCGCCATCTCGCCAGGTCCACGCAACAGCAGTAGCCCAGCCCACGACCTGCGTCCTCCCGTCATTTGCCAGCAGACCGCCGTCTTACAGCAGCAGCAAGCAGCACCCTATCGGCGAGTCGGCGACGATGACTGCTCCCCGGCCTCTCCTCCGCAACAGCAGCAGCCCGCGATCTGCGTCGTCACGTCCACGCAGTAGCATTCTTGTTTTAAGAATGAATTGTTAATATATGTTTTTCTTGTTTTATGAATTGACTGATATGTGTGAAATTGAATCGCTGATGTTTATGGATTTTTTTCTCTTCAGATTTCGAGATGTGAGGCAGCAACATGTTTTTCTTGTTCTTTTCGCTTTTTTTGTAATTATTTGAAATGAGTCAAATGACAGTAGCATGTGTTTTATGATTTGAAAAATAGAAAATTCAGTTTTTATAAATCGGGTCGGTTCGGTTCGGTTTTGAACCGATGTTCAGCCATATTTGTGGGAAAAATCAAAATTTGAAAATTTATTATTGTTTTAAACCAAATTTACCCTAAAAAAATTGGGAAGGGGGGGGAGGAGGTGTGGGGGTGGCGAGTAAAATATACAAAAATTTGGGGGAAGGGGGTTGGGGGTGGCAAGAAAAATTTAATAAAAAGATAGGGGGGGGGGGGTTGTGGGTGGCAAGAAAAACTTAATTTTTTTGGGGGTGCATGTTTTTGTGTAGTAATATGCATGGAAAATACGTCAATTTTTTTTAAAATATAATTTTATTAATATTCAATTTTTTTTTCTTTCCGATTTTACCCCAGTGCAAATTTTGGTTTGTCCCTACAAATATAACACAAAATAGAGATGAGAGATGCAAAATAATGCCAATTTGATAAATCTATACTATATTAAAAATGGAGTTCTCAATTTCAAATTGATTTCAAACAAAATTGAGCGGCAAATTTGTGATTATAATAAAATTATTAATGTGAATTATTCTTTATTTTTTCATATTAAACTAAAATATTTATCTTAAATTACAATATTTTTTATTATATTTAGAATTTTTTATATAAAAATCAAATTAATATAAATTTTATATATAATAAAAAATATAAAAAAAGTTCGTGCGTTGCACGAGTGCAAATGCTAGTTATGATGTAAATGTTAATTTAGTAAAACAAAATAATTTCATTCCATTCCTAGAATTTATTTTTAGATACCAATCATAGGAATGGAATCAAACAAGGAATTACAATTCCATTCCTCTTGTATTCCTTATGCATACCAAGCAAAGGAATCATCAAGGTTTGCCATTCTTTTCCCCCCTTCATTCCATTCCACCCTCATTCCATTCCATCATACCAATCATCTCCTTAATGATCTTTGAAAATTATCTGTCAGTTTAGAAAGAAAAACTTAACCATTATTAGATCTTCTCGAATACTTATCTGCTTGTAGTTTTGTCTTGTAATTAATTATTTATCTCATTAGTTAGAATTCTTGGTTGCCTTCATTTAGGTTGATGGGTATTACTAGTATATACATGTATATTGGAAAAGTATTCAGCTTGATAGTAGTTGGAAGGGATAAGAACTTAGCATTTCATGATTAATTAATAGATGATTAATAGAAGAAAATTTGAAAAAATATAGTACTCCCTCCGTCTCAAACAAAATGTTCTGTTTTCCTTTTTGGGTCTTCCCAAACGAAATGTCATGTTTCCTTTTTTGGCAATACACTCTCTCTCTATACTTAATATTTAAATAATTTTCATCAACCCACTTTATCTACTTTATACATATTTCTTAATCTCCGTGCCGAAAAGAAATAGTAGGACATTTCGTTTGGGATGGAGGGAGTACTATATAGTAAATACACAAACACACACACAGTTTAAACTTTCTAAATTCTAACAAATAAGTGTTGATGACGTTTTGGGCGATGCTAACGCCATCAATTCTTGGTTGCCTTCATTTAGTCAAATACACAGCAGCATGTCTAAAGTAACATTAATGCATATATCTTTTCAATTAAATCCTCTAATCTATCTACCTGATCTGTCATTTTTAACCGGTAAATTCGATTCGGCTATCGGTTATCAATTTTATGGGTAATTGGTTCCGGTTAATCGGAAAATCGGTTCGGTTATAACCGAACCGGACCAATTACCACCTCTACACACAGTTTAAACTTTCCAAATTCTAATAAATAAGTGTTGATGACGTTTTGGGCGATGCTAACGCCATTAATTCTTGGTTGCCTTCATTTAGTCAAGTACACAGCAGCATGTCTAAAGTAACATTAATTCATATATCTTATCAATTAAATCATCTAATCTATCTGCCTGATCTGCCATTTTTATTCGGTTAATCAACCGGACCGGTTAATCGGTTAACCGAATCAAAATTCGGTTCGGTTATCGGTTATCAATTTTATGGGTAATCGGTTCAGGTTAATCAGAAAATCGGTTATAACCGAACCGGACCGATTACCACCCCTAAGTGTTATAGGCCCTAATTTATTTCTGAGACATTATAAAAAAAAATACTATTTGGATAAAATATATTCGAATAAAAAATGATTAAATACCTTTAAAAAAAAGAGTTAGTTAGTTTTATTATTTTCTACATATTGTAGTTTTTCTTAAATTTTTTAATACTCCATATGTTCCATTATTGAAGGCTATTTTTTTTATTAGATTATCTCAAATATAATGGCATGTTTCTATTTAGGGCAATAATGAGGGTTTCATTAAGAAAGTCATTAGGCCGGGTATATATACTCCTTAAAACTAAAATCAACCCTCATTTCGGTTCTCTCTCTCTTCATCGGCTCCCTCCATTTCTACCGCCTCCACTCATCAAAAACCCTAGCGCCTCCACCACCTCCACTATCTTCTCCATTTTCTGCTTGCCTTCTTCTCCTGCGTCGCCTTCACCATCGTGCCTCCACTGAAAATTCCCTCCGCCAGACAAGCCAACACCGCTGCACTCTGCCGCCCCGACATCCAGCCCACCACTTTTCGCGGCTGCATCTAGATCACTGTCGCAGATGTCCTCTTGTAGTGCCCCAACTAGCTCGAGCCGTCACCTGGTACAAGTATTGCACGATTCGATACTTCAACTATCATTTCTTCAGAGAACTGGCCGCCGATCTCTAACACATAATCTTCAACAAATTGAATAGTTTCACGAGTCGGGAGGCGTTTCTCTACGATCCCTTTCTTCGTATTTTTCTAAAAGGCTTCTTTTTTTCTTGATTTGTTGGAACAATTTTCGTGTTTGAGTTCTTGCTGCTGAAAATTTCATTTTTTATTTTCGGGATTTTCTTTCTCATAATATGGTGAAGTGGGTGTTGTCTATGGCGAGTTTTAGTTCATAGCTTGGGTGCAATTTTCGTGTTTTGAGTTTAGAGCTTGGCGCAATTTTCGTATTTTGAGTTCAGAGCTTGGGTGTTGTCTATGGCGTATCAAAGCTTGGGTGCAGAGGTTGGAGGTTTGATGAAGAAAGAATTTTTGCCTCCTTAATTAACAATTACTAATTAAAAATAACACTAAGTATGTAGGTCACACTTCTTTATTCCTAATTTTAGTCTCCTAAATACTCATGCCAAAAGAAACGAGCCATTAATATTGTGACGGAGGGGGTAGTTTTTTAAATTTTTATTATTTTTTTAAGTACAAAAATTACAACAAATAAAAAAAAATTCAACCAAAAAAATTGAACTAAATTCTTTTTAAACTTGAACCAAAATTTTTAAAGAAATCAATTTTTAAAAGCATTTAACCTTTTTTTGTCCGAACATATTTTGTCCAAATTGCTTTACTCATAAATAAATGCGACAATCCGAAAAACAATATTGGTCCCGAGATGGTGTATAGGGGTATACACCAGTTGGCATTTTCGCTCGTTTTATCAGAGTATTAGAATTTAGAACAACTTAGTTGATAATGAATCAGCTAGGTCGATACAGATCATCAAGTTGACTAATGGTGAAAGTAAACTGTTCTAATTGATGGATCAGTTAACAATCCTACTCGCTGCTTGAAAATTGATCAATTGGACCAGTAACTGAAATGCGGAAAGTATTGGTTAATAAACTCGCTTGTAGAAAATCTTATTCGTTATCTTTTAAGCTCATCAATGTTCAATTTAAAGATCAATAACTTGAGTTAGTTGATGAAATATGATAATTAGTGTTATGTATAAGTTGATGTTGGCGTGTGTTGGGAAATGAAATATATATCCAACCTTTGTGTTTTGATGATACCAAAACTGTTAGAAAGCACATTATAGCTAGAAATTATCTTTATGGACTTAAATGTTTTAGTCCCTCTAGTAGCTAGATTAAAGACTGAGGTCTTGAAGACTGAAGACGACAACTCAACTGAAGAACAGTTCGACTAAAAGCTTCTTGCAAGTTCTGAATGCTTCGGAGTTGCAGATCCAACTGAAGTCCTGACTGATAGAAAATATACTGGAAACATCTGAAGAATCCACGAGTCATAGCAAGCACTTCAACTGGAGACAAGTTTAGTTACGCTAAAGACTATGACGGACTGAAGAAAGAAAGGATGTCTTACTACCTCCAGCCACACGGATAGATTCCAAGACACGCTGCATTTAATGCTCAAATCAGAGCATTGACTTTAAAAGGACAGAATTTCCTTTTTCGTGTAAAAAGTCTACAACAACTTTTCTAAAGGACAAGAAGACCAACTCTCCATTCCTCAAAGGAGAATGAAGACAAAAGATCCTGAGCAGATTTGGACTACATCTCACAATGGCAGAATTTGAAGAAAGGATTTCCACCAATGGATCTATTCTTCAGAGCTGCCTATAAATAGCTCAGGAAAACACCCAAGAAGAGGTGGGGAGGAGAGAGAGAGAGAACTCGATTCAATCATCAATGCCAAAGCTACATCGAAAGGATCAACTCGAGCTTAACCTCCATAAGCATTGAATTGAAGAAGAGAGCAATCAGAGATAATACAATCAGTGCAACTGATTACATAAACTCTCTTAGAACATTTAGACATTTAAACAAGATATATCCATAGCCTAGTTTTTAATTACTTGAGAGTCTGTTCTCAATAATCTTAGTCGGTTTATTACATAACCTTTTCTTTAGAGAGAGAAGAGCGATTGTAATCAAGTTCGAGACTAAGATCGAACTCAGTGGTTGTTTAGTACAAGTAAACTAAACAATTAGGTTCCTTGGCACCCGCAAGCTAAGGGAGTTTATACCAGTGTTCTGACTCAGAGATCTTAGCCAAGCGCTGGAAAAGGCATTTGCGTATCTTAGCGTGCTAAGAGTAAGCGAGAAATCCAACCTAGTATGTTAGTACTGAAAATTTGATTTTCATTTCAAGATTTGCTGTGCACCCGTAAGCACTAACCCAAAGTGTTTGTCAGATTGATCATCTGGCCGTGGACATAGGAACTTATTTTCTGAACCACGTAAAAATCCTTGTGTTCTTTATTTGCTTTCGGTTATTCCTTATCTGCGTTAAACTTGTTTACAACTGAACTTGCTTAACTGAAAAGTGTAACTAAGGATTTTATTAAGTGATAAATCTTTCTAAAGGCTATTTGGATTAAGTTTAAATTTTCGCTGCTGAGTTATTAGTCTAACTGACCAATCAACTGATAGTTAGTAAGATTTGCAACTCTACTCTGTTTTACAAATTCTAGACTGAAGCCTTACGTGGATATCAGTTATAGCTCTGTGCTTGACTGAAATCAAAATACTGAAGTCACCTCAGTATTAGTCTACAACAACTTTCCAACTGAAGTTTGGTTTGTTTGTTTTCCGCAAAAATAGCCTACACGTGTATTATCCCCCTTATACACCTGTTCAGTTAACCCTCCGGGACCCAACAGTGTGTTGATGTGCAGCGTAAGGTCAGTTTGCAAAGCAGTTTAACAAGATGTAACTGAAATGAAGATGCAGAAAATAAACAACACATCAATTTTATGTGGTTTTGAGCAAACTCATACGTCTGTGATCATGGTTCACAAGATAATCCCTTAACTTGGGTTCCTTGCTTTACAACTGCAAGTTCAACTTGATCAGTCAGTTCCATTAGACTGATCACATGGATTTTGTAGTAGTGACCGTTATCAACAATTCCGTTCCGTCCACGGTTGTAGTAATATACGATATTTTTCGGTAGCATCCGTTACTTCGATAGCTAGAAATAAAAAGATAAGAAAATATTGGAAAATATTTCCACCAATCATCTTGTCAACAATTGGTGTAAAAACCCAAAAACCTAAAGTTAGAGCACTCCCAGCAGAAATATCAAAATTATGCTCCTATATTCCTCCCTAAAGCTTCCCTATTTAATTTTATGATCTCGATTTTATAAATGCATAAACCAGATCTCCTATTTTCTATATAAAAATAATAATTATGTGTGGGCCCTACTAATTATAAGCTTAAAATAAATTTAGGGTGGGTGTAAATTTAAGATTGAATTTAGGTAGGTGTAAAATTTTTTGTGGGCCCCATTCAATTTAGGGGATCTGCTGGATGCATTTTTTATCTCATTTTCAATTGTTTTAGCCTAAATTTAGAGTTAGTGATGTATTTAGGTGATCTGCTGGGAGTGCTCTTAGATGCACTATCTTCTTATATGAAATGGAAGTCCTAAATCTAAGCAACGACTGAATTCTTGTATATCATCATATCAACTATTGGTGGGACATACTTAGAGGGAATACAACCAACGATTAACTACCAACACTACCAGTTAGAAATGTGAGGGCATCAAAAGCCAAATACAACTATGTTACATGCAAAAACATTCCAATTAGGGATGTCAATCGGGCCAGCCCACCGGGTTTTCGGGCTAGCCCTATCGGGTTCCGGGTTAGTCGGGTGCGGGCTAATCGGGTTGAAGATTTTTTCGGGTTGTAAATCTTCAACCCTAACCCTAAACTTTCGGGTTTCGGGCTAGCCCATCGGGCTAATCATGTTAAAGGCGTAAAAATAAAATTATCATTTGTATTCTATTATTCCTAATGATCTAATGTATAATATATAAAATATACATAGATATTAAATATATAAATTATATAGCAAAGCATGAAATGCAAAAATATAAGATATTCAAGATTACATAAACAAAATTATATTAAAATGAGATAGTAAAATTTAACATGTATCAATGCACTAGAATCAATCTAGATTATTACTGAATAATTAGTGGATTTGCCATGCACGTCTCATTGACAGAAAAAAAAAAATCGTATAACTTTAAAATGAGATACTAATAATTAATTTCTAACTAATGAGATACTAATAATCAATTTCTACAAAAAATCCGTAATTAATTTCACTTTTTTAATGAGATTGCACACACACACACAAACACATATATTCTAACTAATTAATTTCACTTTTTTTAATGAGGCTACATATATATATTTAAGCAAATACCATAGATCTAAACATAGCAGAAGTTGTAACTGGATGCATCAGTCACAATTCTGTCAGCCCACCGGGCCAGCCCATCGGGTTTGCGGGCTAGCCCTATCGGGTTCCGGGTTAGTCGGGTGCGGGCTAATCGGGCTGGAGGTTTTTTCGGGTTGCGATTTTTCAACCCTAACCCTCTAATTTTGTCGGGTTATTCGGGTCGGCCCACGGGTTTCGGGCTGTATTGACATCCCTAATTCCAATAATAACTTAAACAATCGCATAGATGAAGCAAATACCGTATCAACTAAAACTATATCTATACGCACACATCACAATGGATTAACCGAAGTTATTGGAGCAACCAAACTTAATGAAACCAATAAGAAATGAATTTTGTTATCAACCATATGTTTATAAGTAAACCTGTCGAATAAAAGGAACAAAATTCCAAATAAACATCTCTTTGCTAAAATACAAAATGGATTTGTCATATTGAGAAGCTACACCTCCACTTCTCATAAAGACAGTGCACAGAGAATTCCTTAGCCTAAGCAACGAGGGTGCTGGCAGTGGTCGATTCACTGCAGTAATGAAGTTAACATCAAGAAGTTAGAAAGAGATTAAATTAAAGTTCCAAAATTTACGAGGATCCAAGGAAGGGTCATACATAAGTGCAACGAATAAAAAATGTAACATATATGATGTACTATCATGAATAACAAGTATTTTCTTTCCTATTTGTAATATTCAAAAGAAATGATTTGGTCTCTTGCAAAGATCCGATACAAGAAACTGCAATAGAATATTCTTGCAGTAACTATACAAGATTAATACTAGAATAACTATCCTGACAGTGTTTGAAATGCATTTGTTCAAAGACTAATACACCGGGATAAAAAAATGTAATCAGATTCAACTTAGCCTCCATACATAATACAATTTGCTATATCACTAAACATAAACTCTAATTTAACACATTGAAGTAGCAAGAGGGGCGGGGCTAGGAGAACTTAGGCCCTCTGCAAATTCTTAAATTTGGGCCCATTATTTTTAGTTGAGAAAAAATATATTATAAAAATATTTGATTAGATAAGTACATCTTTTTGTCAAATTATTTAATAACTATATAAAAAATTATCATTCACTTAAAAAGTGTTGCTCTGCTTGCAAGTTTTGAAACAAAATCATTTACAACACTTTCGCATCATTTTTTTTCTCTCCAAAATATCACATTCAATCGCTATCAAAGCAAATCAATTTAGTCTTTCCTGCAACATAACATTATCATTTTCATTCTCACCACCTGAAAATTTCATCTAAATTATGTTCTAAATCATCATAATTATTTACATTATTCTTGTTACCATTGTCAAATATATTTTCTAAATAATATAAGAATTTAGAGAGGAAAGATCGCACCAATAATATATATATATATATATATATATATATATATATATATATAGGGTGAGGCTAAAATAAAAACTAATGTTAGATTATAAAATAGGAACTGTTATAGGCCATTAGATATGTATGAATGAACGGCTGGATCATTTTAATACTTTATGCAGCCATTTTTTCGGTAGTTTGTGTTAGTGGGTAAACAAGTAATTTTAAACTTTTAATAGATATGTTTTCCTTAATTGTGGGGATTACATTTAAGGGTGTATCTTTTTCTCTCTATACCTAAATCAAAATTAAAACACAGTAATTAGCAAATTGAAATCTTCACGTCGGAAATTATGGACAACCCAAATTAATCAACACAACAATTGACTATTTCTGTATTTCTGCAACCCAATTTGATTAATACAAAAAAAAAGATTAATTGTTATCGCTTGTGTACGAATTATAACGCTTCACATAAAGAACAAGTACGAATTATAACAGTATGCCAAATGCACATACACATGCATTACAATAATTCACAAGTTCAACCACATAATTCGTGCATAATATTTACATTCACCACACACAATAGTTCACTAGTTCAAATCACATAATTCGTACATAATATTTACATTCACAAAACACAATAATTCACTAGCTCAAGCAACATAATTCGTACAAAATATTTGCATTCATAAAACACAATAATGCACTAGCTCAAACATAATAATTCGTACATAATCACATACCCATAAAACACAAATAATTCGTACAGTTATACATCTACATACTCTCAACTAATTCGCACAACAAATGATAATTAAAACTCAATTTTTCGAGTTACCCTCATTTTAAACGATCTCATATGGGATTATCTTTGAATTTTCTTTGAAATATTTTATTATTATTCATTTGCTTTGATAACATTTTCTTTCCCCATAAAGAGGCTTTATTTTCGGAAACAGATAACTAATTAAGAGAGAGAATAAATCAGCAGCCCCAATTATACCCTCTACCGTATATTATGTATGAATTATAAGATTACAAAAAATATTAAAAACGCACAACAGGGAACGAATCTCGGTCATCCAAGATTAAATTTAAATGGTTAGGATTTATTCTTATATTATAGTCTAAGGGGAGTTTTCTGTATAGCCCCTCCATATATATATATATATATATATATATATATATATATATATATATATATATAGGGAGAGGTTCAGGAAAGAACCATAAATAAAAAAAGAACGGAGAACCATTTTCAGCCATTCGATCATCAAGATCTACGGTGGATACATCATCTTGTTGGATGAATGCAGATCCTGGGTTCAAATCCTGAAGGGAGCAATTTTTTTTATTTTTTTGAGTGCATTAATTTTAATAGCGAATGCATTAATTTTTACAGTGAATGCATTAGATTTGATGGTTCTCCCGTTCTCACAAATAATGTAGTTCTCTCTAGAACCACACCCTATATATATATATATATATATATATATATAAAGAGAAGTAAATGTTAATAAATTCAATTTGAAGGGTAATTTTAAAATTGAAAAAATGAGTAGTTACAAAACAAATTCAATATATTAACTACGCTTACAAATAAAAATGAGAAACTGCCGACAACTAAAACAAATTCAATATATTAACTATACTTACAAATAAAAATAAAAACTGCCGATAACTAACTAGGAACACAAAACCACCAAATTAATTTGTTGTGGAATATATTATTTAAATCTTTTATTTCTTTCTTTTCTTATTTTACCGATAGAATCCATTTTTTTCATTTTCAAGTAAGTGTGTCTTAGATAAAGTATCTAATGTACATCTTGAATCAAACCTCATGAAATGACCTTTAATTTGATATATAACTAGCGTTTCACCCGTGCGATGCACGGGATACATGTTTTGTTGAAATTTCATATATTTAATTTATTTGTCAAAATATACACGAATATTATTAAAATTAAATACAAGCTATAAGATAATAAAAAAAATTCTTAATTTATTTTAAAATTTATCTATTTACATAAAAGTTCATAGTACGTTTATAAGTAGTCGAGTAAGACATCAAATAAAATTTATAAAATTATTAATACAATTTATATTAATACTACAAATATATTTTAAGATTAACATTTTAAATTTCTCAAAAAAAATATAAAAATAATACTTCCTTCGTCCATGAAAAAATATGACAATTTTGTCATTTTCGTGTCAACCAAAAGTATGACACTCTACTTTTTAGAATATGATTCCACATATTTTTCTTATCTTTTACATTACAAATACCCCTCTTATTTACAAAAAAAGATCACCTTAATTCAATCTCAACCACTCATTTCATATAATGGTGGGACCTTTTCTCAAGTGTATAAAAATCACATCAATTTTTGTGCCAATCAAAAGTGTCATACTTTTGGCGGACAGGATAGGGGGGTAACATATCAAAAGACAACTACAACATCTTATTATTATAAATTTTGAAAGACTTCTTTACATACAACATTTGTAGTAGACGAATAACCTACCTTGTCTTTATTACATATTAAAATTTTAGACCTCTTCAGCTTGTAACTCTAAAAACAGCTACATAAAATTGATCATGCCTAAAAATAGGCTTCTTAAAAAATAAACCCACGTGAGAAAGTGATTGACCTTGACTTTTGTCTATAGTCATTGCATAAGAAACTATAATAACAAACTACCGCCGTTGAAACTTGAACGATAGTCTTGGATCAGCTGGTTTCGGTGTCATCTTTGGTATCAGGACTTGATGTTCTGCATTATGACTCGTGAGAATTTTTCATTCCAAAACATGTATATCGAGTTTTGGGTGCAATGTATAAAGCTGTTGTTTTTGGCTACTGCTTCGGATCCCATTGTCAGTTCTCATCAAGTTTTAGAATCTATTAAACTCATTCAATTGTATGACTACAAATATACCAAAAAGCAGATTTAGTCAAATTTTAAAAGAAAATTTTGGTCAAGGAACATCCATAAGTAAGTGACTTATCTACATCCTACACAAGCATATCATAAAAATAAGGGTTAATTTGCTATAAATACACCAACTTTCGCCGATTTTGAATTTAGACATGAGCTTCAAAATCTGCCTGACAATACATAACCTTTGCACCCATTTTAAATTTTGGCCCGAAAAAATTATCCGGCGAAATTTCTTCTTACGTGGCAACCGGAAGATCCAGCGTGTCACAAACATCCGGTGAATGAAACTACACCGTTTAAGACACACTAAAACTACGTCGTTTTAGTGAGATTTCAAATTTTAATTTAGAGGGGTGAGCCCTAATTCCTCTTCATTCCTACCTCTTCGACCGATTTTTTTTAGAAAATGGAATCATCTCCTCCACTTTGCGTGCACAAGATCGAAGCTGCCATCAAGATCTCCTGGTCCGATGCAAACCCGGCCACAAGATACTACGGATGCTCCTTAGGCCCGGTACTTAGCTACCTGATTTTTCTTCCTTTTCATTTTTGTGTCTCTACAGCATTTGACCTAGGGTTATGTACATAGGATGGAAGATGTGCTTTCTTCCAATGGATAGACGCAAGGCCAACCATACTTCAACGAAACTACATCGCTAAACTGAAAAGGGAGAGGGATGAGGCCCGCGAGCAACTCCGCATCCAAACTTGCTTGGCTAGGCAGGCGAAGGAGGAGGAGGATGAGGAGGAGGAGGAGGCTTGGGGCAAAGCTGGAGATATGACTGTTCTCAATCACGAATTGGAGGAGGAATTGGCTGCCTTGAAATCAAGGCGTTGGTGGCTAGAGAAGATGGTGACATTGGCTATGCTCTTGCTGATTTTGCTTATTGTGATAGTTGCTTAGGGTTCTTGGTTTCTGGAATGTAAAAAAACCTTATTTTGTAGTTGTAAGAAATGACCGTAGTTGCAAGCTTGTAGTTGGCAGGAATGGCTTGTAGTTGTACTAAATGAATCAATTTTCAAATGGCTAAATGATGATTCAAATGGTGGTTGTTGATCAAATGTTGATCAAATAACTTATGAATTTGCAGATTTTAACCTTCAAATTCAATATAATATCCTGCAAATAGTTCATAAAATGGAAGTAATAAAATAGTTGCATACATAAATGAAGGTAAAAAGTTGCACAGACCACAATTCATTGTTAACCATCACAATTCTTACAATAATTGAAAAAAGTTGTCTCAAAGCTCATGGGAGCTGAAAATGCTAAACTAGCACAATGCAGACTACATCTATTACAATCCATCATTTCCACTTTCTTGAGTGCTTGGTAGCTCATATGCCTTCCTTGGATTGATAAATGTTGACCTCCTTTGTTTGGTTGAACCCTGTGAATGTGATACTAATTAGATTGTGTTTCAGACTATTTTCAAAGAAAACTTATGCTTTAATCCTTACCCTCACATAGATGTTTCCTAACTCTGTCACCATTGTGCCAATTCCTTTCCTTGCAAGTGCTCTCTCCTTTGCTATTGTTTTTTTCACTTGAAGTGGGAGTGATGTGGGAGCCCGAGGGTTAGGCAGTGACATGGGAGCTGCATCTGAAAGTGGTGGAGGATTAGATTGAGAAGCTGCATTTGTAAGGGAGCTAGTCCCTGTACCAGTTACTTGGCTTGATTGAGCCTCTGATTGAGCTTTGGCTGGTCGCCCTCTTCTTCTCTGTATTGAATGAATATGTTGATCAAATATCTTTGAATTCACTGAACTAGAAATATAAATACATGAAACTCGACATATTACCTTTTGTTTAGGTGGTGGATCACACTTCTCATTCTTGCATCCCCTTGTGTTGTGCCCCTGCTGCCAACACTTTCTGCATGTCATTTTCAGACCAAATCTCCTCAATTTGTTTGGGTTGGTGGGGTGTTTCTCATTATGCTCCCTTGCCCTTTTTTTCTTCGGCCTTCCAGCCCTCTTTGTATAGGATGGTGGCTTAACTGGCCATCCATCTGCATGAGGCCACATCTTCTCTCCCCTTAATGGTTTGATACCTACATCATATGACTTCTTGTACCGCTCTATTGAGAAATAATCATGCACATAATCATCCACATTTCCTTTCGTGTACATAATAGAAGCAGTAGCATGAAGGCATGGGATTCCAGTCAATTCCCACGATCTACAAGAGCAGTGTCCCTCATCTAGACTCACAATGAACTTGTCATCATAAAGATGAACCTCAAACAATCCACCAACAGCAGGGTGCACCTCACAATATCTACTTTTAAATTTCATTTCTTCGACTGTTTTCCTAATTCTAAAACACAAACTGTCATTCACACTCCCAACCTCAGAAAACTTCTTAAATTGTCTTTCCATTACAGAGCACCTAATTTCCTCACACATGGTTATTATATGCTTACCTCTAGACCTAACAATATAGCCATTAAATGTTTCACTTATGTTATTGTCAACCATATCACACTTGCAATGAGTATTTATGAAAGCCTTACAGAATTTATTAGGCTCCCTTTCCATGAAGTCCACATATGCTGTCTCTGACTCCTTTCTCATCTCCTCCACTGCCTCCTGCCATTCCTCCACATATGTGCTCCTCACACAATTCCAAAACATATTCTTCAAGCTGATTCCTTTATGTTTCTTATTCCAGTTTGCATAAGCATGCCTAACACAATTCCTATGCTCAGACATAGGTGCTAGGTCTGCCAATGCCTTAGTCAGTCCCTGCATTTGGAAGGATATTAGACAACAAATATATGGAAATCAATTGATTTAAGCTTTAGTATAAACTGACCTTTTGTTGGTCAGAAATGAATGTGTACCCACCACCTTGCTCTGTATTCAATTGCTCTATCAACCTTTCTATGAACCATTTCCAGTTGGCCTCATTTTCCACCTCCACCACAGCCCATGATAGTGGATACATTTGATTATTCCCATCCTTGCTCACAGCACACAGTAGCATCCCCCCAAGATGTGTTTTCAAAAAACACCCATCTAATCCTATGATTGGCCTACACCCGGACTTGAAACCCTTCATGATGGAACTAAACCCAATATATAACCCCCTAAACACACCTCCCTCACTGCACAACAGCTCAAACTTACCTTCTGGGTCACTCACCATCATTTCAGCCAAGTAATTTCTCAACTTGGCATAATGAGCATCAGCTGACCCTCTCAATGTCTCCAAAGCAATCGTCTTTGCTTTGTACAACCTGTTTGGTTTCACCTCTGTAGCATACCTTTCGCAAATATCTGCCCTCAAATCATCAATTGCAAAATTCTGCCTCATCCTAAAAACATTCAAATATTGCTTTGCTATCCATTTGGAACTAACCAGCAGGTTATCCCTACTCCTCCTACATGTATGAGGCTCTGATGAAAGGCATTTGATTACAAAGGTGCCTTCTCCCTTCACTACACTGCCATAGCAACTCCAATTGCATGGATCCTCACATCTTGCCTCACATCTTTCCTTACCCACTCTACTGAAATGCAAATTCCACCCCTCACAGATGGCTTTGGTTGTCAAAGCATCCCTACATTGTTGCCCAGACTCAAATCTCATCCCAAGTTCAAGAACCAAGTTCTTATGATCACATCTTGGATCATAAGTAACCTTTCTAACACTGCTTCTGACACCATCAAACTCCTCATCAGTTTCATAAGGACAGACCCCATCTGTACTATCCTCATAATCAGACAAAGCTATATCTTGGTCCTCCCCAACAACATCATCATTGTCATTTCCAATGTATCTACCAATATCATTGAAAGTATCCCTATCAATTCTTACCTGCCTACGGCTTGACATGTACTCCTCATCATCATCAGCTAATTCTCTGTCACTTAGGCTGTCCTCAGTTTCCTCCCCATCCTTAGGCAAATACTCATCATCAGATTCTTCTTCACTCTCTTCTCTACACAATTTGGCCCTCTCTGATTCAGTTACTCTATTTGTGTCCTTCTCACTAACCTTTTCAGTCTCTTTTTCATTTACCTTCTCTGTAATCTTTTCAGTCATAAGCTCATCTATGCTTTCACTCACCTTCTTAGTAATCCTCTCAACATGTTTATCACTTGATTTTTCCCTAACTTTTTCATTGATAGTCTCCTTCACTGTCTCTACAACTTTCTTTCTAACCTTACTCTTCTCCTGAACCTTCTCCTTTCCCTTAGACTTTTTTGTAGGTTGTTGCACTTCTGGGCTAGCCTCATATGGTGTGTCCAAGTTATCCCCATTTTCATTCTCAATGACCATATTACCACCCTCTGAAATTGTCAATGCAGCAGCTCTTTTACAGCCCTCAACATATACTCTAACATATCTACGAATTGGAGTCATCTGACTTAACATAGCAAGGACATCAGCGTCGTCCTCAAGTAAGCTAAAAGAACTCCCATCCATATCCTTACACCAAATGTGTTCAAATGACTCATAACCTAATTTCTTGATTTCTTCAACTAAATCGAAGTAGCCAAAGAAATCAGTATCTAGCCCACTACGACACTCGGTTTTTCCACCATAATACGCTTCACCCCCATTGTTAATTTGATGAAATCGACCACCATGTTGTATAAACAATCTAAAAGCACTGCAAATTCAAAAATAGAACGAAAAAAAAACTCAGCTAAATCAACAAATTCACACACCCAATTCAGTAAATTTCATAGAAAATATGTTACTTTACTTACCTTTCCGCCATCTTCGTCCTTCCTCAACAATTCTTCAAAGTTTCAGTTTTTGGTCGTAGCCCTAATTTGGAAAAGAAACTAATGTTGCAAGTCTGGCCTTAGTATACAAAACGAGGCCGTTTTTTTGTCAATAAAAGCCATGTCAGATAAGAATTGAACACGTCGGATGATTATGCCACGTATTTCGCCGGATAATTTTTTCGGGCCAAAAATTAAAATGGGTGCAAAGGTTATGTATTGTCAGGCAGATTTTGAAGCTCATGTCTAAATTCAAAATCGGCGAAAGTTGGTGTATTTATAGCAAATTAACCCTAAAAATAATTTTATAGAAGTCTATAGAAACACAAAATCACAAAGTCTTTACAATGTCACAGACATTGCAATCATGAATTGAAGAAAAAAAAGCACCAGATAATAAATACATGAGTTACAATACTATTGAAGTCAATCATCCAAAAGAATTAAAAACCAGATGAACATTATAGATGGAAATAAAAACTTCAAAAATCATAGATCATATAATCAAAAAGGTGTGACATCGTTTAAACTCTTAGAGCCAAGTCAGATATAAATAAAAAATAAGAGACTCAAACAATTTTAGTGAGCTGGATTGTTTAACGAAATATCTATATTTAACTATTTAGAGTGATTTTAGTACAAATTGAGATGTTAATTTCCACAATAAATTATTTAGTATTGATTATTATGCATAATTAATGGTGGTAGCTTTTGTTAGATATATTGTAACCGCTTTGAAAATTGTAACTGCTCCATATATTAATCAACCTTCTAAATACATATTGAGTAAAAAGGCGGGAAAATTTTTTAGCCAACGGACCAGCTTTTATATATGTATAGAAGATATGTAAAAAACAAATTTAAAATACTCAAGTTATGATAATTTAAAATTTTAATATATAAAATAATATATCGAACTTGGCG
This sequence comes from Salvia miltiorrhiza, assembly GCF_028751815.1. NCBI lineage: Eukaryota > Viridiplantae > Streptophyta > Magnoliopsida > Lamiales > Lamiaceae > Salvia > Salvia miltiorrhiza. Next base: position 23,328,048 of record NC_080393.1, on the reverse strand, counting down.
GGCTCCAATTTCTGGCCAATGCTTGTGAGGACGTGCCCGAGCTCCTTCACTACGATGAAGCCAGTCCCCTCCTTGTCGAGGACTTGGAAGGCGTCGCGGAGCTGTTTGTCAAATCGAAGGGCGCGGTGAGATTTAGTTGCGCCTGCGTGGGGTTATTATCGAGGGAAAGCATCAGGATTCCGAGCTGCGATTTTGCCGTCGAACAAATTAAACACTTCCTTCATCGATGCTATTTGGTCGTCGGTCAGCCCCATTTTTCGTCATCTTTTGCGATTGACTTTTGTCTGATTCAATTCCTGCGCCTCTCAGAAGGAGAAATCTGATCATCTTTGCGGAAACTGGGTAAGATGGTAATATTACAAAGTATATGGGGTTGTTTTAGGTACTTCACTAATTTCTTTGGGCCACAATTAACTTAGGTGATGGGCTTTAACATCATCTTGCTGCTTCATCATTGGTTTTCCGATTTTCCTATTGGGCCTCTAATTTAATATATCTGCCTCTAATTTAATATATCTGCCCATTTGGGCTGACTTCTCTTTGATGGTAAAACTCAGAATATACCATTTTTTTCAAATGTTCTAGTATAAGGTAAATAATTTTTTTAACATAAAAAGAAAATTGAGTTTATCTTGGCGTAATTATGTATATACTAAATTATGCCCCCCCAAAAAAGAACTGCTTGTCATTCTCTGTAATTCCTTATAACATTTTGTTGTGTTGTCGAAAGTTTCACAACTATGAATCATTTTTAAGATCAGACCATTTAGTTTAGTCTTTAAAACCTAAAAACATAGAATTTTTATGCTAAAATTGAACTTTAAGAAAATTATTAAAAAAAAATCAAATTCAAAATTTAAAAATACAACCCCTATTAAAATTCCCTGTTTATTGGTTTGGTGATCAAGAAGTGAGAAGATTTCATTTTTGACACCAAATCTTGGATTCAGTAACATCAATTTAGCGTTGGACCAATTTATTTAAGTTATGAGTAAATGTAAATCTATGCTATAGATTTGATACTTAATTTCCGTTGCGGAAAATGGAAAGCAATATGCAAAAGATGGTCTGGTCCCCCTGAGGCCTCAAGACCACAATCAGTGGAAGAGACAGAGAGTAAAATATGATCCCACAATGATTCCAGAAGAATCCTGGGCTTGACTCAGACAACCTCAGCAATAATGCTTGATTCAATTTCAAGGCATGAAAGGAACATCTCTGGAATCATGAAAACAATAAAAGAAGAAAGAGAGTAAATAGGTAACAAATTAGGGTTAGGGTAAATTTTACACAGCTAAAAAGGGGGCGCCCACATAATTGAGTTAGGAAAATGAAAGTTAAACTCATGTATCATAATTGGCGGATCTAAAAAAAATAATAATACTCTAATTCACGGAATTTTGTGGTTGCGAAATGATTCCAGTCACTATCCTCTCCCAGTAGTCCCATAATTTTCTACTTTTCCAATAAATCACTGATATATTTATTGTCCAACACATAATTCACGAATTCGAGTGAAAACCACTCGCCATCATTATACCCAAGCTCTCAATTCTTCCAGTAAAAATATGCCAATTTTACCTGTTTGAAATTTGAATGGGAATTTCAATACATACAGACTACAGTAGAAAGAGAAGGTGAATTATATATATGATCTCCAAGTCCAAGAGAAAAAGCGAAGTTTGTTGTGTACTATAGTAATCATTATATCTCCTACATTGTTAACAAAGAACGTGACCCAAATCAATATGCAATGGAGCCATATTCTAGACAACTCAAAAACACCTTTTCTCCTTTTTAAGTTTGGTGAGCAGTCAGTATTACTAATCCTTACCTACAGCACCAAACCAAGAATTAGGGTTTTTTTTAGATAGAGGATGAGGGGTTGAGATTCCTCGACCTATAGCCTATAATACAATTGTTTTTTATTTCGACATCAACTTTAAAACTCATTCTAAACCACAAAACCAAACAATAATCTTGACCATGTGAGTTAAGATGTGAGAAAATTGATAAATACAGTGGAGAAGTTTGAAAGTTGATGTGCAGAAGCACAACCAAAGCAAGCAAGATAAATTAGAGTTGGTGTAGAATTATGTATATCCTCAATAATTAAGCTACCAACATTAATTATATAAGATGTACAAAGTTACAAAATAAGATGAGAGTAGCAAGCTAATATTGGAGGGGATTGATGGGAATGATTGAGTAGCTAAAGAGAAGGACAAGCTCGATCAGCTTTACACCTATAGTTGTGGAATGGGATAAGCGCCTCCTCCCATATGTGGTGTTGCTGTTGCTATCTCTCTCTCTCTCTCTCCAACACTGTACAATTTCATCTTGGAGTCTTTAATGAGTAATCATCACCATCTTTAGGTGATTAGAAGCTTTTACTTGACAGATGCCGTGATACCTGCACAAATGGAGCATCCTTTTCGTTAGTCTTGCATGTGCACATACCTTTTTCCATTTCCATGAAAATATCCAAGCAACACTCTCCAACCATTTTGTTGCATTAGACACAAACAATGAGAAATTGATGCAAACCCCATGAATCTATACTGCTCCTGCCTTGCTAACTGCTTACAAAATTCGTTGCAACGTCTATTTCATCACACCCTTCACTTTGCTCAAACAACGCAACACATATTTACAACTATACCATCTTTAATTCTACTGAGTGTTAACAAGCATGTAACTTTAATCTTTCAATTAAGAGGAGAAGAGCAAACACCTCTTACTCTTTCTCTTACACCTCCAGAGTTTGCTGTTGTTACAAGATCAGAGACACCACCAAAATTGTGTTTCTCGACTTTTCTACCTTCAACGCGTCTGCTCTGAGATATATCAAAGAATATTATTGAGAACAAACATGTTTAGCTAGCTGAGGCTGTTTAGGAAATCAATTGACGTCTCAAACAGATTAAGTACGTATATTAAGTAAAGAGGAAAGATATGAGTGGCCATTGGAAGTAAACAACAAGCATATATAAGTTCTCTCACCATGAATTAGAAGATCAAAAGATGAGTAATGACAACATATCATTTAAAAAAACTTATGCAGCACACTATAGATGAAACAAAATCATAGTAGTATTTTACAAAATAACCAACATAACTATAATTGTGATCACAGACATCACTACTTGTAAGCATAGGGCTGAACTGAAGCTATATGAGATTCACTATTCATATGGTATAACGGAAATTCCTGAGTGCTTGCCTTGAGTGGTTAAGTAAGAGCACGGTAGACTAGCTTTCTGTAAAAGCAATATCGATTTCAAATAAAAACAACAGATCCGGAATTGGAATAGGGAATTAGATCAAAACCAGAAGAAGCAAATTGTTTATCTTTGTTTAATAGCAACATAAATAACTTGATTGCAACCTTGACAAATAATCATCACTGCACCATAGGCTTAAAGGTGAATTTTAAGAGGTTCCTATCTCATCAAATATCAAAAGATAAAAAGTCAGGAGCAACTAAATATGCTACAAAAGTTTGAGGTTTCCCACTCTCATTCTGATTAAAAAACAGAAGCATAACCAAGAATGCGCTTCCTCTCTACACACCAAATAGAACAAAGAGATGGTCCATTTAGCAATTTCTTGCAATAATGTACTATCTATCTATCCTTCCTTCACTAAAATGATTGAGAAAGTGAAAAAAATAAATAAAAAAATTAACAAATCCTACACCAACAATTCTAGGGAGTTAATCAAAAAAACATTATATTGATGACGTATGTGCAAGAACCTCATTAAGCATTTCATCCTCACCATTCGCGCTTCTAAGAAGCTCTGCATCATTCTCCTCTACACTGGAGAAGTCCTGTCTCTCAAGCTTCGCATGAGCTGCAACGAAAACGAGCTTCTGTACCTTGTCGAACCCTAATCTTGAGGCTCCTTGGCCTCGAAACAATCTTGTGAATGACCAATCACATTTGGTCCCGCATGAGGTTGCCTGAAGGAAAAGAAGCCTTACTGCAACTTTACTAAGTGATTTGAAATCTTTCAGGCAAGTTTCCCACACAAGCCTACTGCTCTGTGGATTAGCAATCTTCATCTTCCCGGTGACGGGATCCTGCTGCTTCAGCTGAACTGCTTGAGCATACAGTGGGTCTAACCCTTCTGATCTCCACTTCATAAGCTCCATTAACGCGATATGAGCCTCCTCCCCTGCAACGAGGCGGGTAACGAACTTGTCAACGTCCTTCTCTTGCTCGTGTGTCAAGCACTTGAAAGGGGGGAGGTACTTCCCACTGGCATCCCTAACCAAATACTGCGGATCAAGAATGAAGGCGGCTGACCATGCCGGGTGATAGTTTTTCTTAAACCGCCTCTCGACTATCCTCTCAACGGGCCCCTCTGCAACACTGTATTTGGTGCACCACTCCTTGATTTTAGACCTCAACTCCTCCCAAAGGGGAAGGCATTGCCCAACTAAAGGCCTATCTGCCTCAATCTCTTCAGCCATCGACATTATCAACTTTATCAATGAATGAGCAGCCTCTACATTATTCCAAAACCCAACATCTTGAACAACATCAGCCACTTCTGCAGCACCAAGATCCTCTAAGCAAACGACTTTAAATGTATCATCCAACACAACTAAATGCAGAATTTGTGAGCAGGTTAGTATATCTTCCAACATGGCAATAAAAGGACCCGAATTCTTAGAAATGTCACATTTAGGAGTAGGGACTGTAATAAAGGAAGGAACTTCAACCCCTTGCAACCTAAACTTGAGGAAAGAATTCCTAACCTGCGGTTGAGAGTTAAACAAATTTGCGATTTTCAGACACTTTTCAGTTACACTCCCAAATAGTGGAAGCTCCCGATTGAAGTCCTTGATCAAACTACAGAATCCCTGAATCTGACAAGATAAATTAACCATCCAATTGTTCTGGAGTTCTAAGCTTTTCAATGCTTTTCCTTTATACCTATCTGCAACGATGCCTACACATCTCTGTGCATTGTCACCACAAATTTCTCCAACGGTCTCCCACAAGACCTCCTCGGCGTGCTGCGATGGCACTGCTCCAGCATCAGAGTATTCCGCCTTATGGAACACTCTGGTGCCATTGGGAAGGTTAACCATAAATTTGACGAGACGCTTGTTCCCTTCAATGCAAAGTTTGCTCTTCCATCCATCAGAAGCAACCTGAAAGAAAGCTGCATCGCGGATTCTTGCTTCCGACGCCCTTCTAGTTTCCTCGAACTTGGCATCGAGCCTCGAGCATAGAAGCTCCCGTTTTGACACCTCAGGCAAGCCGACTTGCTTGAGAAAAGCCGCGAACTTGGAATGTTCAAGACTCGAAAACGCCACCGACCCACACACCTCGAAGAACCAATCAGCTAAGAGATCAAAGGCTGCATCGACTTGCTCTTTGCTCAATGCATAAGTGGGCGAGGCCTTGGGGCTCTTGAGCTTCTTCACACTCTCCTCCAGCATTGCCAATGGCCTCAAGTCATCTCTACCACCAGACAAAATCGGCGGCTTAGGACTCAGGCCTTGCAATTGCGCACTTTGGTGAGGCATAAAGCTCATTCCAGAGGCGAATCGAGAGGAATCAAACATGTTTATCGGAGACACGTCCAAGGAAGTGCCGGCGGCCGGGCGAGACTCTGAGCTCCGCTTGCGATGCGACTGCGACTGCGACGAGGGCGAGGCGAGAGGGGGGTAACTGCGTGATAGGCTTGAGCATCATGCTGAAATTGGGGCAAGCTCCTCTCTTGAGATGCTCCGAAGCAGTTCTTGATGGGTTTGACGCCGAGAATGCAGCATCGCAAAGAGTGCACTTGAGCTTCACTGATTTTGGGTGGTTGGTGTCGGGATTTCTGATCAAGATAGGATCGAAATGAGCCCAGTACCATGCTCCTTTCCCTTTCACCGCCTTCGTACGGAGCGCCAGTAGCCTCTCATACCGCTTGTTCACCGCCACATCATCAGCCGCCTCCACTGGAGATGAGTTTGCATTAGACATTGACAAGGGCTTTCTGGCTCGTCTCCTCCTCCTAAAAATCGGAGCTTTTTACCTTCTCTTTTGTGGTTTATGACCCTTGTTTCGCCATTTCGAGCTGACTAACTTTCAAGTGATGAAGGATGAGTTCTTTTAAGAGGTGGGAATTTGGTTCCGCCGCATTTTCTCACCGGCGGCGGTGGAAGGAAAAAAAATGGCAGTATAGAATTTTGAGGCTACAAAATTGGAGCAAAGGTGTGGGACAAATTGTCAGCTCGGAAAACAGAAATTAAAATTTGGGTTTGGGTGACATATATATAGAGAGAGAGTGAGTGAGGTGTTCTTGACTTGTTTGTAATTGTATTTGTCTGTCTGTGTGGAGAAAGTGGTGGAGAAGAAGAAAAATCGAAATGGGGATTTTATTTTATAATAAATTATTCTGGTTCGCTGACGAAATTATAGTACTTTTTCCTTGTACCACGTGCTAGTTAAGGCGCGTGTGGGGAATCAACGGATGAAAAGTTGCAGATTCGTCAATATGTGGGGCCACTTGAAATGAGCCAATCAAATTGACTATTTGGTCAACACGAGAACAAGGCGGTTACGTGGAAGGCATTTAATTTAGGGAGTGTTTGGGACAAGGGTCTTCAAATAAGGGAAATTGGAATTAAGAAGGAAATATTTAAAATAGTAGTAATAGATGGTTACTTACTTTCAAACTGTAGCTTCTTCAATTCTTTATTCCTCAAAAATTGAGGAGGCGTGAAATTGAAATTCAGCAAATTCTCACTACCCACCAAATCCACCATCAATCATTCCGTTTAAATTGACAAGCAGGAAAAAATTGTACATACACGGCCTTAACTAATGATGTACAATTATTTCTTTACCTCCAAAAACATGTACTACTATTTAAGGATTAATTGCCACTAAATCCATATACTTTTCCAATTTTCGATTTTTTTCCATGACAAAAAAATTTGATTTAAAATCCTTGAATTGGAAAATCGATAGAAATTTCCTCCGCGCCCAATTTTCGGCCATCTGCGAAATGAGTCAGATCCTATGTGGCGCAATTGAATTATAAAATCAGTCAATCCAAATCAATGTCATCTTCCAGATTCTGTGCAATATTTCTTCAAAATCATACCCACTAAAGCCATGAAAATCGTCCTCTTCATTCTCTTCTTCAACGTGACAGCTCTCCTTAGCTTATTCAACGACGCATTTGCAAATGCTATGTGCAGGGAGAGCGACAGAAGCGCCCTCTCAGCGTTCAAGAACAATCTAGAAGACTCCAGCGGCCGCCTCTCATCGTGGCGCGGTGCCAACTGCTGCAAATGGGAAGGAGTAATCTGCGACAACGCCACCGACGGAGTTCGCAAGCTCCGGCTCTACAACCCACACAACGTTCCTTGCGCTCACCGGAGCTACACGCAGTCGAATCCGAAGCTTATCACAATCACAAATTGGGGGTAAATTGAATCCAACTCTCCTCAATTTGCAGTTCCTAAATCACTTGGATCTCAGCTGCAATGATTTTCAAAGCGGGCGCGTCCTCCTCCATGAGAAATCTACAGTACATCGATCTCTCCAGCTGCGGATTCCACGACGCGATTCCTCAGCAAATTGAGAATCTCTCGGGCCTCCGATATCTGAATCTCGGAGATCCGTACCCAATTTTTCTAGGATAATAAACTTAGGGTTCATAATTTGCAGTGGCTTTGGCATCTTTCTTCATTGGAGCACTTGGATTTGACAGGAGTCTATGTGAGCAAGGCGAATGATTAGCTGCGAGAATCGAAAATCTGCCTTCTTTGCTGGAGTTGCGCCTCGCGAGTTGCGGCTTACAATCCATGATTTCGAGCAATGTCGCAAATCTCACACATCTTCGTGTTCTTGATCTTTCCTGGAACAATTTCAACTTATCGCTGCCTCGCTGGATATTCAGCCTTGGATTTGAATCAGTGTGAATACTTATCTTATGTGGCGCCCATGTCACTCTTTAAACTTAACACTTGGATTGAATTGTGCCACGTAGGATGACTCATTTCGCCGAAGGCCGGAAATCGGACGAGGGAAAAATTTTCTATCGAGTTTTCAATTCATGGATTTTAAATAGAGGTGGGAAGATAGGGTTCAGGTATCGGGTACCCGATTACCCGACCCGAAAAAATTAGGTATAGGGTACCCGAAACCCAAAAAATTAGGGTATCGGGTCGGGTTCGGGTATTAGGGTGGTCTAAAAATTGGGTATCGGGTATACCCGAATACCCGATTTTTTTATTATTATATATATTTTATTTAATTAATTATATTATTTAAAGTTAATTACTAATTACCTTTGACTTTGACTTCAGTCTTTGAGAATCAAGTCCAAACCCTCACGCCCCAGCCTTAGACTTCCGCCCCCCACTCCCACAGCCCACTCCCTGGCCCTCCCGCGTCCTGCTCCCTCCCGCCTCCGGCCTACCACCCAGGCCCAGCGGCGCCCCTCGCCCGCCCACCGTCGCCCTCCTACGCCTCCACTCGGCCTCCCTCCTGTTCGGTTGTCCCTACGCGCGCCTCCCACTTCCCGTCGCCGTTTTCCATCAAATCCACCCACAGGCGACGGCGCACCGCACCGCGCAGCAGCCAGCATCACTCCAGGCGACACCGCCTCCGAGCTCCGACAGCACAGCAGGTATGCTTCTTCTTCTTCTTCTTCTTTTTCTTCTTTTTCTTCTTCTTCTTCTTCTTTTATTTTTTATTTTTACAGACCTCAAGCACCGGCCTTTCCTGCTCCAAATGGAAATTGGAAACAATGGGTTTCCACAATACCAGCAACAAAATGCAAACCTTCTTGCTGGGCTGCCGCCAAGGTTTTCAGCAGTGCACACAAACAATTGGAAATTACCATTTTGACTGGGTAATTTAGGGTACCCGAATACCCGACTCGGGTACCCGAGTCAGGTATTAGGGTACCCGATTAAGAAATCGGGTTCGGGGTCGGGTACCTAATTTTTTCGGGTAGGGTACCCGATCCCGACCCGATTCTCAGCCCTAATTTTAAATTAGATTTTTTTGTCATGAGAAAAAATAAAAAACTGGAAAAGTATATGGATTTAGCGGCAATTAACCCTTTATTTAAACAGTTTTACTTTTTCTATCTCTAATATCATGATACATGATTTTCAATTTATGTGCAAATAATGTATCGAATAATATTTTTGTACATATAAATGCTAGAATGACTTTATTTACAACCCAATACATATCGTATATGTATTTTGCATATTAATCTTGTGAATTAATAATAATTGTGGAATTTGTCTACATCCGTCATATTTCTTTTGATAATATATTATGACGGGGATGATATTTGGCATAATAAGAATCAACTCATATTTGCAAAGGAGTTAGAGCCAAGAGAGAACAAATACGGCCAAAAGGAACACGAGGACATAACAGTAGTGTGGACGACTATGAATCAAGGTAGGCAGGTCTGATGTATGGGTGAGAAGATGAGGAAAAGATGCAGATCTAAAAGGTTGGTAAACAATAAGGCAGAATAACGAAAAAAGAGAAACTGTTGTAAAAATGGTTAGGATTTGATGTTGAGCTTAAAACTCAGCTCAACATATTTTTTTACTGTGTTTTTTCCTATTGATTCTTTGTTCAAAAATTCAGCAATGAAGAAACACTAACGAAACAATATTGAATTAATTTCTAAAATATGCAATAACATAATAAACAAGACAATCAATTACGTGGCTCGGGAAATTACCTAGGTCTATGGAGGGTGATCCAGATCTTATTGTTGTGAATCTTTCAACACCATATAATCAAGAAAGCGAAGGTTTTAGAAGTTGATGAACTTTCCCCAAAATTACCCCAATTTACAAGCTCTCTCTCTCTTTCTGTGTGTGTGTGTGTATGTGTTATAGCTACTTGATGAATATATGAATGGAATCTATGCAAATATATTGCAACTTATATATCAGCTTGTACAAAGATATCGGCTCATGTGTTGAGCTGATAACCGCATCAACTGCACTTTTGTTACTCTAATTATTATTGTAACATACTTTGCAATTTATCCCTTCAAACCTTTCCATTTTATCAATCAATCTTTGAACTATAAATGTTTTACAATCATACACTCTCATAATTTCCACATTGACTATGAAACACTAGCTTATAATGCAAATAAATTTCCAATTTCCCTCAAAATGCCGCATCACGGGGTTTCTTTCCTCTTTTATGAGATAAGAGGTTCACTAACTCTAAGCGTAATATCTAAACTTTGCTGATGGTAAAGCTTTAGTTAGCATGGTCTGTTGCATTGTCATCAATACACACCTGTCACATCTATACATTCGCTTCTTTTGTAGAAGATTTGTTGTTTAGCTAAGTGGAGAGCACTTTGGCTATCACATAATATAGTGAATGGCCTTCTTTTTTTACTATAGTGACTGACTTTTTATGTAAGCCAAATTCTCCCAGAATACACTGTAGTAAAATACTTTATTTCATTGCCTCTATCATAGTCATGTATTCTACTTCTGTTGTTGACAAAGCTTCTACATTTTGAAATGTCGATCTCCAGCTAATAGCTGACCTGAATAGAGTAAAAATATATCTAAATTGTGATGTTATGTTATCCAAGTTTGTTGCATAATCAGAGTCCAGTCCACAAATCTTAACAAAGGTCTTACTTTGAATTCTCATTTATTTCAAAATGTAATACTCACTTTTGAAGTGCCTCTCAAGTATATGGGTATGTATTTAAATGCCGTATATCTAATTGCAACATTGATAGCATGAGGAAAAATAGGCCATGTACATACCATTATGTACATAATATATATTTCCTTCAACATTTGCATATGATATTTTCAGTATTTTTTTCCCTTTCTTCTTTGTTCTTTGGTCTTTGATCTTTGATCTCTAGGTAGCCTGAAATATTGTGCCAAAGGAACTGACACAACTTTTGCTTTATTCATATGAAACTTGCACAAAATTTTATGAACATAGTAATCTTGTCCTAAACATAAATAACTTCTTCCTGCATTTTAGATTAGGTCCATTCCAAGTATTTTTCTAGGTAATTTTAGCTTTTTCATTTCAAATTTAACTTTCAAATCATATTTTAGTATTATGATTTCCTCATCGCTGTTACTAGCAATCAACATATTATCTGTATATAGTAGAAGGTATGCCACTAGAACATCATCAACCTTTTTCAAACACACACAAATATCAAACTCTGATCTCAAATAATCCATTTTCAGCATGTGCTAATTAAACTTTTTGTGCCATTTTTTTTAACTTTACTTCAATCCATACAGACTTTTCTTTAACAAGGAAGACTTTGTTAAGCTTTTTTGTAGCTCAAAACATATTGGTTGAGCCATGTAGATAGTTTCCTCTAAATTTCCATGTAGAAAAGTTGACGTCATATCTAACTGTTCAAGTATTAATCCATATTGAGCAACCAAAGCCAATAGAATTCTTATAAAAGTATGTTTGACAACTGGAGAAAAAACTTCATTTGTATTTAATTGAAGCCTTTTACTACTAACCTTGTCTTGTATCTCATTGTCTCTTCTCCAGATTCAGTCACTTCAATTTTCCTTTCGAATTTTCTCTTAACTCTACCTCTTGTGAGCCAATGACTTTTAGGATCATTGCATCTTCAACAATATCTTGACCTTCTTTCTCAGATTTTTCATCATGTTAGCATATCGATCATGCTTTTGTGGCTTCTCCTCAACTTCTACAAACTCAAGTCTTTTTGTTGTTGTTGACCTTTTTAGAAGATTTCAGCAATGACATTATATTATATATTCATTCAACAGCACATCTTTGCTAATTATTATCTTAGCAATTTCACAATACCACAACTTGTAACCTTTCACTCGTAATGGATATCCAATCAATACACATTTATCTTGTCTTTTAAGCTTCAAACAAGATGATGCTCAGAAGTTCGACGCTAAAAAATAAGATATGATCTTACGAGCTCTAGATGATAATATGATCTTATAAGTTATAGATTAGATGATGCTCGAATGACGGATGTGGCTTAAATTATTTTTCTTCCATCAATTAAAAAAAATATACAAAGAACAGTGGCGAAACTTCTCCTTATGCCAGCTGAGATTGGTAAAGACAAAATCAAACTCTCTCATTTGCAGTACGCAGATGATACTATTTTCATCTTGGAGGATTGTGATACCAATGCAACGGCGCTGAAAAACATTCTGTTGATCTTCCAGTTTTTATCCGGACTTGGGGTTAACTTCAATAAATGTAGTTTGATCGGAATCAAAGTTGATAACTCGAAGATTGAGAGGATGGCTGAGGAGCTCAATTGTAAAGTCGGCAATTTCCCTTTCACCTATCTCGGACAGAAAATAGGTGAAATTGGAAGTCGGGTGACAGAATGGAACTTCTTGGTTGAAAAGGTTAAAAAAAGAATTGAAGGATGGAAGAAGAATAAGCTTGCGTTGGCGAGGCGCATCACCTTGGTCAAAGCGGTTTGCAGGCTATTCTTTATATCATCTCTCCTTCTCTATAATACCCAAGACAACGGTGAGATCTCTTAAATCCTTGTTTTGTAATTTCCTTTGGGGAAGGGATGAGGGTCATGGAGGGATTGCTTGGGTGAAGTGGCAAGACTTATGTGCGGTTACTCGGGAAGGAGGGTTGGGCTTTAGGAACCTTAAATGGTTCAATAAAGCTCTTGTTTTGAAATGGCTGTGGAGATATCTTACTGGGAAAGGTAGGCTGTGGGCAGATACGGTGAGATCCTTATATGGGGAGATCGTGTGGGACGAGGAGGGGCTGAAACTTGTTGGAACAAACAGGATTAGGGGCGGTTGGTGGCCTAAAGTCGTTTCCCTAGCCGGTGGGCAGTCTAGGGAAATGGTTTGTGGGTAACATTGGCCGCAAGATTGGGAACGGGAGAGATATAAAATTCTGGGAGCATAGATGGGTGGGTTCTAAACCTTTAAAGTTTTTGTTCCCTAGACTTTTCTACCTTAGTGACAATAAAGATGCGGCCATTAGTGAATTGGGGAACTGGGAGGAAGGTGTTTGGGTGTGGGAATTGAAATGGAGAAGGGCGCTTCTCGATCGGGAAGTAACAGCTTCAAATGAACTGGTATCTTTCATCTCTTGTACTTCTCCAATTACAGGTTGTGCAGATGGCTGGATCTGGCGAGCGTCAAAGGAGGGCATGTATACAACAAAGTCTGCATATGAAGTCATTAGAGGGTTAGGAAACGAAGCTTCGGTGGAGATTTGCAATAAGGAAAGGCTGGTGAAAATCTGGAACATACAGGCTCCACAGAAGACGAGAATAACGGCATGGAGAATCCTCGGGAACCGACTGCCAACGTGTGAAAATTTGAGAAAGAGAAATATCCCACTTGGAGAGGAGGAGATTATGTGTAATGCATGCTCATGTCAACATTTAGAAACGACAAATCATCTGCTTCTGTCGTGTCCGAAGACTGAAAAGGTTTGGATTGGAATTCATTGGTGGCTGGGAATAAAAGCAGCATGGCCTCAATCGGTTGAGGCTCACTACGATTTGTTCACAAATCTTGACAAAGGTAAGAAAGGTCGACTTTTTCTTGCGACAGTTTGGGTTTGTACCAGTTGGCTGTTGTGGAAACGACGTAACGAGAGCAGATTTGAGGGCAAGAATTGGGAGATCAATGACGTGATCGAAGAAGTGAAAGTGAGGATGTGGAGTTGGAACAAAATTTTTGGACTACTTGCTAAGGAAATTAGCTCTCAAGCTTGGTTCTCTTGTGAAACTCCTCTTGTTCTTGTCTAATTTAGTGGTACCTCTGGTACCATTTTCTCTTCTAATAAATTACTTTTTCTGATAAAAAAAATTAAAAAATATATACAAAATTAATAGTTTTTTTTTCTATATACGATTAACAACGAATGAGGCTCATCAATCTGATATCATATCCTACATCAATTCTTTTTATTTATTTTTTCTTCTTATTTTTCTAAACTCTCTAATCCTACGTCAACTTTCTATGAAAGTTCATTAATATAAATTTATATAAAAAATATATTTATATTTTTTCAATAAAATTCTAATATTTTATTAACGCATTAATATCATATAAAATGTATCATCAATTTAATTTGATCAAATTAAATTAATTAAACAAATGATTTATGTAAAGACTGTTTCATATGCTATAATTATAAAAATAATGTAAAGTAATTATAAATCACAATATAAGTGATTCTCATCGAATTTTTTGATGGGTTACACGCTAGTTATAATCAAATGACAATTTAATTTAAGATGTGTTCTCTTTAATTGTAAATTTATCATGATAAAATGAAGAATAAGAAAAGGTGAAACAAATTAATCATATTTTTCTATCTTATGTTCTCTAGGGAGGAAAATATGAGAAAATATTATCACACCGGCACTCCATGAAATATTATCATAAATTAGAGTGAAAATAAGGGAAATAAGTTGCTCCAACTTTTTATTTTTATTTTTAAATCTGAAAAAAATTATTCACTGTATAAAAATATACTCCCTCCGTCCCATTACAAATGTCCAACTTTTTCATAAGGGGATGTCTCATTACAAATGACTCATTCATTTTTTGGCAACATATTCTCTCTCTATACCTAATATTTAAATAATTTTCATCAACCCGTTTTATCTACTAATTATATATTTCTGAATATCCGTGCTCAAAATCAATGAGACATATATAATGGGACGGAGTGAGTATAAAAATTTACTCAATCCATTCATAAAAAATAGTCCTAGTAAGAGACGACACATGTTTTAATAAAATGATTATTGTATTATGAGTGGAGAAATGATCTCACTTAAAAGTAGTACTCCCTCCGTCCCATGAATCTTGACACGTTTGGATTCGGCACGAGAAGTTGTAGATTAGTGTTTTAAGTGTGTAGTTAATAAAATATAAAAGTGATAAAGTAGGAGAGAGAGAGAGAGAGAGAGAGAGAGAGTAATAAAAGTGATAAAGTAGAAGAGAGAATGTAATAATTGTTACCCAAAATGGAAATGTGTCAAGATTCGTGGGACGACCTAAAAAGGAAAACATGTCAAGATTCGTGGGACGGAAGGAGTGTTTATAATAATAATTAATTGCATTGTGAGTGGAGAATATGACCCACCATGTGATAGATAATTTCCAAAAATAAAAATAGATTATTTTTTATGGACATCCCAAAATGATAAAAAAAAATATTTTTTTTTATGAACAGATAGAATATAAAATAAGTTAAATGTATATTTCCACGATTTTTCATAAAAGAGAAGACACCCTCAAATTAAAATTAGAATCTATTGCTTATAATTGATAATGATCTAGAATGATGACTAAACGCCTACAATTATTACCTCCAAAAAAAATTATTTGACCATCACTCATGCATGTGGTATCTCCCCCCTTTGAGTATTTGAGCATTCATTAGGTTTTGATAATCAGTATGTGGATTTTAAGAATACACCAGAAATGGTAATGGAAATCAAACTTATTATTAATTAGAAAAAAGTGGTATGTATTCACACGAATGTCAAACACGCCATCAAACTTTTGGAATATTTCACAAAATATTGCTTGAGTCGATTGGTTTGAGCTTTAATTAATTTCGTGTAATAAATTAGTGGGACAAGTGTAAGCAATGTTAATAAAAGTTGTTAGCTAAATCAGCCCATAAAATTTAATGAAGTGGTTGATTAAAATACTACCGAGGCTCCCACAGCATGATTAGACAATTACTGCTGAAGAAGATTAGCTTAATCAATTGAAATTTATTAGTATTATTAAAATTAAATAAAGAGAGAAACAGTTGCTACGTTATTATGAAGAAATAGGATTTGGTTATTTCCCGTTTTCTTTGCTCTGTCGGTAAACAGATTTTAGCTTAACTAAAAAGGAAAGTGAGGTTGAAAATTAGAGTATTATTGCACCTATATCTCCACTTAGCCACTCTAAAAAGCATTCCGCTTGCAAAACTGCAGGTTGCCATGGAGTTTGAATGTCAACGCCCTTTTAAATTCTTACAAACTTTTTTATATACATACTGTATTATTTATAAAATAATGTTATTGGACAAAATATGTCCGAACGAAATATGGTAGAATACATTAAAAAAATAAATTTATTTAAAAAATTTAGTTAAAAAAAATTAGTTAATGTTATTGTTTTCTCCAAATTGTAATTTTTTTAATAATCTTTTTAATTTTTATTATTTTTAAACTACAAAAAAATAATAAAAAATTACAAAAACTACATTGTCGAGAAAATAATAAAACTTACTAAATCCTTTTTAAATTTGATTTTTACAGTAATTAATCTCTGAATAAATTTTGTCCAAATAACGCTACTCTTATTTATACGTATGTTTCATGATTTATTATATATAAATGGTGTTTACTTTAAGTGCGCATTTAATAGCAATCACAAACTTTTCTCGCCACAAAAAGAAATCCACATTATTTGATACTCCACTTCAATTTAATTAATATAACACTCATTCCAACTTATGAATCAGCTAGATGGTTTTAATATATGCAATATAAAATTAAAAGCGTATTCTCTTTTAGTCTTTTAAAAGTAACTTAAACATAAAATGTAAGTAAAGTGATCTGACATCACTTAGTTACTATTAATCTTCATTAAAATTAAAACTATAAAAAAACTTGAATAATACAACTATTTTTCACATTATACCCACCCAGACTCTTACCAAATACTCCGTTCCCGGAAAAACAACATAAGAGAGAGGGACACAAATTTTAATATAAAAGTGTGTTGAAAATTATGAAAAAAATATTATAAGAGTGTTGAAAAAATGAAAATTAAGGGTAAATGAAGAATCAATTGTGATGAGTGCCCAAAAATAGAAAGCAATGTTTTTGGAACTGATCAAAAAAAAAAAAAAAAAAAAGGAAATTAAAAATTAGAAAATTATATGAGGGACGAAGAGATAATAAATTATAAGAATATGGAATAAAAAAATACCCGAATAAAAAATTGTGAACAAAGTTTATTTTTTTTTAAAGAAAGAAAAAGATCGTGAATAGTTAAATTGGAGTGTCTTTAGAGCATCCACAATGGCGAGCCGGCTCGCAGGTGAGCCCCTCTGTCCTAGCCACAGAGCTCTAGAGTGCGCGAGTCCCAGCTCACAGTTGGGCTCGCCGCATGCCTCCGGCAGTGTTTGCACGCACCCCTCTTCTGTTGCAGATGCTTTTGGACACACACAAATGTGCAAATACTTATTTTCTTGGAATCGGAGGCAAAGTTTTGGTTATTATCTTTTACTAACCATTAACCAATACAGTGGTGATATAATTGGATTTTTCATGTTACCTGCTGAAAAAAAGTATTCGATGTGAGGTTTCTCTTTAAAGGCCACCTAACTGGGCCTTCCTTCAAATTAATAGGGCTCAGAAGATATTTAAGGCCCACACTCACAGGATCAATAAGATATTTATGGGAAATCTTGCATTTGGTGTTTCTCATTATTGGGATAATCTTTCAGTTACAATACAATTACGAGTTGAAAATTAATTTTAACCTTTTGAAACAAGCAAGAGTTAGTTATAGTTTCTAACCAGAACTTTAAGTAAATTTTAGTTTGTAACCTAAATTATATTTTTTTGTGTACCATAAATTTTGAGAAATTATTTAATTATGACCATAATTACGCCGGAGATATGGCAACAATTATTCTCTAGCCAAATTACACCTAAAACAATGGTCAATTGCGGTGAAATTGGAGCCTAATGTATTTTAAACTAAAACAAATTTCTAACAGTATGTAACTCATCGTCATCAGACCACTAGTAAGATTGGAATTGCGCTTGAAATTTAATGCAACCTACTATTGACGATGGGCTACCTAGTGTAGTAGGAACATCGCCAACTTTCAAACGTGATTTCGATCACTATGCTGCTATGATGATAATGGACTATCTCCCGCTCTAAAATCTCCTTTAGGGTAGAATAAATTAGGCTCTAATTTTGCGGTGATTGATCATCATTTTAGGTGTAAATTGAAAAAAATAACTATTGCAACATCTTCGGCGTAATTGTGATCATAATTAAAAAAAAATTCAAATTTCAAAATATATACAAAATTAATTAAAATTGTGACTACAAATTGAAATTCAAAAACTATAAACTATACTTAACCCAACAAACAATACAATCTCTACGGAAATAAAGACACATGACAAAAGTCACTTGGTTGAAATATACAAGACAGTGAATTTTGTATATTGAAGGTTTGAACTATGTATTAAGCTATTAGCCAAGCAACAATTTGGGATTTGAAATAAAAGATTGATCATTCCGAGCTTCAAATGATTTGAAATGTTTTGAGGCCAAAACTTCTGTATCATTACAATTTACTAGTACACCCGCATGTGCGATGCACAGAGAGCATAGCATCGAAATTCAACGACATATTTTTTACGTCCTCTCGTGCAATATACACAGATCATGATAATGTAATCTATTTTTCTTCTTGTATTTTTTTTTTATCAATAAAAGGATTATTTTTCTTCTTATTTTTCGATAGTTTATTGTCTTGCCTTTATTTTAGTACAATTGACAAATGAAAAAATGAGGATGAAGATATTAATGAATAATTTTATCATCTATCTCTTATATTTAATTTTATATACAAAAATTATTTTATCATTGATCAAACGGTACAATTATTAGAAAGCAAAAGTAAAAAAAGAAATTCAAAAAAGAAATTGAAAAGGGATAAGATTGGCTAAAGTGAAAATAGAGACGAAAATAGTTTTTAGATTGTAGGGTTTGATAGAATCGAATCACACACAATGTATCAAAGCAAAACCAAAAGAGAAGACAACAACAATTTTACGTGGTTCGGCCACTAACGACCTACGTCCACGGCAGATGGAAATCTCACTATTACTCACTAGTTTTACAGACTAGTATACGCCCATTCGTGCGATGCACGACGGACATCGAAATTAAGAGGTATTCAGACTATAAAATTTAAGAAGGTTGATAAATTTTAAATAAAAATATCCTTAAATTTTATGAAAAATATTTTAATACACATAATTTTATGAATAATCTTTTAATACACATTCTTCATAATGTAGGGGATTCAAATATTATATGAAAATTATTTACATGCCTAGTTTATATATGGATTGGTTCTTGTGAAAATTATATTTTTCCGTAAGAATGTGAGAATATATATTGTATTGAATTTATAAAGTTATCGCATTTAAAAATATATATATTACAAAAAAAGTTATTGTTAGATTAAATAAATATAAATCATATGATCAATTCTACTTTTTTTACATGAAAAATAAATTACAGATCTATGAATTCATCTTTTTTTTTCTATTAGATTAAAGAATTATAAAATAAACCAATATAAATTCCTACACCAAGTTGGATTTAAAAAAAATATTAAAATTAAAACTCATGTAAAACTCAATTGTATATCATTAAATTTCATATTTTTATATACAGCCAATACGAAATAATCTATTGAAGCAATCATCATACGACAAAACATATGAAAATAATTAAATGCACCATGGTTCGTATCTCTCTACACTAATAACAATAAAAAAACCATAAGTATAACACAAAAAGAAATTATGAAAAAATCATGCAAGTTTAAACATGAATATAGTGAAAAAATAAAATAAAAACTTGAAATAAAAGAGTAATAAAAATAATTGCAGTCTTGCATAATAAAATGTACATAATTTCCATGATTTCATAAAATAGTTTATGCAAATAACAAAAAAGATGAAAAACTAACTTCCTTTATAAAATACTCCGACTCCTTTGGATGAGGATGACTGAAAAAATGGGGTGATATGTTGGACGATGAAGCTTCTTTGGATGAGGATGACCTTTTAGATTTTTGATCTCTTGCGGGTGTCTTTCGTCTGTTTTTGTTTTGTTTTTTCGTGGCTCATTTGTGATCTGACTCCTTGTTTGCTTCTGTGCTCTCATGGGTTTTTAGGTCCCGTTTCTTTCTTTCTTTTTTAATAAAATTTCTATTTCAGCTAACTTCCTTTATAAAATAAGAGAAAGAAAGAGATTAATTAATTTTAAAAAATTTAATTTGAATGTCGTCTTTTTATTTTAAAGTTTTTTATATACATTTATAAATTAAATTAAAGCTCATGCAATGATATCTAATTTGATATGCGTATTAAATTTTTTAATTAATTTAACTGTATAAATTTTAGGAAAAACAAAAATTTTAAATGTAAAAAAATTAAAGAAAAGAAAACAAAAATTGAAAACTTGAAAAGAAAAAAAAAAGAAAAGAAAAAAGAGAGAGAGAGAGAGAGAGAGAGAGAGAGAGAGAGAGAATTGGTTAGAAGTGAGAGAAGTTGGTTAAATTTAGAGAATAATGGGAGAGAGAAATTTTGGCGGTAAAAAATTACCGTTGTACTGATTTTTTATATAATATATAGATTACAGAACTAGTGCTTCGAGCTCAGATTAGCTACGCTTAGCACTGAAAACTCTCTCTGTAAATTCTCTAAAACTCACTCACTATACAAGGAATGAATCACTCTCCAAGAAAGAAGAAAACTCTGTTATACACGTGCCACAAAAACGGCTAAAATCTAAAAGAATAAAACGCAAATCATAACAAACTATCTTTCTGTTATTGATAAGCAATAATCTCCTGTAGCAGCCCCTATGCATGCGTCCATGCACCAGCCAATGTGAGCACCTTCAATCCCTAACAGCAGAAGAATGACATTTATTGATCAAGAAAGTTGTTGTGGATAAAGCTTCTCCCAAAACTTTTCTGGTAAACATGATGTTATAAGCATGCATCTCATGCGCTCAAGTAAAGTTCTGTTCATCCTTTCCACAACTCCATTTTGTTGTGGATTGGATGCAACAGTTTTGTGTCTCTTTATGCCTTTATCCTTACAAAACATTTCAAATTCATTGGATAAGATTCCAAACCATTATCTGTCCTAAGCCATTTAAGAGTTAATCTTTTCTGATTTTCCATTTCAGTGCACCAATCTTTGAAAAACTTGAAAGCATCATACTTCTGTTTTAACAAAAATACCCATACCTTCCTACTATAATCATCTATTATGCTCAGAAAGTACCTCGCTCCACCCATGGATGGTGAGTTGGCTGGCCCCCATAGGTCTGCATGTGCATAGTCCAGTGGTCCCTTTGATGTATGCTTGCCTTTAGGGTAGGGTAATTTGGTGCTTTTCCCAAGAATGCACACCTCACAATTTGTCACCTTGAATGCCTTTGGATGGTTAATCAACTTCTGTCTGAGCAGCTCATTCATGGCTTTATCACTGACATGCCCAAGCCTGGCATGCCACCTTGCTGACTCATCTTCTTGGCTCTGATGACTTTCTGCTGTTAAGACTTTAGCATCCAAGTAATATAAGCTATGTCTCCTGCTAGCTTTCATCACCACCTGGTCTCATTTCCAGACTTGCAGCTCTCCATCAGATGATTATCATCTGCAGCCTTTAGATTCAAGAGTTCCTAAGGATATCAGGTTTCTTTTAAGATCTGGAATGAATCTTACATCAGAGATTATTTTGACAGTGCCATCATGCATTTTGAATTTGATCTTCCCAACACCCTTCACTTGGCAAATATGATTATTGCCAAGTAAAACTGATCCTCCATCTTTCAGTTCCAGATCATAGAACCAATCTTGCCTTGGGCACATATGGAATGTACAAGCAGAATCAAGGATCCAATGCTCTTCAGCCTTTCCTTGAACAATATTAAGAACCTCTGCATTTGCTTCTTCTTGAATATTATCAGTAGCATTGGGTTGATTTCCCTTCAATTCTTGTATCTTCCTCTTCCATATGTAGCAATTCTTCTTTAAATGTCCAGGTTTTTGACATTCAAAACATTTTCTTGTTTCCTTTCCCCCAGTATCTTTTGCCTTTGATTGATCCTTTTTCTTAGAATCATCAGTTGGTTTCTTGCCTTTGCCCTTAAACTTCTTGATGCGAAGGCTCTCTGATGCTGCATTTGGCCTACCATCATTCTGTTTCTACAGCTCCTTTGCACGCAGAGCAGTCAACACTTCATCCAAGGATATGGGAGTTTCTCTCCCAAAGATGATCGCATCCATCATGTGCTCGAAGCTTTTAGGTAAGGCATTCAAGAGAAGAATCGCCTTATCTTCATCATCAATCTTTGAATCTACATTTTCTAGATCATCGATTGATTTGCAGAATTCCTCCATCTGCTCTTCCAGACTTTTCTCTTATGTGAATCTCATTGAGTGTAACCGCTTCTTCATGTAGAGCCTATTTGCAAGGGACTTGGTCATGTATAGTGACTCAAGCTTCGCCCATACATCAGCGGCTGAATTCTCTTTCGAAACCTCTCGCAAAACTTTGTCGCTTAAGCATAGAATAATCATGCTTCGAGCCTTCTTATCGATCTGCTCCACCTTCGCCTTTTGCTCCGATGAGAGATCTTCTTTCTTGGATTTAGATGCAGATGATGCCATCAATGCTTTATCTAAGCCATGCTGCACCAGAAGCGCATGCATCTTGATTTGCCAAAGGGCAAAATCATTATTGCCGTTGAACTTTTCAGTATCAAATCTTGCCGAACTCATACTTTCAAGATTTGAGAGCCACAGATTTGAATTGATTGTAAAATCCGCCGTGAGATTGATTCCTTCGTCACGCCCTTCCCACAGACGGCGCCACTTTGTAGGGCTTAACAGAATCGAATCACACACAATGTATCAAAGCAAAACCAAAAGAGAAGACAACAGCAATTTTACGTGGTTCGGCCACTAACGACCTACATCCACGGCAGATGGAAATCTCACTATTACTCATTTGTTTTACAGATTACAGAACTAGTGCTTCGAGCTCATATTAGCTACGCTTAGCACTGAAAACTCTCTCTGTAAATTCTCTAAAACTCACTCACTATACAAGGAATGAATCACTCTCCAAGAAAGAAGAAAACTCTGTTATACACGTGCCACAAAAACGGCTAAAAGCTAAAAGAATAAAACGCAAATCATAACAAACTATCTTTCTGTTATTGATAAGCAATAATCTCCTGTAGCAGCCCCTATGCATGTGTCCATGCACCAGCCAATGTGAGCACCGCCAACATAGATTGGCTAAAGTTGATATAGGAATATCCAGAGAGGCGAAAATAATTTTGTCGTATGAATAGCGAAAGATAGTTACAGTAGAAAAGAAAACTAAAATTTAAAAAACAGGCGGTAATATTTTACCGTTAAACTCCTGCTTTATACTCTCCCCATCCTTGAAATATTTTCCTTTTTTTTCTTTTTGAGACGTCCCTCAAATAACACATTTTTACAACTTCCAATAATAATTATAACAATTTTTCTCCACTATCAATACATTTTACAATTTTCCTTGATACCCGTGCCGCCCCCAAAGAGATAGTCATTTCAGGGACGGAGGGAGTATATAATATAGATTACCCCCCCCCCTCCAAAAATGCAAAATTATTAATCAGCCCTTCAATTTCAAATATGTTAATTCGGCATTTGAAAAGGGAAAAATATGTTAATTAAGAGTTTATTAGGGTTTAGTAATCCATTTAGATATTGTATTAGAGCATCCACATTGGTGTTATATGATAGCTTACATGATAGCTTATTTTATGGGGGGGACCACATGATGTAAAGAGGCTGCATTGAGATTACATGATAGCCTACATGATTTTTTTAGTTTTGATTTTTATGTTTTTCACTTAAATTTAATTACTCAAATTTAAATAACACATTTTACTAATAATTAAAATTCCATTAAAATAAAAAACCTAAAAATTACATAAAAAAATTAAAAACATTTACATAAATTAAAATCCTAGTCTAGATAAGCCCACGACGCTTGAGCATTTCTTGGACCATGTGCTCGTGGGCCATCCTTTGTGCATCGCTCATATGCGATGTATCCAGACTGAGGAGTTGCATATCGAGCTCCCTCTCCTTGAGCTCGTTCTTTTTGGCATACTCGGCGGTGATTTTTTTCAAGTTCTGTTCGGATCGCTCCAATGCCTCTTTGTACTTCGATGATTGCTCGGAGCTTGCCGTCTTCCCCTTCCCCTTCGCTTTTGCTGCCCTCGCCGCCGCCTTGTTCCTAATCGGCCGGGCAGACGAGATCTCCTCGCCCGACGCCGAGGTGGTGAGGGCGCCCTCCTCTGTAGTCTTTGTCCTTTTGGAGGAATGCACGTCCCCTTCGAGGTACATCGACTTGAACTTGTGGTTGTGCTGGAGAATTTTCCACGCGTTCCAGTAGTTGAAGGAGGCCTTATTTGCGGTCCGACTTTTAAAGAGGATTTGGGCCTTGTCCCGGAGCATATCGTCAGAATGGCCGAATGGCCACCGGGTGCGCGTCTCCACCCAAATACTCTCCCAGAGCCGCACATCTTGGGCCACTCGCGTCCAGTGCCCTTGAATCTGGCGGTGCTTGAGGTTGGCGCCGATGAGGGGGTTGACACGGGCGACAATCCTCTTCCAATATTCGTGCCCCTTCTGATTTGTCTCACGGATGGCGTCGTTTGTCTCCTCCGTCCAAATTTGGACAATGAGATCCGTCTCCTCCGGGGTGTAGGTGTGACGGACAGTCTTTCCTCCGTCATCCTCCTCCTCCTCCGCCACCGGCGCCTGCCTGTCATGCCGGATCTTGTGGGTGATTTCCTTCCTCCGGCTGCCTTTCTTCGGTTTGGCGGCACTATGGCTGCCGAAAGCATCTCCTCGCCAGATGAAGGAGCATCCCCCAAGTTACATCCCAACAAATCGGGATGATAGTCGTCGGATAGATCGGGACACCAATTTAGGTCATAGTAATTTGGGTTGTGTGGATCCATGGAGGGTGTAGAGAGAGGAAGAAAGGACGAAGTGAGGAAGATGAAGAAGGTGAAGGAAGAAAGTGAGGAAGAAGAAGAAGAAAAAAAAGAGAATATAAAGAAGAGAAAAAAAGAAAAGAAAAAAAAATTGAACGGTCAAAAAATCACGAAAATCGAAGCAGTCAAATTCAAAATTCGAATTTTATTTATTATTATTTTTTTAATGACGCGTGTCTATTTTTAACGGCCGAACGGACTACACGTTAGAACGTGTAGCCCTCGTGTAAGGGAGGGCTGCATCGCCTTACACGAGTAGGCCGCTATCATGTAGGCGATGCGGATGCTCTTAATATATTCCCCCCTTTTCCAAATGCCGAATTAATAACCAACCCTTCTCCCAGTAATAGCACTTGGATCATAATTGTGTTGACGCTACAAATTTTTTGGTAGCCTTTTGCCTTTTTCTAGTAGTGGATTAGGTAGTCAATTTTAAATCATCTTCAAATCACTAAATACTTCAGAAACAAGTGAAATTATTGCACAAACACTAGTTTCAATTTCTCGAATGCTGCCAAATATAGTTCATGTTATATACCACTAATAATAATTCAAAATTTCAAGTTAGGAGAGCTTTCACACCTCAATCAACAAGTATCCAATTACTAGCTTCTCCCACACTCTTGTTTCCTTCAAAGCAAAGCTTTGACAAAAATAAGTGCCTATTTGTAGTCACAAAATCCTCCCACACTTCACTTTTTCCACACTAACTAAAACACAATCCCAAATAATGTTGCAGTCCACATTTGAGCTGATCAGCCTCGCAGCTTCCAATTCCCACATGATTTTCTGTCTATTTAATCTCCTCGTCGCTGCCGTCGTCGTCAGCAGCTCAAAGTCGAATAACAACCAAAACCGTAAACCAATCTCCTCCATCGTCGATGAAAATGGAGAGCATAGTTCAGTTTCTTTACCGGAGAAGGCTACTGGTATACTGGTTGAGGCAGCAGGCACAGACGAAGACAAAGACAAAGACGATGAAGATTTGAAGATAAGAGTGGAAGAATTTATTCACAAAATGAACAAAGGGTGGAGGGATGACAAAGTTAGAAGCAGTCACATGTTTTTTCAAGATTTTGAGGTTCATAGAGTTGTAAGTTAAAACTAGTAGTATTAAACTAAGGTGCAGTATCCAAGAATGAGAATATAATCTAGTATTTTTATCAGAGAATGTGCAGACTGCTGTAAGATCCTAAATATAATGTAATTTCTTGGAATTGTGAACTAAAAATGGTGTCTCCAATTTGATTACTACATGTTGCAAACCAGCAGAAGTTCCTAACTCAGCAACTAAACTAGGAAAAAGAGAAAGCAGATTCAGACAGGCAAATCATGCTTTGCTCTGAGATGACACTCCGCGTGAAGGCACGACCCTAAACTCCGTAATTCTAATGAAAAACGGCTACGATACACATGTGAGGTGATCAGCAGGCTATTTCATGGCTTTGCACTCTAGAATCGTCAGCATTATGTTCAGAGTTTACCGAGGGCAAGTTGTCGCCATGAAATGAAGCCGAGGAGGTGAGGTTTGGTCTTGCTCTGCTGTAGCCTGCTTCATATCTTTCTTCAGAAATTGGGTTAGCAGGGATGGCGCCAAAGGAAATTGTGTGCTCATATTTTGGCTTCTTAGGCTTTTGCTCCACCTGATTTCCAGGAACAAAGCTGCCGATAACAACCTGTTTGTTGCATTTTCAAGATTCAGTACAAATTTGCAAGACATCTCAGTAAATACCAAATGTTGAAGAATCTATTTTGATGTATTGGCAGACAGGCTAAATTGAATGTCTGTAGAAACATTTGATTACGAATGCCCGATTTATGCCAATCATTAAAATAATCACACCAGTTTCATCAGATTGAATATTATCTCATAACATAAATTTTCAAATGGAAAAATCATCTAACCTGAACAGGGCCAGCTGCTACAAGCATCCCAGCCAGTCCTCCTCCAAATATACGACCATCGGGGCCCACTAGAGAAACGCTCATCCCTCCCGATCTGCTTTTTGTCAATCCGTTATCGCTTGCAATGAAAGATCCTGTCAGAGAAAGTATCTCAAAACGCCCCTGTGGAAAGCAATATAGTTATATTTCAAAAGTAGAATGCTATTTCTTCCAGCAATATTGTATATTAATTAGAATGTGATTTCAGTATACAAGCGAGCAGTTGCTACCTCGTATGTTAAAGTACCACCCGAAGAATTAGATTGACGCAATGTAACATTTGAGATGGCACCATTTGCAGCCAGAATGCAAATTGCTCTAGATCCTTGTTGGGAAAAAGATATGATCTTCATATTAATATCCTGTTATAAAAGAGTGAAGCTAAAAGTTAGTAAAATTGGGACATACGAGATAAAGCGACTTGCAAGATCATAATATTATCACAATAATAATGAAAGACCATCTTCATCAACTGCTAATCCCCTTTATTTCCTAAAAATTGGGTACGGATATTACGATTTCCAAATTTTATTCAGGCATAGTAGCTCCAGGAAGAGAAACAGAACAGGATGCGGCATCCAGAACTCAAAGACTTAATATTTTACTACTCATCGAGCAATGACTACTCAATTACAATGAAGTATTTACTTGATACAAACCTCGTAAAGTATTATAATGTTCTCATAAAAAGCCACTACTCTACTAGTTCACGAGAATCTTTTCCGACCGCTACTTATCCCCAAACCACCCTCCCCCTCTCTCTCCACTCCGTTCCCCTTCGAGCATCCTTCTCCCCTACAAGGCAGTTGTCGTCATTGAAGCTTCAGTTAATGAATCATACAGCTTACAAAAAATCCACAAAATAGTGCAATATCTCACCAAAGTATAAGGTATACTTCTTGGTAGAGCAGCAAGTAAAGAGGAACTCTGGTTGATCCTCGGAAAATGCTACAATATAAGGTATACTTCTTGGATTGAGTAAAGACATGCGCTCTTACTAAGTCGATAAGCACAACTCTTTTAACCATCAAAATAGCATCACCAACAACATTAACTACTGCAGTAAAGGACCTAAAGAGAATATATTTCCACCCTCCCACACCACCCCTAGTTGTAATTAATCTTAATTCCAATTTCATGAATTTTATTCATCTAAAGATGATATTGATGATATTGTTTATCATAATCAAATATGTACAGAATCACATGAGTTGTTATGAGAAACATATTGAGGTGTAAAGAGACTAAATCAATACTGTAATATTAATTAGTCATAATCAGAAGTACCTCGCCAGCATTAACAGTAATCACATGAGGTGTAAAACTTCCCCCTACTGAGTATGCTGTCTCGCCCCCTACAATATAGAAACATTAAGGCATTTGCAGGATCAGATTCAGAAAATTGTGAAATTTTTAAGAACAATTGGGAAGTACTAAAATCTATTGTAGGTAATAGATATTGCCAAATACTTCTATGATCTATCCCACACACTTCAAGGACGAGACACACCCGGACAATAGAAAAGTGTTCAACTGGAAGTCAACTTAACAGATTTGTTCACCAACTGGAATACCATGAAAGCAACCTTATCCAAATACACAGGTGTCACATTATGAATCCTCATTAACTTTTCAGAACTGCACCAAGATAATGCAGTTTTACAGATCCGGCAGTAGCCAGAGGAATTCCAACAGATTCAGTCCCTCAGTATTTTAATCCCAATGTGCATTAGACGTGAAACATACATTCCCCATTCTAGAACCGGTGAACATGCTTTATTCTCGATATCAGAAGAAAGATACTCCGGTTTGATGTCTACGGATGCAAAAAGTGCACGAGGTTAGAGGCTCGCTTGGAGCAGAGAATGAAATAGATACATCATAAAAGGATAAGAGAGGCGCAAATAACGACTTTGGGGTATGCTCTACGGTTAAACTTCTTGGTTGCGAGTATAACACAGTCTATTCTGAAACTGAAGAAAGCCAAACTGTTTTATGGGGTCAGACTCACATGTTACATCATCCTTCACTCATTGGAGTTGTTTATTCTCCGATTGCCAAATGCACACTGCAATTATTGAGTAAAGACAGATCTTTTGCCTTGTCACATCAGCTCAAGTAACATCAGTTGAAAACAAACACCAATGATTTCTCTGCAATTTTTCACTCATTGTGCCAAAATCACTAAACAACCTAAATTCGTCTGACAAGTGTCCCAATCCAAAACTGGATAAGCATATGTCATATAAAGTTGACTCCGAAACAACAGAGCACTCAGCAAAATGCAGCCCACAAAATAAAAAGTGCGTTTCGTTTCAATCTAGTCTCGCAACAATTGCAACAAAGCATCATCTATATAAATATCAATTAAAAAAAACAGATCAACACATTAACATTACAAATCATACCTGGACTCGAAAATTCCAATTTATGTTTTTTCTTTGAAGAGTTGAGAGGTCGTTCGGAACTACTCTTCCAAGCGGAATAGTCACCGGTAAACGGAATGGAGGCCGATATCGGCATAGGAGACAATGCCGAGATCGAGCCATCCCCTGCATACTTTCTTGGCCTTCCCCTCTTCTTCTTCCCTTCCGCCGCCGTGGGAGGGGCGGTTGATCCGCCAGCTGGGTTCGAGCTTTCGATTCTCGACTCCACCCTGTAGCTCTCGGGAGCTTCATCACCTTTCACAGTGACACCAACACCATTCAACCCTTCTTTTTCCTCCATTCATGTACTAAAACAGACAGTTCAACTGTAAAATCCTTAAACCCTCAAAAAGACTTAATCTTAGGCTCACTGAGTGGAAAAAGTTGGGATCTTTTTCAGCTCCAACACTCAGAGCTAACTGTAAAATCTAAGCAAAATAGAATTTACAGAATGTAGAGAGTGAGCATGAATCAATGAGAAAAGTCACAGAAAACACAATTCTGGAATTCTGCTAATTTTGTATTTCAAGGATCATAGCTGAATATTCTAAGATCAGTTGAGTGCAGCAGAGCTCCGGTGCAAGAGTCTATTTTTACCGTGATTTCTTAACTAATCACAGGGTTAATCTCTGGCGTTGCAGAGAAGTACGTAGCTTCAGAAAATGGAATGGAAATTTTAAAAAAGTTTGTATTTTTTTTTTTTGGGGGTTTCTTGCAGACTTTTATTTTTTCTGAGCTGTAATGAAATTAGGGTTTTTGTAAGAGAAATAAAAGGTGGAGGAAGGAAATAAAGTTGAAGAAAATTAAAGAAATTCATAATAATGTTGGAGTCGATTAGATATAAACCAATTAATTAGGTCAGCAAAAATATTTTAATATGAAAATTCGGAGTATTAATTACGGTTAATAAAATGGTTTCAGGTCCGTCTTGGAAATTTAATAGATTTGATTTTTTAAAGGACAAGTTAAATGAATTGGAATATATAGATATGAAAATACGGGAAAAAAGGTACTATTATCATGTAATATTGAAATGGCAGTTTAATTATTTAAAGCTGTAAAGTTAAGGTTGGAGGTATTGTAAGTATTTTGAAGCTCTGACCTGTTCTTTGTCTTTTTGGGTAAATAAAAGTTGACCATTTTCTAAAAGATGTGCCCTCGAATTTAGCTATAATTTACTGTCGCTGCCACTTTAAAAATCACAACATATGACAACTCGGATGGCTTACATAGCTCTAAAGAAAATTGTAAATTAAAAGACAAAAGGATAAAGAATAAGGGTGACGATTTTTCTTTTTAAAAGAGAAACACTGAAGAAAATAAAGATATCATGTCCCTTAGTTTTCCATCAACTGGTTGCCGGTTAGCCTAACCGGTAGCCCACGAAGCAGTGTTTTTTTAATTATTTTTTGGGGGAAGTTGTAGTTGTAGTTGTAGCTGCTATTTCAAGCATGTTGGTGGAGTTCAACTGTTCAAGTAATGAGATTTGTATTTGAAAAAGAAATAAAGCAACGAGTTGAATCGAGGTAGGGATGTCAATCGGGCCAGCCCATCGAGTTTTCGGGCTAGCCCTATCGGGTTCCGGGTTAGTCGGGTGCGGGCTAATCGGGTTGGAGATTTTTTCGGGTTGTAAATCTTCAACCCTAACCCTAAACTTTCGGATTTCGGGCTAGCCCATCGGGCTAATCAGGTTAAAGGCGTAAAAATAAAATTATCATTTGTATTTTATTATTCATAATGATCTAATGTATAATGTATAAAATATACATAGATATTAAAGATATAAATTATATAGCAAAGCATGAAATGCAAAAATATAAGATATTCAAGATTACATAAACAAAATTATATTAAAATGGGATTGTAAAATTTAACATGTATCAATGCATTAGAATCAATCTGGATTATTACTGAATAATTAGTGGATTTGCCATGCACGTCTCATTGACAGAAAAAAAAAATGGTATCAATTTAAAATGCGATACTAATAATTAATTTCTAACTAATGAGATACTAATAATCAATTTCTACAAAAAATCTGTAATTAATTTCACTTTTTTTAATGAGATTGCACACACACATATATATTCTAACTAATTAATTTCACTTTTTTTAATAAGGCTACATATATATATTTAAGCAAATACCATAGATCTAAACATAGCAGAAGTTGTAACTGGATGCATCAGTCACAATTCTGTCAGCCCACCGGGTTTTCGGGCTAGCCCTATCGGGTTCCGGGTTAGTCGAGTGCGGGCTAATCGGGCTGGAAGTTTTTCGGATTGCGATTTTTCAACCCTAACTCTCTAATTTTATCGGGTTCTTCGGGTCGACCCACGGGTTTTGGGCTGCATTAACATCCCTGAATCGAGGTATGTAATTTTGAAGATTTTATGATAGGGGCTTGCATCCGAATCAACCAAAAATTAACTGACAAAACCCATCAAATAAATCTACTTTATATAT
Source organism: Salvia miltiorrhiza (assembly GCF_028751815.1). Lineage (NCBI taxonomy): Eukaryota > Viridiplantae > Streptophyta > Magnoliopsida > Lamiales > Lamiaceae > Salvia > Salvia miltiorrhiza. The sequence goes on along the minus strand of NC_080393.1, from coordinate 23,296,308 downwards.
ATATATATATATATATATATAGATATAGATATATATATATATAGATATATATATATATAGAGGGTTGGGTTCATTGTCGCAGCCCGCCCTAACTAAGGATAGTTAAGACGAGTGATCTACGACTAAGGATGGGATTAAAGAATAAGGGGAAGAAAGGGGCGTCATTTGGAACCGTAAAACTTACTCACCTTGATAAAACTCGTCATTTTTACTCATTAATACTCCATTGAAAACAGTCTATGAAAGACAACATAAAAACTTAATAAATATCATTAATCAAGTTGTACATCAGATGAAACCATTCTCTTAAGACTCAAAGTATGACATAACATACTATAACATCAACAACATCTTGCAGCGGAAAGTAGCTAGACATATGTATGAAGACATATTCTAGACAGGTTAACTATTTATTAACAACCCTGGAAACTCCGCTCATTGCAGCACCATCACCACATCAGCTCAACCTGCACATTTAGAAAACATATGCAGGGCTGAGTACAAAAAGCACTCAGTGAACACATGCCAAACATCTCATCTCATCTCATGCTTATAAAGCTGTAAATATTGTCATTGCCATTTCATATGCATAATACAAGGAATTTGTAGAAAGGCCTTGTATTAGCTAAACTCATTTTCATTTCCTCAAAGTTGTCTGCGCAGACTTTTCTCATCAAGTATGTATCATATCTGTTATAACATCAAGTACTGAGAGGGAGGCCTCCCTCTGCAGCACTGTGATCGGCCAACCCGCTCGATGACTCACGACCACCTCAGTGTACACAAATCCTTACTAGTATCTACACTAGCATAGGACCGAATTCTTCATCTCAAGCAGATAGATAACATACCAAAACATCAAAAATTTGGCAATGCAATAACTTCAATATAACATCCTTCATATAATAATTCCCTTCATTTCATTTCATTTCATTTCATTTCATAAAGAACCATCCATCATTTGATCATTTTCATAAAATCGAAACTTAACAATTATATCATGTCATTCATTTCATTTCGTATAAGAGGCCTGCATGCAGGGGATCTCTATATACGTGTTTAAGAAAGCCCACCTCGTTGTGTCTCTGTATCAATGAGTATCGTCACTCTCTCCCTCAAGTCGTTACTTCCCAAAAGGACCTTCATCGTTATGAAGAATCAGTGAGAAGTAATTAAAGAAAACTCGATTAATAATCTAATCTCTTTTATGAAACATTAGTATCTCTAATGTTCATCTCTCTTTTGACTATGCTCAAATCCTAATTTCACTAAGAAATTATAATGATTATTTGATGATATATCAAAGTATTCACTAAAAATTTCGGCATGACCTATTCATACATAATGTCAGCCACGAGATTTCAACGCGTGAATCTCACTACGTGAACTCGTCTCTCAACTCAAAACTTAACATCTTGACATCTCTTCAACGCAACCCAACAATTCAAAAATCATCAAAACTCTTTATCAGTAAACTATCATTTATACTCGAAACCAATTGTTCGAGTGTCAGATACCAACATTTATGTGCGTTAATCATAACTCTCACACTCACTCCATTTAGACACATAATCGATATCAAACTCAAATAATAAATTATATCTTAACAATTTATCATGCTCATAATAAAATACTAAATTCCAACTTTAATTAATTAACATGCTTCTCTAACTTATTTATCTCATTTAAACTAATAAATCTAATCCATGCTAATTTCTCATACTTAGCCATTTTATATGCATTTCTCATGCAACTCAAAAACCTCGATAACTTACTAATCATGCTCATCTCATAAATACTCAAATAATTCATAAAGTCTTACTAACATTGCATTAACTCATATGCACTGCTAGTTCACTTACATGACTTCACAGACGCCACATATCTCAACTTAAAATCGAGCATCGCTCGTCTCTGGCCTTATGACTCACGGCCTTCATCAAATTTGAACCTCGGTGTTCAAATTAATCTAAGTAAATTATACGTGCGATATTTAATAAATATAAACACATATAAACTCAAATCATTCAAATAAAAATCAAATATTCACATCCGGGCATCAAACCATTCGGTCCTCATGCTTCTCGTTTCTAACATTCCTCGAAAATTCCCAAATTAATCTAGCATGCTCATGTGATATCGTAGAACACATATATGCAATAATATTCATCATGCAACGTCCCAAACTTCACGAATTTAAATAATCATATTCTAAAAATTTATACAATTTTCGAGCTTGGAAAAATACGAATTTAATATATATCGATCCTAGCATGCCCCTAAGCACAAATATCATGTCAAAACGATCAAACAAAAATCGAAAGACAAGCTAACGGACGAAAAACGGGGCTGCCCTCATGGGTTTCATAGCTACGGTTCGTTCCGTTCTTACTCCCTTCATTAAACATGCTCAACATCTACCCAAGAACAACATACTAAAATTTCACGACGATCCGACGTCGTTTCAAAATAAAGTCGATAATCGACGTTTTTCGACGTCGACGAAAATCGAAAAGAAAACCATCAAAACGTAGGTAGAGATCTTACCTACTTAGATACGTGATCGAAAAGATGATCGGCGCTCGTCTCGGTGCTCAAAACGGAGCTCAAAAGCTTGAGCTCAAGCTAAAATGGTGTTATGCGTGTAAATAGTGTGTGTTTTAGGTGTTGTGTGTGTGAGTTTAGAGTGTTTGACTGATATCAACGTGAGTTAGTGAGGGGAAATGAGTTTGGGCGGTTGGGGGGTGGTTAAGGGTAGGGTAGGTTAGATATTTAGTCGTTAAATATCTCGTTTCGTCTCGTCTCGTCTCGTCTTAACGACTAACTACCCATACTCTTCGTTACTCGCCCTCTCAACTCCTACTCACTTTCATTACACTCGTAATTCTATATAAATATAGAAAACGCATACCCGTTCTCGAAATTCTGATAAACGAGCTCGGTTCGTTTATCGAGAAATCCCGATTTACTATTCACTCGTCGTCCAAAAATAAAAACTTTCATTATTGGACTCGTATCGAAAAACTAAGAATATTTCTCGACGACGTGCACGTAAGATTTTGAAAGTCGACAAAAAGACGAAATAGCCGTATTTTACTATTCATCGACAAAAAGTCAAAAATTTCAAAAACGTCTTAACGGACTCAGATTTCACTTCTGAGTTCACCGTTCTCATTCAAATAATTATCTCGAATTATTCAAATACTCAAACTCAATTACGGATATAAAATCTCACATCATCCAAACATCATCAAAAGAACATCTCAACATCTTTTTTAAAAAAACAAGAAAACTTCATATAACTCCTCATCTCTGTACAAGTAATCAAACAAGGGATCTATACCCTAATTACTCAAACTCAAGCAATTAAACACGTCATCAAAAGCCCGGGTATTACATTCATGTGGATCCCTATGCTTATAATAGATCCGTAGATCCAAATCTAGACCACACATTTATGACATGTGGCGCATCAAGATGCATAAAGGCATTTCAAGGCAAAATCTGGAGAGGGGTAAAATTGGAATGTAATTTTCGAAATTAAAAAAAAAAATAGATTTTCTCAAAATAGGTATATTTTAGATGCATAAAGTTTCATACGAGAATGCATGAACTTTCATATAAAAATGCATAAAGTTTCATATAAAAATGCATAAGATTTCACCCCACCCCCCCACCCCACCCCAGAACCCCACCCCCACCCCCCCAAAAAAAAAAAAAATTATTGACCGCTGACCCCCCCTACCCCCACCCCCCCACCCACCCACCCCCCACCAATTTTTTTTTTTCTCTCAAAAACTAATTTTCTGACCACTGACCCCCCCACCCACCCCACTCCCCAAAATTTTTTTTTTTTTGAAAAACTGATTTTTACATGCATAAAAAAATTACATGTTTTACATGCATATACTTTCGCACAGAAATGCATATACTTTCGCACAAAAATGCATAGAGTTTCACACAAAAATGCATTACATTTTTTGAAAAAATATAATTTTTTTTGGGCTGGAGGGTGGGTGGGGGGTTAGCGGTCAGAAAATCAGTTTTTTTTTTTAAAAAAAAATTAATTTTGGGGTGGGGGTGCGGGGGGGAGGGGTGGGTGGGTCAGCGACTCAACAATCAGAAAATCAGTTTTGAAAAAAAAAATTTGGGGGGGTGGGTGGGTGGGGGGTCAGTGGTCAGAAAATCAGTTTAAAAAAAATAAAAAAATTGGGTGGGGGGTGGGGGTGGGGCAGGGGTGTGGTGGGGTGGCGAAAATACCAGATTTATTAAAATGAAATGCATTTTTTTTGTATAATTTAATGCATTTTTATGTAAAATCTTTATGCACTTTTGTTTGATTTTATATGCATGTGAAACATGACTATTTTGGGGGTGGTAATGGGGAGGGTTGGGGGGTGGTGTGGGGTGGGTTGGGGGGTGGTGCGGGGTGGGGTGGTGAAAATATCAAAACTGTAAAAATCAAATGCATTTTTATGTTCAAAGTTATGCATTTCATGTGAAAACTTTATGCATCTTCATGGGAAACTATATGCATCTAAAATATATCTATTTTGAGAAAATCTAAAAAATATATATATTTTTTTAATTATTAAATCCGAAAATTACATTCCAATTTTACCCCTCTCCAGATTTTGCCTTGAAATGCCTTTATGCATCTTGATGTGCCACATGTCATAAGTGTGGTTCTAGAGAGAACTACATTATTTGTGAGAACGGGAGAACCATCAAATCTAATGCATTCACTGTAAAAATTAATACATTCGCTATTAAAACTAATGCACTAAATTTTTTTTTAAAAAAATGCTCCCTTCAGGATTCGAACCCAGATTCTATATTCATCCAACAAGATGATGCATCCATCGTAGATCTTGATGATCGAATGACTGAAAATGATTGTCCGTTCTTTTTTTATTTATGGTTCTTTCTTGAACCTCTCCCTATATATATATATAGAGTACATATTTTAATTATGAAATGATAAATTCAAAGTTTAGACTTTTGCTTTAGGGAATAATTATTCTATAGCTAAATCGACACACCTATACAACTATACTAATGATTTGGATTATTTGAACTGACGATGTCGTTGATTCATGGCCGCATATAAACGTATTTGACCTAAAATGGTTTATACGAAATATTGTTTGGAATGAAACAGAATTTTTATTGAAATTTGTAAATCACGTGGGATAAGAGCATTTCCAGCCGCGAGTAGGGTTGTAAACGAATCGAATATCATAATTTCGTATTCGTATTTGAATACTAACCGAATCGAATCGAATCGAATATTTATATTTCGAATCGAATATTTATCGAATACGAATATCAAAATTCGAATATCGAATCGAATACGAATTATTTGATTAGTTTACAATCGCAATGACGAAGTGCGACTTGTGATGAAAGAATGACTTCAATTTAAAATTTTGATTTTATAAATTGTAAAGTTTTACTTTTTAAATTGTGGGGAATTACTTTAATGCATGTATATTATGATTCTTTGCATTTTCCCTTTTTAAAATTGTCAATTATCATATAATATTATAATTCTTATATATATAATTAGATATTGATGAATATAAAATTAAATTCATCCAATAAAGTGATGAATCCAGTAATCCACCATAAAATTTACAATCAAATGGTGAAAATTAGTTCATAATTTATTTTAGCCCCTCCACACGCATACATATATACATATATATAATATTTAAATATTTAATCATGCATCTATGCGAATATCGAATCGAATATCATAATTTCATATAAGTATTTGAATACTAATCGAATCGAATCGAATATTTGTTATCGAATAATTTCGAATACGAATAACACAATTTCGAATCGAGCAAAAATATTCGATTCATTTATAACCTTAGCCGCGAGCCCACATTCAAAACTTGGAAGTGGGCCTCTCCGTAAGAGTCACCGACTTGATAGCAGTGAGCTCCATCTCGACGGGCTTGGCGGCAGATTTTTGTCATATTTCTTTCCTTTTTTTTCATTGGATGGAACCCCACGTGACTACCTCTCTTCTCTTTGCACCGAGCACGCACATGCATGCTCACCTCACATTCTCTCGGGCGTGCGCCTATTTCGCGAGTTCTGTTGAAAATGCTCTAAGGTATTTGACCAATATTATGTGAAAATAAACCTTCAACTCTAAGGTATTTGACCAATATTGTGTGACAATCAAAAGGTTTACTAATAATAATAATTCATATTTAAAGATTCAAAACTAAGCTAAGATCGTGTTGCTTTGTTTTTTAAGGCTTCAACACCATTTTTTAAAAAAATTTGTTACACTCTAGCATTCTAGGTGACTCTAGCATTCTAGGTGACTCGAATCTCCGACTTATTGATTGGAGGAGAAGCGTCATACCAACAGACTGCGCTTCATCGCCGGCTTCAACACCATTTATATCTATATTATTCAAAAGTCAAAATTTTAATTTGAAATTAATTTCAAAATTCAATGGTAATTTTATAATTATAATAAAATATAAAAGTTATTTATAAATTATAATTTTCCTTTTTTATATTCATTTTTTTTCTGTCTACTTATTTAATAGATGTGATTGAATTGGATGAAAATTAATAATGTGGAAGAGAAAGAAATTAATTAAATATTGAAGAGGTTGGATGGTCGGGTGATTGAAATGGCTGCTTTTATTTATGATCTTAAGAGTTAGAGAGCTTAACACATTAGCATCACGGCTGTCTTTCTTTACAATAACTTCCAATCAGCACACCAAACTCAAAGTAATCAGATGATATAGTACACACAATCTAGCTCTCGGAAAACTTAACTGCCCATAGCATTTGTGCCAAAAATGAGTTGCTACAAATATATTGCATTTTTTATATATTATTATGCTGTTTTCTTTATTACCAATTAATATATCATCTACACTAATATGTTATGAACTTAATTATATCATATCATTCTACTAATTGTAAATGTATAGCATACATCATACTTGTTGATTAATTTATACTATACGTAGTTGATGCTGTAATATCCATAATATTGAATTTAATATTGTTCATTCAATTTCTGTGCATTCACATGTTAATAACTAATACCATCATAGACAAGTAGAATAAATGTTTCAGCACCAAAATAAATAAAAAATAAAATTATAAGTAAATGTTGGAGTTGGAAACTCGCATCAACACGACAACATCCAAATTCCAGAGCCTCTGTACACTATGCACACAAGAAGAGAAAAGTAAAACCGACCTTATATTCACAACATTAAAGAAGCAAATGACTCAGTATAACTTAAGACGCATGGGGCAATGTTCATATCTCTAAACTCGTGCCACATTCATCAGAGGTGCTCTAGGCAGCACAAACCGAGCTCTCCTCTCCTCGAACGAGTACTCGAGCTCCTCTTCAACTCGAGCAATGGCTGCCGTCTTGATAGAAGCCGGTGTTATGGCTGTCTGCATTGGAATGGATACCGTTGAGGGTGTCTTCTGAGGTGTTATGTTCTCTTGCCCTGCTCTTGAGGTAATACTGGGAGGGGTCCTATTGATTGTAAGCAGCTTCCGACACAACTCATCGTGTTTTCTGTTCAGGTCTTCCATGACATTTGCTGCAGTTGATTTTGATGGAGTTGCAGAAAAAAGAGGAGAGAAAGGCTTTCGCATCAATCGCCGCTCTGCTTCACGAGCATTTGCTAAGTTGGAAGAATGATGTTTCGTAGTAATGCCAGCCCGATTCAGACCTTTCCTCTGAACTGCAAACCAAGAACCGGAAACAAATTTACAAAAAACATAAAACCACTCACTGTTTAGGATCTGTCACCTCTGTAGTATGATTCAGTTACAAATATTTTTATTTAATGTACCCATATAATCAGCTTTCACCTTTGCTCTTTTTTTTTTTTTTTCTCCATATTCATTGATCACATTCTCTATCTTCCTGGAAATGCTCATCATCACCATTCAGTGAACTTGCAGAGGCTCGGGAAGACGGAAAAGAAAGGATTTATGTGCTGGAAATAACAAAAAGATTTACCCGATGAGGAAGCTGCAGGTCTATCATCCTTACAACTGTTCTGATTTATATACTCATTTTTCTTGGTGGTCCGAATATTAGGGGTAGCTTTCGCTGCAGGCGTCAAACGAGTCTGCAGCATAGGTTCACAAAGAGAGACTTTTCTATCACTTGCCCCGCCATATGATAATCTCGGCGCTTTCTTCACATTGGAGTTCTTTATGGGACTAGGCTTTGAACCATAAACAACTTCCTGCTCTGTTAGTAACTGTCCCTGATGTTTCTTCTGGTCCTGAAGTAAAACAAAATGCCAACAAATGCAGAGAGAGAGAAAAAAGTTGAGCTACAATTTAAATGCCAGCATAAAATGAAAGTCTAGATTGTAAAAAGGGTTAAAATGGTATCTACCCATTTTGAAAGACAACCTAAATAATACTCATCTTTTACAAAATATACTCATTTAGGACTTTTATACCATTATGTCGAGCATTAGTGCATTTATAGTAATGCTCGACCATTGATACTCGACTACTTGACTTGCAGTGGTGGAGTATGTCGAGCATTAGTGCGTTTACCACTAATGCTCGACTTGCATTGGTCGAACATGTTGAACAAAGTTCGCGATTTAAATAATATAGAAAAACGAGATGAAGTTTCGAATCTATTAAGTAATTCAAGCTCAAAATGGGTCGTTTTGATAATTTTCTTTTATAGTGGATATTTTTGTTTTTGTCTCTGAGAGTGGGTAAAAGCCTATCATTAACCCTTGTAAAAATGTATACCCTCTGCCTTTTCCGCTGTAGTTCTTTCTCTTTCCTTAGAACTTTATAACCATCAAGCATAGTAAACAGACGAACCTACAAATAGAGACAAGGGAGAAAAAGACGATGAAAGGAAAAGTCAATTTATCCTGATAAATGAAAAAGAGAGTGGAAAATTTACATTTCAAACTTGAACTTACGCCATCATAAATGAATTCAGTTCCTCTCTCATTTTCCCAAGATATGATTTTTGAAGCCAATGCATCCATCATTGCTGTTGTAGCAGAACGGCAATAGGAAAAGGAAAGGCATTACAATCAATTGTGTGATTTAATCATAAGACTGCTGCATAAGAAGGCTTCTTTATGTATGATGCCTATATACCTGGAAGCTTGTTGACCAAAGCACGAGCCTTTTCAGCACGTTTTAGTGTAAGATGAGCACCTCTCCCAGCATTATACCTATTATCATCCTACAGGAATATAATGATTAATTTAAGCAGCTGTACAAAAAAGCATCTCTAAAAACAAGAAATAAGACCAACCCTATTATATTTCTCGAGCCAGCTTTCCTCTTCACATGCAGCCATCCACTTCTCAACCTTTTCGAGAATTTCTTTCCTGCAAAGTGCCTCCTCTTTAGCTCTAGCTATTTTAAGCTCAATTTCATCAAGCACGCAAGCAGCATCACCAAATCCTTTTACCAATCAAGAAATTAGTAAGAAAAATAAGGAATTATATTGAAGGAAAGGATTGTCATTATATTGATCACAAGTAAATACCAGATTCAGTAGTGTGATTTGCTATTCCCATTGCACTATCTCCTTCTGGAGTAAGATGAGTCTTCCTACAAATAGCCTCCAACTCTGCCTTCTTTTTGAGAACAAGTTCCTTCATCTTGCTTGCTTTCAACTCTTCCAATCGAGAAACTTCTGCCTCGACCTGGAAAATTAAAAGTGGAATTGCTCACTACCACTCTGGTGTACCACCTTTCAGCCTATAGAATCCAAGCCAGGAGTAACAATGAGGCATTTGACTCACATAATTAATATAGTCAATAGAAAGCATGTCAGGCTCTGTTATCTCGTCTTCTGAAGCAGCTAGCTTACAAGTAACTTTCTGAAATATCTGTTGCTCTTCAATTGGTGTGTCCATTAAGTCCCAGAGCTCCAACAATGAAGTCGTGAGGTCTTGTAACTGGCAATGTGAAAACAGTCATAAAATGCTGTTTTATGGAGGAATAGAGACTAAGAAATAAGCAGTCTAAAAATGCGTGCCTGCTGCATTCGCTGTAATTTAAGCTCTCTTAGTTGTTTTATAGCATCTCCCAGTTGCTCTATAGTACGGTTACTAATATTTTTTGAGCTTTCAGCTTCTGCTAAACTCGGATGGATTTTATTGACAACTTCTTTGAAATCCAAACCGAGCACCACGCACAGAGAGTGCAAAGAGTTCAGGCGGTCCAGTGTCATCTTCAGACGCTTACTCTACACACAAAGATCACTCATAAAATATACCAGAGGCAAAATGCAGAATTAAAATTGAGTGCAAAAGTGGGAAATATAAACCTTTTCCTTTCTAAGTGCCTGCAAGTCTCTGCGCAATTCCTCAAGCTTCTTTGTAGAAAGATCAGCTCCATTGGTTGCTGGTTCGTTTGAAGAAAAGCCATCTGAGCTACAGATTTCTGTCTTAATACTCTGCATCTCAGTTAGGACCTCAGACACTTGATTTTTCCTCGCATTTTTTCTCTTTCTCAACTCCTCTATCTTTGGAAGGATCAATCTGAGTTCAGCCTTCAAGCTTTCAGGATTACGATCAGACTGCATAAAGAAAGACCATTTCATTGGCAAACAAAATACATAAAATGAAAGCTATCGAATTGTTTCAGCATTATATATGCTTTTTGTTCAGCCAAATCTTATTCAAAACATTGACCACCAAGTCTTTCTATTTCACTTTACTGAAAGTGGTGTTTAGAATTAAACAGTGACTAGCTTATATAGATAGGTAGTCATGCCAATGTGGAACTTCTGAAATTATAGAAGCTTCAGATGGTTTTGACACTGTCGACAAGTTGATGTTGGAGAAGATTACATCTGCAGTGAAAAAAATAAGAGAAGATAGATTCAATATATAGACTGATTGATCAGATCAAAGGCTCACCTGCCTGATATGCACTGGTTGCTCTCCTATTTCAGAGCAGATAGCAGCAAGTTCTGCTTCAGCATCAGCGATTGCCAGCCTCAACTGAGCTCTACACATGTTTGCCTGATCTACTTTTCTTCTGAACACTTCTAAAGATTCTTGTTCAAGTTCAAGTAACGTCCTATACCTTTCATCATCAGATTCCCCAAGCTCCTCCCATATCATCTGACAGGCATAGCAGAAGACCATAAATGATAAAAATATAATTCTGTAACAGTGGCACTGGTACTAATGTAGAACAGTTGCCATCCAATCAAGCAATGGACTCAAGAACATCACAACAATATGCATTTTCCAAATGGTGAAAAGGCAAGAAGAGGGGGTTGCATAAGCAAGTTGTAACTAAGAGCTATAAATATTTACCTGCAATTCATATAGAAGAGATCCAAATGCTGATTGCATGCGCAAAAGCACATTGCTTTGACAGTCTGACATTTTAAGGTGACTAGACCTGCCCAAAAAATCCATTAATTTCAGTTTTTTACTTACCACGGCAAAGAGTAAGATAAATGCAATGCAACAGCCAGGAAAAAATGTGAAATAAAAATGTGCAAAGTTATAAAAATGAGTCAGGTGGATTTTCAACTATAGAAGGCAATACCACACCTGTAATAGAAGAACTAGGCCTATGTCACATCAACCAAACCCCAAAACTGAAGTAAGTGCTTGAGGTTAGAAAGTAGACAAAATATTCTCTTACACAGTAGTAAGACATTGGATATCAACACTACTTGTTAGTTAATGCTTTATGTAAGAGACCCTTACGGTATAGACCATTATTCTTTGTGGTGCATTTGGCAAAAATAGCATGTTTCATTTCTTCTAGAGTTGAATGTGAGTTTGTTACGATGATCTCAGATTAAAAATATATGTGTATATACACATTACTTGCCACTCATAAATCTGCAGTTATTGGACTAGATATAAAATCTTTTCTAAGTATGAAGTATCCATTCATGCATATACACTATAGGTTGATATACTTCATACCGAATAACTCAAGAGTTGTTTATACAGAAAAACTGGACTCTGGCAGAACCTTTTCCATGCATCTTTTGCGATGAGCTCGGTTTAAATTATGAATATTATCATGTGATGTTTTGAAAAATGACTATGTCAGCTAGAGAAGATTTGGCTGATCGCAGCTGAGAGAGAGAACCTAATGACTGAAATACCAGAATCTGAAAGTAAGTAAATCTCTAGTCTAAGCGCAAGACTGTTGTGAAATTGTCATTGTAAGAAATTATTGTAATTTCAGAAAAAGGATATCAAATAATCGAAATGCCTCTTCCTAAACCCTATCATAACTCTCTCCTCTTCTGCATTTAATCTCGTTTCTGACTTCAACATCTCTCAATTCTTTTTCATACACAGCAAATAATATAGTAACAGTCAAATTGCGAAAGACTGAGAGAAGAAGGATCGCAAGCGCACCTGAAAATCGAAAAGCAGAAGCAATGACATATGCTTACTTTGTTAAATTGTGTAGGCGAAAGTTGGGATCGCGAGGAAAAGCTACGAAACAGGGAGTACGATTTTTTGGAAAATCCGACCGTTAAAATTGACGAGGGTTAATTTCAAAAAAAATACTAAAATTGACGAGGGTTTAAAATCCTATAATGTGCGCTCGACGAAGTTTAAATTTGAAAGAGAGATTAATTTATCTGCTGTGACAAATGGCGGAGGAGATGGTAACTGTTAATTCGCCACGTAGCTTCTTGGAAAAGGCCAAGTAGGTAGCATAGGAGATTCGATTTCGGTAAAAAGTCAAATAGTAAAATGGATAAATATTCCATTTTATTTCAACGTATTAATATTTTAATGGAAATGTCTTATCTTTAAATAAGTGTATATACAAATATGCATCGTATCGATTTTAAGTTGTTTGAGTCTAAAAAAAATATAAAAAAATCAGTGCATGACTGTTAAGTTCGTCGAAATTGAAGGTCGATCATCGAAAATCGAGAGAGAAGGTCACTACAAAAAATCAAGAGATTACCGACGGCAGAATGCCGTCGGTAATAAAGAACGGCCGCCGGTAAATTATGCTACCGGCGGCAGTGCCGTCGGCAATTTACCACCGCTAATCGACTCGTCGGTAACAACATTATCGACGGCGATCGGCCGTTGCTAATTACCGGCGGCGATTTTGCCGTCGGTAATTGGCCGATGATTGCGAAAGGGCGGGTTGCCTGAAATGCCGCCGCCGTGCCGCCGGTAATTACCGACGGCAAAATTGCCGCCGATAATTGTCGTCGCTATTCACGCGTTTTTTTGTAGTGGGTGGTGATGATTTGGGGATCTAAGATTTCATAGATGAGGGTGAGATAGAGAGAGAGAGATCGAAAAGAGAGAGAGACGTGAAGTTGGAGACGAAGGTTGGTACGGCAGCGTGACTGCTGTCGCCGAAGAGGGATGGAAGCGGGATGTTGTGTGTGTTTGTGGTGGATGGATGTGAGAAACAGATAGAGGGGCGTTGTTTCACCGGAAAAGAAATAGTAAGTGGTGGCAACAATAGTAAAATTTGGGGATCTAGGGTTTATAGTTTATACAGAGAATGTGAGACGAGGGCGTGGCTTGACCTGAGACGGTTGTTGCCGCCGAAGAAGGAATGTGGCGACATTCATTTAATGAGAGAGTTTAGGTTTTGTTTGTGTGTGGTGAACAATGAGAGAGTTAGACGAATGAGCACTGATGGTGGCGGTAGACGTAAAGGCGGCCGCTTCCGCCGGAGAAGAAGAAGGCAACGACGCTTTGTATGTTGGTGTATCTACTCGTGTGTGTATGTGTACGTGTGTTTATGTAAAAAACATCGTTTTAATTACATGGCTTTTTTCTAACAAAATTTTCACTAACTTGTCAAGCACCATAATTTTTTTTTTCGGGACACAAATAGCCGAAATTTGATATGATGGGTGCTTATATGCACTTATTCTAACGGTGTGACATTTTTGTTAAAACGCTAATACGTTAGGACAAAATCGAATATTCACCTTAGAAAAATTGAAGGAGATGGTGAGATAAGGAATTAATTGTTAAATAATGCATTGAATATTTATTTTATAATTTTAGTATGATTTTTTAAATGTTGTAGATTAGTACAATTTTGTAATTTGTTGTTAATGTGGATGATATTATGATATCTGAATCTGTGATGAAAGATTAAGTTCAGTAAGGCCCAAAAGATATTACTTCTTTCGTCCTAATATTCATGGCATGTACTCCCTCCGTCCCAAACGAAATGTCTTGTTTCCTTTTTTGGCAATACACACTCTCTCTATACTTAATATTTAAATAATTTCCACCAACCCACTTTATCTACTTTATACACATTTCTTAATCTCCGTGTCGAAAAGAAATAGGACATTTCGTTTGTGACGGAGGGAGTATTATTTATTGGGTTGTCCCAAATATACTTCCTTCGTCCCAATTTTTAGTATCCATTTGAGCGTAGGGCTGAGCATGAATCGAATCGGACCGAAAAAACCGACTGAACCGACCAATTTTGGTTCGGTTCGGTTTTCGGTTTTCTGGTTTGGTTTTTGGTTCGGTTTTTAGAGTAAAAAATCGATGCTATATCGGTTCGGTTTCGGTTTCATATTTTGGTTCGGTTATTAACCGAACCGAACCGATACTTAATATATACTCCCTCCGTCCACAAATTAATGCCCTACTTGGGTCCTGGCACGGAGACTAAGAAAGCTGAAAAAGGTGATGTTGATGAAATATAAGGGTAGTTGACTAAAGTGATAAAGTAGTTGACTAAAGTGATAAAGTGATAAAGCGTAGTAAATATAGAATATAAAAGTGAAAAAGGTGTTTGAAGGTGGGTCCATTAGTGGCAAAGGGTAGTAAATATAGAAAAAGTAGGAGAGTAAAAGGGTACAAAAAGCAAAACAGGGCATTAATTTGTGGACAGTTTTTTAAAGCCAAACAGGGCATTAAATTGTGGACGGAGATTTATTATATATTTTATATTAGTAAAACTAAAACCCTAGCTAGTCTATTTCTTATTTCCCCCCCCCCCAAATTGGTGCCTGCGCGCCTCCCCTCCCTTCTCCATTTCAAAATCGAAACCCTATTCTCCTCCCTCCCAGTCCCAACCGCGCCTCCATTCTCCACACTGCCCTGCCGGCGCTTCTCTGACCGGCGACCTCCCCCACCGCCTCCATTCTCCGCGCCGCTTTTCCTCCAGGGCGACCAGCACGGGCTGCACAGTAGCCGCGACTCACGAGCAGAGCAGACCCGCCGGCAGCCGCCCGCGTCTGACTTCTCCAGACTCCAGCACGAGCCGACTGGCTTCTCCTCCGTCGGACCGCCGCTGGAGCTTGACGCAGACCTCCCCCCGCCACCTTTCTCCCCTCCTCCGAAAGGTAAGCCAATTTCTATGAGTTGTTTAGATTTACAGTTAACTTATGAAGCTGGAAGCCTGAATTTTTGTATTTTTTCGATTACAGGCTGATTTTGAAAAAAAAATTGGTAGATTAATTATTTTTTTGAAGAAAAAAAAGTATCGGTCGGTTCGGTAACCGATCGAAACCGATCGGTTTCGACCGGTTCGGTTCTGGTCGGTTTTCAAGGTGCAGTCGATTTGGTTCGGTCCGCCTACTGCCAAGATCGGTTTGGTTTCGGTTTCTTTCAAATGGGTCGGTTCGGTTCAGTTTTGAACCGATGCTCAGCCCTATTTGAGAGTGGCATGAGTTTTAATAAAGTGGTTGGATGTGTTGTGAGTGGAATAAGGGTCTCACATTTTATGTGAGTGTTAAAATAATTAAACTGGAGCAATGGTCCCACATACTTTTACTAAAAATAGAATGGATACCAAAATATGGGACGACAAAAAAAAAATATGGATACTAAAAGCTGGGACTGATGGGAGTAATAGATTGTTTCTAAACTGGGCCATATTTGTTTCATTAAAAATTAATTAATCTACCTATTTATACCTATAAGCCTACGCTAAACCTAAACACACTCGCCTCTTTCCATTCGGCTCTCTCCTCGCGCCATGATTTCCCCCTCTTGTCTGAAAACCCGTAAACCAGTTATTTATCACCATCTGACCGTCATTTCCCCCATCCTGCCGCTTTCACCATCATGGCCCGAGACAGAGAAGATGTGACCTTAAATCCTAATTTTTGTCCACCCTAGAGTTGCCTCTCCATTCACTATCGTGATGAAATCTAATTGGGATGATTACTTGAGTTGTGAGTTTGTTCCAAACTCTGAAGACTCGTTGTCACTTTGGTCACCAGCGTCAGAGGTTGATTTCCCTCAGTCAATGTCATTCATACAAACTGAGGACAATGATGAGGCATGGATCGGCACGGAGGTGATCGAAGCAAGGTGTGGAGATGCACGAGGTCGAGCTTCACCCATGGTCCTATCTCCATTCGTTCGTCGCTCTTGTTTCGATGTGAGGAGCACCGGTTATACTCTGAATATATCCCCTCATACTCTTGATTATTCAGTCTCTAACAATTTACCTTGTATACTGTGGGATGAACTAGTTGTCTTTATTTGACTACATTAAATAGCAATTAATTTTATTAATAATCCCTTTAAACATGTGGGCCTTCACATTTTTCTCTCTAATTTAACTCTTCTAAATACATGTGTCAGAAAGAAACGTGCCATGATTATTAGAACGAAGGGAGCATTACTTTAATTCTCTCGATTTGGAATGTGTTTTGTGAGGAATCTTTCTTACCTTTCTTGGAAAAACCAATATTAGTAATTTTGTGACTACATTTCATAGTATCATGGAAATATTTTTTGAAATAACAAAAGCATGTGACATGATCAAAACTAAGAGGCAACATATGAAAGTATGTTTGACATGTGAATAGAAGTTTGTAAATAGAATAGAAGTGTAAGCGATTCGAAGCATGTTTGAAAGGAACCATTCCAATGGGGCACCGCAGTGCTGATGACCTTCGATCACTAGTGATAGATCTCCATCATAAAATATTAATAAAGAAGACACTACCAGCGGTAACACGTGTAGGCTTCTCATTGGTTCTTGAGGGATCTTTTAATTGAATTTCGTTACAAAAAATGTATGATGTCAGTTAATGTCGTTATCTAGTGCAAAACACGTGAAATCTAAAAAGACGAAGTTGCACTTCAAACATAAGGCACGATAGGCCTGAAATGATGGATTTACCCAGCCATCCACATAATTTAAAATTTTCATTTTACTCTTAGTCTCGGAATATCAATAAATAAGAGGGTTTTCAATGTACAAATAGACACGCTTAAAATACATACAGAAACTTTGGCAAATTTCATATTCGAGCAACCCCAATATCGTCTCATCATCAGAATCTATTATTTTTTTCATTTTATATCCATTTCATTGTTATGTTTTGAGCATTGTTAATAGTTTTCGTTGACATATAGTAGGATATCTCCTATTAGTTAGGAAATTAAATTTCTAACTGGACTTGATTTTGAAAAACATGCATTTTTGCCTTTTGGTGTCTTATTTGACGCTTAGTTGTGAGGATTTTTTGCATTTGATGGTTTATCTGAGTGGATATTGGTTTATTGTCAAGAACTTGTTACTTCCTTAAACTTCTGCTTATGGGTGCACAACAAACCTTAAACTGAAACTAGGGTTCAATGCCAATACACTGGTGATAACTCTTGTATTAAGAGTTATTACTCATTCTTTTAAGCTTTTATGAAGAGTTTGATGCATGTTTTGTGTAGTTCTTTAGGTTTTCTTTTACGTTTTATTATCGTTTCGCTCTTTCGTCTTTTGGGTTGAGATTTGAGATGTATGAAAACTGATGCCAAAAGTTAGCTAATCTCATATAAAAATAGACAAATGAGAGATTTGTTGGTTTTGTGTAGGGACTACAGCATTGCTGGCATTTTGATGCAGCATTCTGCTCAGATGACTTGGACGAGATTTTCATGTGCAAAAGAGAGGGGACCACTTGCTAAAAGTGAAAGTTAGCTTATTTGGCACAAAAGTTGAACTTCTCTCAGCAAAAATCGAAGGGAGAAAGAGGAGCACCTGAAGTCTACAACAATTGAGGGCAACATGGTCTTTTCATGGGCTATTTTTGGGGAAACCTAGCTGCTACATCGGGAAGGCAGCCGCAATTGAGGGGAATAACACAGAAAACAAGAGGAAATCAGGGGGAGCACGAGGGAGAGAGAAGGAGCACCTGAAATTAAAGACAAGGACCATATTTTTGGAGGAAGAAAAGAAAGAAGCAGAGGACATCATTAATCCTTACCATTTCTAGCTTCCTTTCTTTCTCTTACTCATTATTTTCAATCTGCAAACTATAGTGTTGGCTACTGTTTGCATCATGCTTAGCTTTGAGTTCATTTTCTCTTTCTTTATGTTAAGCATGAGCTAAACTTTTGAGGCTTGGATTGTTGATGAACTCTATGTCTTAGATTTGTAATTTCTTTGCACTTTATTTTAGTGAATCTCTCATTTTCCATTCAGCTATGCTTCATGTTATTTCTTGCTCTTGACTGGCCATCTTGTGCAAGATATTTAGCTACTTCTTGATTCTGGAAAGGTTGGGAGTAGTGGACTAGGTTGAATGGCATAAGAGCATGTGGCATAAGAATATGTTATTTGCCTTGTGTGCGGTTAAAAATTGGAGCTATGTATCTGTTGTTCTAGGCTGGACTTGGCATAGGAATATGCTCGAAAAAGTTGTAGAATGAAAAACCATAGGATTTGGGAAAGTTCTATGAATGTTGGTGAATTTTCGTAACTGTGAGGTTTTGCTTGAATATTGCTGCAGCAATCTGTTCAGTGTGAAAGACATAGATGGATTCATCAATCCAAGTCCGTTTCTCTTATATATTTTCTTCGTTTAATCTTTTATCTTCTGTCTAGTTAACTTTAGTTAAGATTTTAACCAACCTTAGTTTAATTTTAGTTTGTTAGAAAACCATCCTCTTGATTTAAAGCTTTATTTAATTTCTAGTTTTCAAGTAGTTGTTATTTTGCTTATTTCTTTGTAGCTGAGATAGTTTAAGTTCTAATTTGCATTCCCTGTGGAGACGATCTTGGAATACTTCCTCTTATTACTTGTTGAGACTACGTGCACTTGCGTATTGAATTGTGTTAATCCGATTTTACCACAACAACTGGATTGGACTTCTCGTCTTCTTCTTAACTCGCAGTTGCAAACACAACAAACGTCTTGCATGCGGGGGTTAAGAACTCTTGAGTTCAGACAACTGTCTAGAACTCTCTCTCTCAAACTTACTTTTCGCTCTTTTAGAAAAGGGTTCGAGTACCAACTGGATTACTAAGAACAAACTCTTAGTAATCGAAACTTAGGCTAGGGATTTACAATGAAATTGCTTAAGGATGTAAGAGAATGTAAGTAATCAGTGAACTGATTTGGGCTTTGGATATTCTCTTCTTCGATTGAAACTTGGGATAGCAGTGAATGTGTTGAGTCGCAAATTTGGCAGAGCTTCAGCTTGAGTGTTTGAATCGATGACGATTGAAGATGATCCTCGAGCTCTATTTATAGGCGAAGTCTTGAATAGATCCGTTGGTGAGATGGTCTTCAATAATTCGGCCGTTGTGAGATAGATTTGAATCTTGGGCTGAGGCTTCAATCTTCGAGGTTCCTGATTTATTGAGGAATGAGCGTCTCTAGTAGTAGGAGCATAGTGCTTCTGAAAAGTTAGCACGAAATAGGAAAGCTCTGCTCAGGTGAGGACGATCTTCATATCTTCGCATTTAATGCGGTTGTACTTGGCATGAATACGTGGCTCCTTTTAAACTTAAGTCTTCAGTCCGATGAAAAATGTCCACTAATGCTTGACTTATGTATCAGTCCGCTATTCCCACGTGGCCAGCATTAGTTATTCAGTTATAATTGAATCCTCAACGAAGTTTTCGTCCTTTAAATACTTCAGTATCTATCTTCAGCCTTTTCAATTCCTGCCATCTCCTCAACTCCAACGCTAGACAAAGGAGACTCGGTACCCTCTCCTAGGCTTCAAGCACCTCGCGTGCACGGTGAGTGTTGTCAAGTAGTATGCCAAATTCCTATTAAGACTTTAACTCCCTAGCAACACAACACTCAACAAAACAGATCAAACGCACCGGTGGGAGAAAGAAAATAACCGAGCAAAAATAAAAATAAAATAAACACGGAAAACAAAGTAGCACAACCAAATGCCTAAAGCCTTCCCCGACAACATAAAGAACTAGGATTTTAATCTAACAATCTAAAATCAATAAGTAAATCCAAAATCATAAAGCAATAATTATCTAGGCAAGGAAAATCAACAAGCATTCAAATCTATGGCAAACACTAATCATGATTTTTCCTAAGGAACATGTAAATGAAAAGCGACACAAATTCAACCGAGTATTACTCTAACAAATCAACCAACGATCTAACTATACTAACTAGGCAATAAGATTAACAAAGTATAAATCAATGCTAAATATCATTATCAAAACGTGTTCAATTATCTAGGAAAAGAGCAACCAAGAAAGCTTGTAGAATTCGATAAATCAATAGATAGAACTTACAATTGATTAAAGGAAACGACGATCTAGTGTAATCTGAGAGTTTTTAATGTGTTTCTCCCTACCAAAACTCTAAGGAAATACAGTAAAAATGGAGCTGGAGGCTGGATGGGTCGATAATGGCACAAAAACCCCTAAAAAAATGGGCTTTAAACCCTAAAAATGTAACTTCCAGATCGCGCAGGCGGCCATGGTCGCCCGGGCAGCGGCCGCCGCCAGGTGCCGCCGCCGCCTATGCCCTTCGCAGAATGGGCACGGCGGGCGCCGGCCACTGCAATGCGCAACGTTTTTGTTTTGGTCCGTTCTCCCTCGTTTCAAGTCAGATTTTAGATCCATTTTCGCCTACGAACTCGTATCGAGACGAACTTCGATTCTTTTGCAGACCATTCAACTAAATTCTGAATTTATTTTTGTCCACATATCAACCAATTTGAGCATAAAATCCTGAGACAACAAAATTAGCACAAAAGCTCAAATCAGTCAACTCTTGAGTGAAAGAGACCAAAATAAAAGTCAATATAACACGTAAACACCCAGATATTCATCACAAAATAGGGCTAAACACCCTCCACTAGACGTCAGTATTTATGAAGAACAAGAACAAGCGGGAAAGAACTTTTGAACTTTTGGGAACTTTAGTGCTAACATATTTTCCTGTTTGTTTATTGCTCCAAAAACATTTTTACATTTTGTTTGGTTGTTGGAACAATTTTATCTTCCGTCTAGTTATTTTGTGATTCAAAGAACACGAAGCTCGGCTTATTTGGTTCCGGGTACTTTGTATTATATTTCTATTTTATATACATCATGAGTTTATTTACATTCGTGTTTGTTTATTTCATTATGTGTGAGTAGTCTCTTAGGTGAGATTTGAGTTGTGGAAATGATTGTTGTTGATATGTAAAATCTTTCGTGAGGCATTTGTGCTTTCGGTTGAGTCTCGTAGTTCTGGATGGATCTGTGCCGAATCATGGATGGTATGAACCTTAAGGGTGATCTCTGTTCAGTATCATGTTGTTCATGTTAAGCAAAGGCCAGGCATACCAGGGAGTGACAACCGGTATGCCCATGACCGAGTAGCTGAGCAGCATCCATAAAGGATGCTGTAGATCCGGAAGGCGGAGAAATGACTGATGAGATACATTATCCCTCCTCGGTCTTGGGCTTCTCTAGCAACTACCCACCAACTGTGAAGGGGTATAAAGCCATCGTTATCGAATGAGAAAAGCACTGATGCATCGTCGGTATATAAGATGAGTGGTTGGACGTAGTTTTGGAAATGAATAGCCCATGAGATATACCTTCAAAGGGTATAGAGACGGGGACGTCAGGAGAGAAGGTTGGTGAGGGACATACTTGGTGGATAACATGTATGACTATTACCTCAGAATAAGTGAAGCACAGCCTTGTGACCGGGGAAAAATCGTGATCTTCGGACCAAGTGACTACAATGGACTCAACCATCCTAAGTGTGAAGTATACCCTTCTGAAACGCCCCAATGTCTTTGGGCCATGCCTTGAGGTTATATGGATCATGGATGGATCATCAGTATGCCTATGACCGAAATCCAATATCGACAATAGTCAGGCCCTAACTCAAATCTTACCCCTTGTTATATTTGATCTTTGTTTTAAGTTTAATTGCGCAGATTATACAGATTGAGACTTGTGACACCTCAGTTTGTTGTTTGGTGAACAAAGTGGTTTCTCACTCCTTGTGGGATTCGACCCTATACTTGCTACTAAGACTAGCCAGTCTGTTGTAAGCATAGGAGTGTGTATTGTCCATCTAGGGCATACACAGTTTTTTGATCGTACCGCACAACGGGTGCGTGTCAAAAAATAATGATCCTAGGGAATGGATTTTCATCAATTGAATCTACAGAACTAACCTATTAATCTAAATTACCAATTTAATTCGGTCTTGATGAGATATCACATAAATAATAATACACTCTAGCCAACTCAGTTTATGATAGCTGATTAGTAAATTCTCTATCTTCGCTAGATCTCAAGAAAATCTACTAACTCCAGAAGCACTTAAGAACAACTCCATATGATTAACCAATCTCTATGGGGTCTCAAGGTTAAAATCATATCACACTTTCCTGACTCTACTAAACAATTATCTTCACTATGTCTCAAACACAATAGCTAAACATGTAAATTATTGATCACGTAATTCACAAGTATAGTTGTTAAATGGGCCGGGTCGGGCCAGCCCTGCCCAGCCCACTGGGCTTTCGAATTATACCGGGCCGGGCCAAAATATGACCGGGCCTCAAAATAGCAAGCCCAACCCAACCCCTATCGGGCCAAACCCGCCCAATAATTTTTTTTTCTTAAATTCTATTTTTTTGCTATAAAAATGAAAAAAAAAATAAATCTGCTAACATCAAATCAAATCATCAATTCACAAATATAATTAAAGATAAAATAAAAAATTTAAATCATACTATTGTATGTCAAAACACAGCAAAAAATAAATGAAAATCCTATAATAGATGATTTATTAAATAACACTTCAAAGTATTTCAACAAATATAAAGTCAGGCATTTGGTTTGGTGGATTGGATGTATAAGATTGATGAGATTGATAGGATTGGATGAGTGATTAAACAATCCACCCAACTTTGGGGTGGCAAACAATCACTCATTTGAGTGATTAGATGCGGACTGAGTTATCAATCACGAGCCCAATCATGTAAATCAAACACTTGATTAAGGTGGATTATTTTATCAATCATGCCTAATCATTGGGGTGATTGTTTGTCACCCCAAAGTTTGCTTAATAGTAAATATTAAGCAAACTCAAAATATTGTATCCAAATAAAAAAAGCACCCATTTTAAACTATAAAATTAGCAAAATATTCCACACTGCACTAATTAAAGTCTATTCTAAAAAGGGGCAAACTCACAGT
The DNA here is from genome assembly GCF_028751815.1 of Salvia miltiorrhiza. Taxonomy (NCBI): domain Eukaryota; kingdom Viridiplantae; phylum Streptophyta; class Magnoliopsida; order Lamiales; family Lamiaceae; genus Salvia; species Salvia miltiorrhiza. The sequence goes on along the minus strand of NC_080393.1, from coordinate 23,272,881 downwards.
CACGGCAAATTCAAAGAGAAATGATAATACTCATTAAATCATGAAAGGGTTCACAAAAATAAATAATTTAATTAAATAAATATGAATATATATATATATATATAGACACATGCACACACACACACACACACACACATATATATATATATATATATAATTTATACCAAGTATTTAATTCAAAATATAATATTTTTTATATTTAATTCATAAGCTAAAATATCTCAATGAAGGACCTTAAATTTTTTAGGTTCCCTGAAGATTTACTACAACACACAATAGTTGTACATCTTGAAATGGTGGAGGAGGTTTATGTGGGTGGGCGCATATAGAGAATGTTGGTGGCTGAGGTTAAGGTATGCCCAAAATGTGGTTCAATTTGCGATTCTAGTGGCAACCTTGAACGTCGGAGATAGGCTTGACCTATACCGTTGTCCGGCCTTGCCGAGCTAGCTGAAAGAGGATATGCCCATCAGAATGAAAACTGAGAAGGTTTGAGCAACTAAATTTCTTGGTGGATGCTGAAAAGGTTTGAGCAACTAGATTTCTTGGTCCGGATGGCAGCTGACAATGATACTGTTGATACTGCATACTACTGATACTGCATACTACTGATATTGCATACTGCTGATACTGCATATTGCATACTGTTGATACTGCATACTGCTTACTTCTGATTCTGATGTACTCGATAATTGAATGATTTTATACATATACTTGAAAACTCTGAAACTGATATTGCATAAACTGATAAGAGTGAAATATGAACATGAATATATTTTTAATTTTTTTTATTTTAAAATTTAAAATATATAAATATATAAGTAAATATTATAAATTAATAATTAAAAAAATCGGGCGGGCCAAAAAGCTCAAAAACCTTGGGCATTTTAGCCCTGAAGCCCATTCGGCCCAGCGGGCCATCTGGGCGGGTTTTTTAGGTCCTGTTTTTTTGGGCCTCTATTTTATCGAGCCCAACCAACCCTAAATTCGGGCGGGTTGGGACGGCCCATCGGGCCGGGCCAATTTTGACAGCTCTATTCACAAGTAATCAAGCACCATGAATTGTGAATCAGAAACTGAAAGACAATAAGGTATTAATAAATTAAGGGTTAAGTACCAATTTTCCCCTCAACGTTGTCACCCATATCACCTTTAGCACCCTATACTCAGGGTCAGCTATTTACTACCTCAACGTATGAAAACAACACCGAATCCCCTCTCCCTCGGCATTTCAACGGTGGTTAACACCGTCAGAAAAATTATTGTTTTTGTTTTTCTCAAATTCTCGTATCAGCTGCCTACCAGATATCCATCGGAGAAGCTATACAACCAATTTTTTGATTTTGTTACTCCATTGACACAAGAGGGTCAGAATAAGAAATCGGATGAAGAAGACTTCAGAGTTCTCATTTTCAACCACTCTGTCCAAAGTCAAGAATGTGGTGAGAATGGTAACGACGTGGAGCATGAGAAGGTCTTTCTTTCCAACCTTTATGATGTTAAGTGCCCGTTGAAATTCCATAAATACATAAAGCAAGTAGGTAAAAGCCAGACAGAAGAGAATTCGAAAGACACTGCTACTAACCAAGTATCAAATTCGTCTAGCATTGCAAGGGCCGAAGGCCTGAAGAAACAAACTGATTCGTCTATGAGCCGTAAACCAAGAGATACTCTTGCTAATACTAACGTTGAGCCAGATGTCCGTGATGATTCGGAGCATGCTCGAAACCGGCATGCCACCTCTCCGTTGGCAAAAAGTTCTATAGCATTATATGAAACAATTTCCTATCCTTCAAGAGATCAGAGAAATTCTCGTGATATGAAAGAATTTTCGCTAGCTTATGTTTTCCTGTAAAGAATTAAAGCGAGAGATTGGAAAGGGGAAGAATCGCCTATGTTTTCCAGCGAAGAATTAAGAGTGAGAGATTGGGAAAACTGAGCGGACATGGAGAAGGCGGAGCCAGCCTCGCCGAATTCAGCCACGGCGGCTGGCGCCACCGGAGAAGAGAGAGAGATGGTTGCATTGATCTATTCAGTGTGAGAATTTGAGAAAAACAAACAAAAATAATTTTTCTAACGGTGTTAAGCACAGTTAAAACGCAGGAGGGAGAGACTTGGTGCAGTTTTGTCACGTTGAGGTAGTAAACAGCGGTGACCCTGTGTATAGGGTGCTAAAGACGATATGGGGGACAACATTAGGGGGAAAATTGGTACCTAGCCCATAAATTCTATCAACTACATGCAAAACCCTATAATCAGAAAAGAAAACTAACTATGCATAATTAAATAAATAGACGACATAATTAAATAAATCAATTGAACTAAACAAATTTGGTAAAAGCCGCAAAAAATTCGGAATTAATATCTCTTGAATCTTCAATCTTTGCATAAATAAATCTAAGTTATAAAAACTAAGAAAATAATAAATTATTAATCTAAAAACTGAAAAATATGAAAAGATGGAGAAGAGAAATGTGTAATAGATAAAAAAAGGACCTATATATAGACACAAGGATAAACACAATACAGAACTAAAAAAATACTGATAAAAGCCCGTAAATTGGCAAAAATGTAAAGAAAACAACGAAATCCATGATCGGACCAGCGATCGCTGATTCTGGTCGCATTTTTCACTACTGCGCGTGACTTTCTTGTTTCGGTCATTTTTCCCTTGTTCGAACTTTAATTTGCGGTCCGTTTGTGCTCATGAACTCGTATCGCGATGATCTACAACTTTCATTCCATTCAGACCATTCTTCCAAATTCAGCTTCAATATTTCTGTAGATTTCACCAAAGTACGAGCAAATATCACATTTCACAAGATAAAACAATTTAAAGTATAAAACAACTATCAAACACTCAATTCACTATAAAATTGACATCATAAGAACATTTAAAATCATAGAAAATTGAGTGTTATACTCTCTCCAACGACTCTATTCAATTCATGTTAAATACGACGGAAGATCAAGATACGCGTGTGGCTCTCCGACATTGCTAAGTTCTTTAATATTCTAATCTTTGTTGTTTATCTCTCATTTACAAAAATTGTCTGATAAGGAACCCACTCTTCATTGTAAAATTCGAATTTCTTACTTGTGAATAAATTTGTAGTTCCTAAACAATGCAATCTTCATTGTAAACATCCTTAGCATAGTTTATTTTTTTTAGGTGGATCCTTAGCCTAGATTTGAACACACTGAATATACCAAATTGTTCTTCATTGTAATAGTGTATTCACATATATAGTTGGAGAACCCCCTTTTTTAACCTCCCACCCATTGTAAAATATTGGTGTAGAAGTAAGGAAGAATTCATCAAATAAGCTTCAAGTTCGAAGTGTGAAAGTTGGCAAGTAATGGGTGCTACCGGGAAATATTGTACGGTAACAATCCGTGTAAATTGTTAATTACGGTCACCACCGCGTGGCCCGTGTGATCACTCTAACATAAATGACTGCTCGAGATGACTTGCAGCCATAAAATAAATAATCCAAAGTTACAGGATTCTCATGTATATCAGGATTGTGGATGTAGGAGTGTTTTCTGAACCGCGTAAAACTGCTTGTGATCGTACTTTCAGTCTTTACTTTAGTTTTTGCTTTAACTTGTTTTCAAACTAATCATCAGCAAACCACGTAAAACTGATTATGTTTTTACAATCTGCACTTTATTTCAGCATATTGATCACAAGTAACGCGATCAACATAAAACTAATTCTTACTATTCATCAGTCTGACTCAAGTCACTGATCATAAACTGAATACTGACAAGTTAAAAAGTTAAACTTGAAAAAGATTTTCTAAGCGAGTTAAAACTTTTCACCACATGCCGCACATGCTTCAGTTATTAGTCCAACTGACTAGCTTACGAGCAGTCAGTATGATTGCTAAGTGATCACTCTGATAGGTAGGATTTATTTGGACTTCAGTCAGCTAACTTCAGTTTGTTGATTGCCTCTCAACTGATTCGTTAGCCTACCTTAGAACACTTAATCTAAAAAATGAGAAGAAAAAAAACGTTTACTAGTATATTCCTCCATACTTTAGTTCATACTCACCTCGGGAGTCGGGACATACCAACATAAACTCATAAATCGTGATGTCGAATTTGGCATGATAATCTGTGTTCCGAAAATATTGTTTTATTTTAAAAAGGTCTAAATCATATTTACTAACTAATACCACATTAATTAATTGAATAGACTTAGATCAATAATAAATCGAGGTTATAAGGTGTGTACGATCACTATGCGCTTTGAGAATATTGTGAGCACGAAAGGTTGAAGTAGACAACAGTCTACCTGAGTAATAACAGGTCTTTATAGGGCTCAATATTTATTGATTTTAATAATTGAGGTATCCTCGTGGATGGTTAACTTGTATAGCGTGTCCCTTACCCGTTAAGGCGTTAACACACTATAATGATAGATTTTACTAAAAATGAAAGTGTATATTACAAGTGAGAATGATGTTACATGTCATCTGTAGTTTATAGTTGGTAGACACACTATGATGAATATCTTGACCGATGACCGACTGAGTTTATATTTATTGATTTATTATCCTTGTCCAGGTTATCCTTTTATATTGATTATTTCATTTAGTGTTTTCAGTTTTCTTTCCATTTTTCTTCTAATCGTGATACTATTTCTTGAGACCGCGATATGGTCTTGCCGAAGCCCGTCTTTAAGACATCGGGCAAATGAATTTGTAATTGTCCTATGCCCACTATTAGGTTCCGCTAATGGCAAGTATATGGTCGATTTCATAGATAGTCGGTGTATCTTGATCCTCGATGTCACAGAGTCACAATTATAAAAGGTTGCCCTCTATCGGGAAATGTGTCACTCGCCAGTACTCTGGCCAAATATGGAATGTAAATCTGGGCAATAAGTAAAAGCTAAAATAAAACAAGAAAAATATCAATAATAAAGACAACCTGGTTTGGGCACGATTTCGTTCATCGGTGCAAAGTTATTTACTGTGCTTGTGTGTCATTGATTATAGGTTGTTGATCAATTAGATGTGCCCCCGATTGTCACGGCGTCACGAACACACTTTCACTCAGCCCAATCTATCATTACGTGTAAAGTAATTAAGAGACACTCTATGCACACTATTTAATCTGACCAACCATCTACAAAGACACTTCAATAAACGCTTTGCCCCAGACAACATTAAGAGAGACCCAATTGGCCATAATTATGCCCAAAGTGCATACACCACTCGCCCACACCAGTCGTATTATTCGGAGTGAGAGACACTAAACACTTTGATCTGATTATTGCTTGTAACCTAGTTTTGCCCAAAATGATACCGGTCGGTTAACACCTTCAGGTTTGCGCAGATTGTATTTAGATTCCGACCTAGTGCTTTGGGAACATACGCACACAGTGACTATGCCCAGATTAGACCTTCACAAGTTTTCATGCCCATGCTTAATTCAATCTTCGCCCAAACCAGGTATAAAAGTTTACCTAGACATAATAAGATAAATTAAGGCAAAGAGAATGAAAGAAAATAACATACTTGATAAAGTAATTAAATGTCTAAACAAAAAGTAAACCTTTGCCCAATGCCAACTTTAGGCAGAGCAAATAAAAACATACCAAAATTAAAAGAGCCCGTAGGGCTTGTTCCTTCCTCCCGAAATACTCATAAAATAAACTACAACTAATACATAAAGCTAAGCTAAAGGAGATAGACGTCAAAATTCAGATCTATGACTGTAGAGTGTTGAGAGTGTCAAAAGTCATTTTACTGTCTACGGACAGAGCATATATATAGCAGTCAGCAAGTACTCTTGGGCTTGGCCCATGCAGCTGGGCTCAACTAGGGCTTATGGGCGCAACTAGGGTTTCTGGGATTTGTTTCCATGCATAACTGATACAGCCCTAATTCATTTGGTAAGTAATCACACCAGATTTTCGTAAATAAGGCAAGATAATTGATGAGCCTATTTTTCGTGCTCTTTTTTAGTTTGTTTTTAGGTTTAGATCGAATCGTTTTGCATGTTTTTTTGTGTGTTTGTGCCTGGGAGGACATATATTGGGCACAGGAGTGTGCAGGGCCGTACAGGGGCAAAGCATGATGTATTTCGCACAAGAGATAAAAACTTGAAAATCATTCTTGGGCACAGCGTCCGCACACCATTTGCCCAGACCAAGTGCCATGCGAAATTCAGTCGCGTTCAAGGGCAAAGCAGTGAGCTAGACCATGGGCGAAATTTAAGCAGAGAAGTGAACCAGACTTTGGGTAGAAGTTTAGCGTACAAGGGCAAAGCAGCGCATTCCGTCAGTATAAGGAAAGAAGAAGGCATAGTTCATCTTGCCTTATTTACAAAAATCTGATGTGATTGCTTACTACATGAACTAGGGTTGTATCATCTATGCATGGAAACAAATCCTAAAAACTAGTTGAGCTCAGCTTCATGGGCCATGCCCAGAAGCACTTGCTGACTGCTACATATATGCTCTGCCCACAGACAACAAGAGGACTTTTGACACTCTCTACATTCTACAGCTCCAGATCCGAATTTGGACGCCAAGTTCCTTTAGTTTAGCTTTATGTATTAGTTGTAGTTTATTCTATGAGTATTTTGGGAGGAAGAAACAAGCCCTAAGGGCCCTTTTGATTTTGGTATGTTTTTCTTTGCTCTGTCCAGAGTTGTTGTTGGGCAGAGGGTATTTTTCTTTTAGATTTTCAATCCGTTAATCAAGTATGTTATTTTCTTCCATTGTCTTTGCTTTTATTTATTTTATTATGTCTAAGTACACTTTTATACCTGGTATGGGCGAAGATTAAGTTAAGTTTGAACATGTAAACTTGTGAGGTCTAATCTGGGCATAGTCACTGTGTGCGTGTGTTCCCAAAGCACTAGGTCAGAATCTAAACACAATCTGGGCAAACTTAAAGTGTTAATCGGCCGATAACATTTTGGGTAAGACTAGGTTATAAGTAATAATCGGATCAAAGTGTTGAGTGTCTCTCCTTCCAAATAGTACGCCTGGTGTGGGTGAGTGGTGTATGCACTTTGGGCATACTTATAGCCAATTGGGTCTATCTCTCTTAATGTTGTATGGGCAAAGCGTCTATATAAATGTCTTCATAGATGGTTGGTTAGATTAGATAGTGTGCATAGAGTGTCTCTTGCATTACTTTACACGTAAGAATAGATTGGGTTGGGTGAGAGTGTGTTCGTGACGCCGTGACAATCGGGGCACATCTCATTGATCAACGGCCTATAACCAATGACACACAAGTGCAGTAAATAACTTTGCACCGATGAACAAGGACTTTGCCCAAACATAACGAAACAGTGCCCAAACCAGGTTGTATTTATTATTGATATTTTTCTTGTTTTATTTCAATTTTTACATATTGCCCAGATTTACATTCCGTATTTGGCCAGAGTACTCGCGAGTGATACCTTTGCCCAGAGAGGGCAACCTTTTATAATTGTGACATCGAGGATCAAGATACACCGACTCTCTGTGGGATCGACCCTATACTTGCCATTAGTGGAACCTAATAGCTGGCATAGGACAATTACAAATTCATTTGCCCGAAGTCATAACGACGGGCTTCGGCAATGATCTATTTGCCGAAGTCTTTCCTTATATTAACGGGATGCGCTGCTTTGCCCTTGAACGTCCAAATTTCTGCCTAAAATCTAGCTCGTTGCTCTGCCTGATTTTCGCCCACGGTATGGATCATTGCTTTGCCCTTGAATGCAATTGGATTCCACATGGTACTTGGTCTGGGCAAATAGTGCACAAACACTGTGCCCATGAATGATCTTCAAGTTTTTGCCTCTTGTGCGTAATACATCCTGCTTTGCCCAAGATCATGTTCACCTTTCCTATTGCCCAAAATGTGTCCTCCCAGACACAAAGACACAAGAAATAAATAAAAAATGACTCGATCTAGACCTAAACGACAACCAAAAAGAGCATGAAAAGCGAGCTCGTCAGGTCTCTTGTGACAAAACGATACATCAATTATTTCTCATATTCTTTTAGTTACCATGACAAAGAGTGCTACACCAACTCCTCGTGTAATAGACCATGTACTTATCATTGGAACTACACATGTGGTGGGTAATATGAACTTACAAAATTATTTTCGGTGCGTACTAACAGGCACTGCCGTTGATAATGTCTTTTCACTTATAAAATAATTTTTCAAAAAATCAAAATTAATTTTAATTTTCACATTATATAATACCCCATTTTTGCTCTCTCTCTCTCTCTCCCCCTCCTGCAACTCACCTCTATTTATTATTCTATCTCTATCTCTCTCGCACAACCTCGACACCTCCCTACCTCTGTCGTCCTTCTTCTTAGAAGGTTCAGCCGTCGCACCTCTTTTTCGCCATTTATTATGTTGTCGATTGATGAGATTGAGAAGCAAACAACATTCAAAGATCTTAATCTAGATGAGTTTTCATCGAAATTAGAAATGACAAGATGTGATGCAAATGACATGACTAAGATATAAGGTGTGGTGAAGATCTATTGTCTTTTGTTGGTGAATAAGGCTTAAAGTTGAAATGATGATTGAAGGAAGAAGTTTGTGATATTTTTAAGTATAATACATCTCTCAATATATAGCCCAAAAATAGAGCGGATGGCACAGTGGGGGAGAAAAATGTTGACGACGAAGATGACATACTGTCAGTGCAGAGAAGGTTGTAGAGTAAGAATGAATGGCTGCGGATGGTCATTTACAAAGAGTAGAAAGATGTGACGAAAGGGTGCAATGATTGGACCTTCTGGAGAAAGGACGACAGAGTTAGGGTAGTGTAAGGGTGGGTTAGAGAAAAAAAGAAATAGGAATTTGACCTCCTAAGAGCACCCACAATGGGGGTGCAATAACCGATGCGCACCCCCTCCTATTGCCTCCGCTACCAATGCCGCACCCCCGGTACAATGAGGCGGAACGCCCCAGCGCCCCCGGTGCAATGCTTGGTGCGTGTGCCCACCGCCTGTAAAAAAAATTGTAAATAGAAATTTGAGAGCCGTTGGGAGGAGACAACCGTTGCTCAACGGCTGTTTTCCATTTAATTTTTAATTTTTTTTCATTCAATATTCATCTATGTATACCCCAACCCCAATTCATATATTTATTCACCAATTCTTCAAATCATCCACCAATTCATTCACCAATTCTTAAAAAAAATGTCATCATCCACCAATTCTTCAAATCATTCTTCCTCAAATTCTTCATCAGACGAACAATTCCATGTCGATCCTGCACAACTTTGATAAACACTCATTTTGCATTGTTTTTAGGAGTGTTTAAGTGTTCAAAGTGCTAGAATTATGCTTGGTTGTGATATCTTTTGTTTAAGTTTCATATTCTTTTGTGATATTACTTTTGGGTATGGTTTTGGTTATTTTGTTTTAGGTTTGAGTGTTTTGAAAGCTACATATGGATGTTGAAGATCCAAATATCAAGTTACAAGTGTTTCGGATGCGAAAATCGACGAAACGAGCTTGAAGAGCTCGAGAAAAGGAAGAAACGGAGCTGCCGGCGATCAACCGGCGACCCAGTCGGCGACCGTCGGCTCATGAAGGAAATTTACGCAGCAACCGGCGACCCAGCCGGCGCCCGCCGCGCAGCCCGCCGAGAAATCGGCGTGGCTGGCCATCGAGCGGCGCCCGCCGGGCGCCCGCCGCGTCATGAGGATTTTTAAAGAAGGAGGCGGCGATCGCCGCCTGCCCGCCGTGCGACCGCCGCGAGTCCGGGTTTTTGAGTTTTTATGCGTTTTTCAAAGTCTGTTCGAGCTCAAACTCTGTAGTTTTACCCTGGCACTATATATAGGTCATCTTTTGACCTATTCAGGGTTCCCAGATTTTATTTTTCAGTTTTTTAGCTTTCAGAATTTCATTGCTTTCTAGTTTTCAAGGCTTGGATCAAGACTGAAGATTCAAGTCGCTACAATAGTTTTAATTCAGTTTTTATATAATTTGTTTTTACAATTGCGTTCTATTTAATTATGTTTATGTTTTATTTTAGCATGTCTGGCTAGTTCCCTTTAGCTGATTCTAGGGTTTGTAAATAGTTGATTGAATTTATGTGATTTATTTGTTAATACCTTTGTGCCTTCCAGTTTATGATTCATAATTCCTGGTGCTTGATTTCTTGTGGATTATCTGGCGAATAATTTGCATGTTTAGCTATTCGGTTTGAGACCTAGCGGAGATAACTGTTTAGCGGATTCAGGAATGTATGATATGATTTTAACCTTGAGACCTAGCGGAGATAGGTGGATCATAGGGAGCTATTCTTAGGAGCTATTGGGAGTTAGTAGATTTTCTTGAGACCTAACGGAGATAGATAATTTACTAATCTACGATCGTTGCTGCTCTAGCGAGAGTGATTGATTAATTAAGTGATCTCTCATCATAACTGGATTAAACTGGTACATAGGATTAATAGATTTATTATGTGGATTTAGTTAATGAATTTACTACCCTAGGATCAGTTGTCTTTTAATATTCGAATTTTCCTACATGTTTTTAATTATTGTTATTTGCGTTTTAGTTTAAAGTTAATTAAACCTTCCTTCTTTCGTTTGCCTGAATATTACTAGAGTGTAATTAGAATTACTTAGAGTGATTCATCATAATAGTCCATGTGGATACGATACTCGGTTACTTAATTTGTGCTACAATTGCACCGTGTTAGTTGCGGTAATTTGTTGCTAATAATTTAGTGATCAACTTTTTGGCGCCGTTGCCGGGGACTGTTTAGAATTGACTTTAATATTTCTAATTAGACTTAAGCATTATTTCAGGTGTTATAAGTTTATTTTTTTTTATTATTTTTTCTAGTTTTTTAAAATTTCTATTTTTGTTTGTTGTCTCAGGCGTGTATGATCACGAGATCCAAAGGAACGGAACATCTAGTGCCTTTGAACTTGGAAATCGAAAAGCAGTACAAAAGAGACAACCGCGAAAAGAAGAAGCAAGCAATGGCAGAGCAACAGAATAACATGGACCTTGAAACTCTTGTGCGAACCGTGACACACCTTCAGAGGCAGCTAGACGAAGAGAGAGAGCGCAACCGGACTCCTCCACCAGAGCCACCACTGAATCACATGTATCAGCCTCGGGTTGATCAATTTCAAGGAGGCAGATGGGGACCAACTGTGCAGGCTACCACGTTCGAGCTGAAGCCGAGATTGATAAACATGGTGCAAGCTGAACAGTTTAGTGGAATGGCTTCCGAAAACCCGCATGCTCACATTACTCAGTTTCTAGATATCTGCGACACTATTAAGCAGAATGGAGTGCCACCAGATGCCATCAGAATGAAGATGTTTGGATTCTCTCTCAGGGACAGAGCGAAGGAGTGGTTCAAGAGTTTGGACAGAGGTGCTATTACTGGATGGGAGGATTTGTGTAGAGCTTTCCTGGCAAAATACTTTCCTGCTTCTAAAGCTCAGAAAATCATTGCGGAGATTTCTCACTTTTCCCAGCTAGGAGATGAGACCATTCATGATGCCTGGGAAAGATTTCGTGAGCTGCTCAGGAACTGTCCACAACATGGTTTCACGGAGGATCAGCAAATCATTCACTTTTATAATGGTTTGACTGGTCTAACAAAAAGTATGGTGGATGCTACTGCAGGTGGATGTCTTCTCCATAGAAATACAAGGGAGGCTTATCGTGTGATAGAAGAGATGGCCTCCAATAGTTATCAATGGCCGAATGACAGAAATTCTACCGGAAGAATTGCAGCTGTGCATGAGGAGAGAGATGATTTTAAGGAGAAATATGAAGCTCTTCAAAAGCAGTATGAGTTGGAGAGAAAAGCATTGCTAGCTAAAATTCCTCAACAGCCGAGTTTATCTGATGTGTCACAATTTGAAGATGCTAATTATGTCCAGCAGCAGTACCAATTCAATAGACCAAACTATCAGGGGCATCAGAGCGGAAATCCACCGTATCATCCTAATAATAGGAATCATCCAAATTTTTCCTATTCAAATCCCAACAGTGTTGTGCAGCCTCCACCTGGGTTTTCTGTGTCTAGTGGAGGAGTAATCAATGAGCCAAAGAAAGATTCAATGGAGGAAATGATGAAGCAAGTATTGGTGAAGGTCACTGGGATGGAGACAAATTCGGCAAACATGGGGACCAAAATCTCCAACATGGAGCAAAACTTTTCAGCGTTGTCTAAGCAGGTGCAGATGTTGGAGATTCAAGTTGGTTAGATGGCTAACTAAGCAGCTGCACAGCACAAGCCAGGCCAATTTCCTAGCAACACTCAGTTCAATCCGAAGAGCCAACATCAACAATTTCAGCAAAATCAGCAATGTCATTCCATACGGGTGGTTGATACTACAGTTGAGGATGCAGAGCAGCGGGATCATACTGAGCAGAGGAATGACAAGGGAAAAGGCAAAGTAGTGGAGGACGACGATGATGACTTGGAGGAGCTTGCAGCGAAACAGACGCCTCACCCTAAAAAGGATTCGAGCTCTTCTGCTGTTAAGGAGCCGGTTCCAACTCTTACGTTTCCCAGGCCAGAGTACAAGCCTGTAGCACCCTTCCCGAATAGCCTGGCAAAGCCGAAGATGGATGAGAAGTTTTTGGAGACATTTAAGAAGTTGGCTGTGAATATTCTTTCCGTGGAGATCTTGAGAAACAAGCCAAATGAGGTGCAAATTGTGAAGGCTGTGATGGAAAAGAAGAGAGCATTCAATGAATTTGAGGAGGTGCTCGCAGTGAAGGAGTATCAGTTGGCTCCAAAGAGAGAAGATCCGGGCAGCTTCAATATTCCTGTGAAGATTGGAAAGTCATTGTTTGAGAAAGTGATGTGTGACACCGGAGCAAGCATAAATGTCATGCCTCTCAAAGTGTATAGGAAGTTGCAACTGGGGGATTTGAAGCCAACTAACAAGACAATTCAGCTTATTGATAAGTCTTGCTCTAAACCTCTAGGAGTAGCGGAAGATGTGCTTGTGAAAGTGAGTGATTTTTTCTTCCCAGTCGACTTTGTAGTGTTGGATATTTCGGAGGATCCAAAGATGCCTTTGCTGTTAGGAAGACCTTTCCTTGCCACATGTGGAGCAAAGCTAGATATGCAAAGGGGGACGATGATATTGGGAGCCTATGGGGAAACTGTGATTTTCAAGAAACCTCCACCAAAGGAAGTTCCCCAGAATGAAGTGATAAATTTGGCTGACAGTTTTCTAGCAAATTCGGAGGATGAAGAGGTTGAGAAGAATGAGCTGCCCAAGTATGAAGCCAAGAAAAAAACTCCAAAACCAAAAGAAGTTCTGACTTTTGAGATGTGTTTGTTTTTGGAGCATGATGGGGGGTCTTTGAAAACCCATACCCCCAAGAAGAAGAAAGTGAAATTCCGAATTTTTCGGAATAAGAATGAGAAGGGGGCAATGCTTGTGGAGGATGTTCGAGCCAAGAGAAGTGTTTTGGTGGAGATGGCACCCAAAAGTAGAAAAGCTTTCCAATGGTTAGAGTGCTGTTTCCGACCTCCATGAGTTTTTGAGGTATCGTCGAGCTCTAGACGTTAAATTAAGCACTTGTTGGGAGGTAACCCAACCGTTTCTTTGTTTTGTTTTCCTTTCGTTTAGTTTCTTTTTGTTTCTTTGTTTTCTTTGTTTTCTTTGTTTTGGGGTTTTTAGTGCAGCGTTGAGCTTGGAAGATGCGAGAACTCGCGCTTGGTTCATACCACCACCATGGAGCATGTTTTTTCTGTGAGTAGTGACACACATATCATCATCCCTCCAAACTTATTTTTGAACTTATGTTCTGTAATAAGTTTGGGGGAGGGGGGTGAGAATAGATATGTGTATCACTTTTATCTTTTTGTTGGCTTTATTGTTTTATCCTGTTTGGTTGGTGGTGTGTGAATGCTTTTGAGCGGGTTATTACTCCATTAGATTTTTGGTGAGGGGCTTATGATGATTTCTTTGATAAAATTTGGTAGAATTCAATCTTCTTTGACAAGTTGAGCATAATTTGAACTAATTTGCATAGTTTAGGGTGATTTTGACCTTGATTTTGGGACGTTGAATAAACCTGTGAGAATTTGAGCTATAATTGTATATTATGCACAGTTTATTCTTTGTTGTGAGTTTTGTCATGCATGTGGTGATCTTCTAGAACTTGCCATGGTTTCTGTGTCGAGGTTGTTGTTGTGCCCAGGATTAGGAGATGATTTTAGGCCATCTTTTGTTAGCCACATTATTTTCCCAAACACTGTCCTTGAAAACAATTATCCTTTGTTATCCACTTTGAGCCTATTTAGCTTTTATTCTTTAGCTGGATGATAGGGGGTGATGAAGTATATGAGAATCTTTGTGTGGTGAATATTCATAGTGGGTTGTGAAAAATAAGGGATGATATTGAGCTACTATTTACTCTTATAAGCTCTAGAAAGTTGTGAAAAAAAAAAAAAAAAAAAAGAAAAAAAAAGTGTGAAGTCGAGAGTTTATTGAGATATTTGTTTGAAAATCGACTTTGTGTGTTGAAATAAATGGAGAGCATAAAAGAGTGTTTAGTTCTGTTTTGTGATGATTAAATCCCTTGAGTTGTGTTGATTATGGTGATATAGTTGGGTGGAAGATGGAATTTATTCCATGCTTGATTAGTGAAGCTATAAGGTTGGTGTTCTTGATCTATTTGAGTCACTTAGCCTATATTTCCCTACCTTAACCAATGTCCCTACATTATAACCCGAATAAAAAGACCTTTTTGATCTTAGTCCTGGCACACTTTTAGCGATGGAGATTGTAGACGATTGGCAAGCCTATGGTAAGTGATCTGCATTGCATTGAATTCGATGAGAGTATACACGTCCCATCATACACATTGAGAGTTGAGTGATACACATACATAGTGAGATTCAATTGTTTGAAATTCAAGGTTGATTTTGCTTTAAGTTGTGTTTAATTGGTGAACTTTGTGTTTATTTGTTGGAGAGTTGAGAATTCTAACTTTCTACATTTTTCTGAGGCCTCTGTGATCCAAATTTCTGCCCATTCGTGTTTATTGAGTTTATTCTTTCCATTATTCGAGGACGAACAATGATGTAAGTTTGGGGGAGTTGATAAACACTCATTTTGCATTGTTTTTAGGAGTGTTTAAGTGTTCAAAGTGCTAGAATTATGCTTAGTTGTGATATCTTTTGTTTAAGTTTCATATTCTTTTGTGATATTACTTTTGGGTATGGTTTTGGTTATTTTGTTTTAGGTTTGAGTGTTTTGAAAGCTACATATGGATGTTGAAGATCCAAATATCAAGTTACAAGTGTTTCGGATGCGAAAATCGACGAAACGAGCTTGAAGAGCTCGAGAAAAGGAAGAAACGGAGCTGCCGGCGATCAACCGGCGACCCAGCCGGCGACCGCCGGCTCATGAAGGAAATTTACGCAGCAACCGGCGACCCAGCCGGCGCCCGCCGCGCAGCCCGCCGAGAAATCGACGTGGCTGGCCATCGAGCGGCGCCCGCCGGGCGCCCGCCGCGTCATGAGGATTTTTAAAGAAGGAGGCGGCGATCGCCGCCTGCCCGCCGTGCGACCGCCGCGAGTCCGGGTTTTTGAGTTTTTATGCGTTTTTCAAAGTCTGTTCGAGCTCAAACTCTGTAGTTTTACCCTGGCACTATATATAGGTCATCTTTTGACCTATTCAGGGTTCCCAGATTTTATTTTTCAGTTTTTTAGCTTTCAGAATTTCATTGCTTTCTAGTTTTCAAGGCTTGGATCAAGACTGAAGATTCAAGTCGCTACAATAGTTTTAATTCAGTTTTTATATAATTTGTTTTTACAATTGCGTTCTATTTAATTATGTTTATGTTTTATTTTAGCATGTCTGGCTAGTTCCCTTTAGCTGATTCTAGGGTTTGTAAATAGTTGATTGAATTTATGTGATTTATTTGTTAATACCTTTGTGCCTTCCAGTTTATGATTCATAATTCCTGGTGCTTGATTTCTTGTGGATTATCTGGCGAATAATTTGCATGTTTAGCTATTCGGTTTGAGACCTAGCGGAGATAACTGTTTAGCGGATTCAGGAATGTATGATATGATTTTAACCTTGAGACCTAGCGGAGATAGGTGGATCATAGGGAGCTATTCTTAGGAGCTATTGGGAGTTAGTAGATTTTCTTGAGACCTAACGGAGATAGATAATTTACTAATCTACGATCGTTGCTGCTCTAGCGAGAGTGATTGATTAATTAAGTGATCTCTCATCATAACTGGATTAAACTGGTACATAGGATTAATAGATTTATTATGTGGATTTAGTTAATGAATTTACTACCCTAGGATCAGTTGTCTTTTAATATTCGAATTTTCCTACATGTTTTTAATTATTGTTATTTGCGTTTTAGTTTAAAGTTAATTAAACATTCCTTCTTTCGTTTGCCTGAATATTACTAGAGTGTAATTAGAATTACTTAGAGTGATTCGTCATAATAGTCCCTGTGGATACGATACTCGGTTACTTAATTTGTGCTACAATTGCACCGTGTTAGTTGCGGTAATTTGTTGCTAATAATTTAGTGATCAAACTTCCTCCTCTTCCCAATCATACTCTACATCCCGATTTATTTTTTATGAGATGTGCTATGAATTTCATGCAAGTGGCGAGTTCTTATCGTTTCGAGCCTCCTCCACTACCGAAGAAGAAGTGGAGAGTTGTTGTCCGTGATCGTGAGCCGAGCGCTTCCATCGTGATTATTTTGCTCCTGATCCCGTTTATGGGCCACAATTCTTCCGACGTCATTTTTGTATGAGTCGGGCGTTATTTCTACGCATTGTGAATGCGCTAGAAGTCGATCCTTACTTCCAACAACGTTCTGATGCTTGCGGCCGCTTCGACTTCTCTCCGATCCAGAAGTGCACGGCCGCGATTTGACAATTGGCGTACGACTCACTGCAATGCACGAAGCCAGACATGGGTTCCCAGGAATGTTGGGGAGCCTAGACTGCATGCATTGGGGATGGAAGAATTGCCCCATGGCTTGGCACGACGCATACACTCGAGGGGATCAAGGCGAGCCAACAATTATACTAGAGGCCGTTGCTTCACAAGATTTGTGGATCTGGCACGCCTTCTTCGAAGTCGCTGGCTCAAACAACGACATCAACGTACTCCACTAGTCCACACTGTTCAATGACGTTTTATCAGACACTGAAGCGGCGGTGCACTTCGTCGTCAACAATGCTCATCACACTAGAGGCTACAACTTAACTGACGGCATCTATCTGGATTGGCCGGTATTCGTCAAAAGCTTCCAGTTTCCAAACGATGAGAAGAAGTGGAGGTTTAAGTTGATGCAAGAAGCTACAAGGAAGGATGTGGAACGAGCTTTCGGTGTTCTTTAGGCTCGTTGGGGTATTATCAAAGGTTCGTCTCGTCTATGGAAGTAGGAGCACATGAGCGCTATCATGTTTACGTGCATTAAACTGCACAACATGATAATCGAGGATGAAGGAGAAATTGCAACAACTTTTGATAGAGACGGCGATGAGGGATCAAGTTCCCTTCCTCAAACACAGTTCAATTCCGGAGCACCACCGGAATTCGCCGCCTGTATGGCCTGGAGTGCAAGCTTGTAGGATAGTCGAATGCATGCTTGCCTTCGCGATGATTTAGTCGAGCATATATGGGCACGCTTTGGTCCGGTCGACCCATAGCTCGTAGATTTAATATTTTCGAAAATAATGTAATAATTTAATATTTATGCTTTTTTTAATTTGTAATGTTTAGATTTTTAATATTAATGAATTTTAAGTTTGTCAATTTTAATTAAAAACAAGAATAAAAGTAAATAGAAAATGAAAAGTAAATCTATTGAACCAACAGTGGGATCTCCCATTGTGGAGAGTGGGTGCAATAGAAGTGGGGACCACAATTGTGCACCCACCTTGGTGCACCATTTTGGATGCTCTAATGAGAATTGAGGACCTTGTGCGGGTGTCTCATTCCTAAGACTTGCTTGCTCGTATGAAGTGTCTTGTGGTTTGTCGAGTGTCAGTTGCAGAAAAAAATGCCGAGCGGCATCGATAGAAAATGATATTAGATGATGTGAAAATTAAAATTTAATTTAATTATTTTGTAAAAAATATTTTATAAGAGAAACGACATTGTTTTGATTGGAGGTGATGCCACAAAAAAAGTCATCTCGAATTTAATTTGCGGAAAAATTAAAATTGTGAAAAATTCAAGCATTATATAGATTCATGTATTTAATTAAAAATTGCAAAGTTTATTGGCAAAACCAAAATAACTTAAAATTCATGTATTTAAGTGTAAATAAATATTTTTTTAGGCAAAAACTTGGGTGAGACAGGTTAGGGCAGGGGCACGGGTCGGGGAGAGCTGGGCGCGGGTCGCAGGTCAGTTGAAAAACACAGATAATTCAAAGTAATTATTATTGTGATTAAAAGTAATAATCGACAGAAGAAATGTAATATTTGTCAAACGACACTTTTTTTTTTTGCAATAATTGTTATTTTTAATCACGGCAACTTGTATTTCGCGGGTCGCAGGTTAAATAATTATTGTCATAAGAAAAAGTAACCATTGATTTAAAAAAATAATATTTTTATATTACATTTTTCACAAAAATTCGTGCCATAATGTTTTTATATTACATTTTTTCACAAAAATCAATGCCACAATCCTCCTAAAGATGCCCTTCGTGGCCGCGGCCCAACTTTGCCAAAGCCACCCTCGTGCTCGATTCGAGCTCTACTTCGCTGCTCGTGTCATCTTGTGCGGCCACGCCATGGGCCGCCGTCACACTCATGCCCTATGTCGTGTTGGCGCCCTACTGCCCACGGTCGCGCTCTTTATCTAATTCAACCTCGTGAATGAAACCGGCCTCACAAGAGATCGACTCTTTGTTTTATGGGTTAATGGCATCTAAATTACTCAACTATAGGCCAATTCTGGTTTGGGTACCGAATTTCAAGATCTGTAAAGAATAATACTAAACTTTCAATTTGTCTGATTTAGCGACCCCGTTCAATTTCCGGCAACTTAACTAATGACGTGGAAGACGAAAAATCCTGTGTGGATACGCCAGACGCATAATAGCGCATAAATTACCAAACTATCAATTTAATCTTATTTTGCCCCTAAACACAGTGGTTTCTCTTTGATTTGATTAGGCCCAACTCCCTTCTCTCTTCTAACATATCGACTGAGATCCTCCACCGCGGTTCCCTTTCCGGCGAAACCGACATGAAATCGTCGGCGCTGCTCTCCTTCCTCAGACTCTCTTGTTCCTCCGTTCAAACTTCAAGCCCAAGCTCGCCTCTCAATTGCTGACACAGTTCAGCTGCCGCCGCCTCCTCTGGAATTCCCGCCGCCGCCGCCGCCACATACTAAACTGAAATAGCATTCATTGCCTTCGTTAATTCAATATAGCATATAAGAAGCCAAAATTCACCCCATCTTCCAGCCAAAAGTTCCAATACAGAGTATCCAACTGCTCTTAAAGTGAATTTCGATCCCTTTACACCCAATGACAGAGAAATCACAACTAAACCAGAAATCATACACGAGAAACTACCGTCAAAGAATGCAGCTTATATAGAACTATCTGAGTTCATCTAACGACAATCTATCCCTGGATCGTCAAAAGAAAAACCACATCCTTTTAAGAGCTCTCGATCACCAATTCCTTCTTCACGGCATCAAAATTCATCCTCATAATCTCATTAATTCCGCAACCATCCGACTAAATGAGAGATTCCATCTTTGAATTAAATGGCAATGGAGGAGAAGTGTATCCAGATGTGAGTATTGCCACCAATAGAGGGTTAGGGTTTCCGATTGCTTCCATCGGAAATTAAGATGCGCCCAGAAGCAATGAATCAAATCAAATAAAGGAATATCCAGAAAGGCAATGGTGGGATAAGAGATGAGAGTCATCAGCATTCGGATCGGGCTAACAGGCTCGTGGGTCATCAGTGTGTGTATCTGGAATTGAAGGATGGAAATTGGCAAAATGATTATGCGGAGTGCCCCTGTTCTTCCTTTCTCTCTCTGGCTTCGATGGACAGCAGCAGCCGCCGAGCACCGATTCAGCCAACTAGTCCAGGGCGGAGCGGATGGAGGTGGAGATGAGGCCCGCCACCGCAGAGTCGCAGAAGTGGTAGACATTTTGAGGGCAAGAGGTGTGTTGGAGGATGGAGAGGATCGCCACATGGATGTTTTGACGACTCATGGATGCCATCGCAACATTAATTTAACACGTATGCAAAATCCCCAAATTACCCTTGCCGGAAATTGGACGGAATATCTAAATCAGACAAATTGAAAATTTAGTATTATTCTTTACAGACCTTAAAATTCGATACCCAAAACCAGAATTGACCTATAATTGAGTAATTTAGATGCCATTAACCCTTGTTTTATCATAGGTAAACTTTCCTTGCGTGAGTTTTTGGACAAAATTCTAAGTTGACAATACCGTTTCATTTGAAGTCAGTTGGCAGCTGTCCCAATTAGTCCCAAATCCCCAATATCCCGCCAGTAGGGGTTTTAAGCTTCGGTGCAAAACCCTAATCCTAAACAAACTCTCATCCCCACTTCCATCATCTGAATTCTTCACCTGGAACTCAGTTAACTGCTTACATGAGTTTCGCGGCGTTCAAGATGATGCACTGGGCAACCGGCATCGAGCACTGCGCCGCGGGTTTCATCACCCATTCCTCCGCAGATTTCACTCCGAAAATCCCTCCGATCACTGCCGACGACATCGACTCAGACTGGTCCACCTCCAGCAAGCCGATTGGATCGGTCCCCAACCTCATCATTGCCGCCGCGAACGTGCTTGAAGTTTACATTCTAAGAATTCAGGAAGAGGCTTCTTCGTCCCTAGCTTACAAAGCTTCTGCCGAGCCCAAGGGTGGAGGCGTCTTAGCCGGCATTTGCGGTGCCTCCCTCGAGCTCGTTTGCCATTATAGGTTTCTTCTTTTCTTATACGTAGTATGTACTTGAATTATGCGTTTCCTTTAACGTGGAGATTAGGATTATTGGAAGGGGAAAGAATTCAGCTGTGCAATGTCCAAAAAATTTGTCGTACATTTTTGCTAGGTGGTTGCTTCAGGAAAATCGTGTATTGCAGTTCATGTTGTACTAAGAAATTGTCCTCTGTTATTAGTTTTCAGTTTGATGCTTGTATAAGAACTGTTTCCCACTGATGGAGAAGATAAACTATACTGTGTTTTTAGTTTAGTTAGTAGTTGTATGTGTTCAAATTGATGATTTTGAGGGCATTAGTTGAAATTTGAGGAAAGGAATGACATAGAAAAATCGTGCTCGATTTTTGGTTTGCGATTCTCTCCCTCTCATTTTTAATTTTTCCTGCCATCATACATAATAGAGTCTAAATAAGAAGCTTAATTCATCAAATATGATGCATGTACCATCATGATTACTTAATTTGTGTTTCATTATCTCTGCAGAACTTGTACTTAAGAAACAAAGGGAGCCACCAGATCTTAGACGCCCCTTGTTACTTTCAGATAATGTAAATTAACCATGTCAGTTATTGTACACTGTTCGCACTAATTGATCTTCTCTAATTCTTAGTTTCAGTAAATTAATAAAAACTTCATGTATATACATTAAGATTGTATTCGGAAAGCAGTTGTTGTGGTTGGGCTTAGATAACTTCATCATTATAATACTCAGCATTTTAATGTGGTTCTGGATTAATATTTAGGTTCTTTCCGGAACTGTGTTTGTTAATATTAGCAACAATCCTTTTTCACCCACAATTTTTAGAATGATTTTCCTCAATTAATTTGTTATTTGTTATTTGTTGTTTCAGATTCTATTTGTGGTTTCGATTTTATTGGTTTTGTTGATGTGGTGTAGGTTGCATGGCAATGTGGAGTCATTGGGGGTTTTACCAAATGGGGCTGCTGATGGTGGAAGGAGGAAAGATTCTATTATATTGACTTTTCGAGATGCTAAAATCTCAGTTTTGGAGTTTGATGATTCAATACATGGGCTACGCACCAGGTGTGATATAATCTTGTTATTACAAACTCCGTTCCCACATGTTAAGGAACACAACCCATTCTATGTTGCTATTGGTGGCACTCATATGCATTAATGAGTAGTTCTTTGCATTATTTATGAATGAAAAATAGGTGTTAGATAACTTAGATTTATGTTTATTTATACATATGTTGCTATATTTCCTCAACATGGATTGCGAACTCTAACTGCCTATGAAATGAAATGCTAAGATATTTAATGAACCAGAATATATAAAGAGTAATTTCAGATTGGAAGTTGCAAACAGAATGTCTATTGTTACTATAACATGCCTCAACATGAGCTATTATAAGAATGTAGTTTGGTGCTATTTTACTTATAGATACTTGTACTTCTTCTCTTCCAGTTCCATGCATTGTTTTGAGGGTTCTGATTGGATTCACTTGAGAAGAGGCAGAGAATTTTTTCCAAGAGGGCCACTAGTGAAAGTTGATCCACTGGGGAGGTGTGCTGCGGTGCTTGTATATGGATTACAAATGATAGTTCTCAAAGCAGCTGAGGTTCGTTACTGATCTGTCTTAACTTTGTTACACTTCTTTTGATATGAATATTTTGTTTACTAGGAACATGGGAATTGAAACTTTTGCTACTAGAAATTTCTATGGTACCATGAACTGTTTATGTGGTTGGGGATGACGAATATTGAGCCATGTGAATTATGTGGCTAGATAAATGCTTTTGCCTGCTGCTGCTTTCAACTTTCAAGTAGTAACTGTTTATATTGGTCTTTTTCTTATGAATGCAATTGTGAAACGTGATGTTAGGCTAGCTCTGGATTAGCTGCACCTGCGGAGGACAGTACTTTCAGGGCAGCTGGTGCATCCCGAATTGAATCATCGTATATTGTTGGCTTACGAGATCTTGATATGAAACACGTTAAAGATTTCATCTTCATACATGGTGAGAATTCTTATTTGGTTTTTCTCCCATCCTTTTTTAATAAAGATTGGTTCAAAAAGTCCAATATGGCTAAGTAATATTCTTAAGTATTTGTTCTATGATATATGTTGCTATGGATTTTCTAATTTTTGTAATTTCCTTGTCCATACTTCACTAGAAAGTTTTGATTATATGCTTCAGAATATTCAGTGAAACTGCATGCACCAGATTGAGAATCAGCTCTTTCCTATGGGCTGTATAAGACACATTTCCTTCTCATAACTGTTAATGTTTAATTGCTGAACATTATGAAAAAGCATTACTTCTTAGTATGTAAGTTTTTTGTTTTCCCTATATGCCTCGTTTGATATTTTGATTTCTTAATGATAATAAATGGCTGCATTATCCAACTTTATCAAGTGTGGTTCTTCATAAGGCAGTTGAGGAGTTTTTGCATGTAAATTATGTGGACTGACTTTTGCTTGGTTGGTGTTTTCGACTTTCTCATCACTGCTCCTTTCATCTTAAGTTGAAGTTTAGCTTCTCAATTGCAGTGCAAGAAAAGCTAGTTTCGGAAGTCTATGAGGTTGATAGATGTTTTCTGTATATTTCCCTTTGATGAGGTGGAATCATCAAAACCTTCTCCCGCCTCGACAATTTGATTCTAGTGATAAAGAAACACAGTCTGTTTTATGCTTAAAGGTTGTACTTGCCTGATATTCATCTTTTTCATTTAGAAGTTATAATTATGTTTGTTGTGGTGAGTGCAGTCTCTAGACGATTCCAACTCAGTGAGATACTCTTCATCGCTGGGACAGTGGTTATCAACTTTTAATAAATTTTCAACTCAACATTTTTTTTTGGGTACAAATACCGAACATCCCTAGAGGGGGCTTGCCTTCTGATTTGCTGTAAAGTAATTTTATTTGTTGCCATTGCGTGGTCTAATCAGTGGTTCTCTTTAATATTTTGTTTTTGCTTTTAGGTCAGTTATCCAGATTATATTTCTCTGAGATTCAGGCAACTAATCTATAATCTGTTTGTATATGTTTTCTCAAGAAACTTCATTTCATTATGAACCAATTCCTAGCAACTCCTTTTTTGAGTGATTAAAAGCTATTTGACAGGTTACATTGAGCCTGTTGTGGTGATCCTTCATGAACACGAGCTTACATGGGCTGGTCGGGTTTCATGGAAACATCACACTTGTATGATTTCAGCACTCAGCGTCAGCACAACACTAAAGCAGCATCCACTCATATGGTCAGCCATGGTCAGTTTTTTTTTTTTTTTTTTATATTATGATCCTCTTATTTAACTATAGGATCTCATGAAATTGTTCTGTGCATGTGGGGTACTTTACTAAGAGCTTATCGCGTCTCAGATATTCTTTTCCTTTACTTGTTTATGACTACTGTAAATTTAGCATATTCTTGTGGTGTTAGAGGTATACTTTATGACCTTCACCCTACTATGGTGAGAAAGCCTTCATTACGATGCTTTGTTTATCTTCTCTTTGTACGTTGCTTAGGCATTGATAAATTAGAAAGCAAGAACGTTGAAGTTTGTACACTGGCTTAAAGCAAACCACTTACCACCCTTTAATTTTCTGACCATTATTAATCTGAACTATTCACTATATTTTTCTATATGATTCTCAGAATCTCCCTCATGATGCATACAAGCTCCTTGCAGTTCCTTCACCAATTGGCGGAGTTCTTGTAATTGGTGCAAATACAATTCATTATCATAGCCAGGTTTGCATCTTTCTGGCATTGCATCTCCAATATCACCTAGAAGGTCTTTTGTTTTTCCCCGTCTCCATTCTTTTTTTCCTGGTCTATATCTCATGATGCTTAATTGGACAGTCTGCTTCATGCCACTTGGGGTTGAACAATTTTGCTGTTCCGGCTGATGGCAGGTGAACTTCAAGCTTCTTTACTATTTCTTTCTGCTCCATTGTTTTTCCTATAATACATGGGAAAGGATATGTTATTGTTTGATATGATATACTAGATTTTTAAGTCTGCATTTATTACTGAACTAACTATTGGTTCATTGTTGACTCTGCCTCTTCTATTGGAGGGTATCATTTACACTAGGATAAGTGCATCACAAATCTCAGTTCTAGGTTATGTGATACATGGTTCTCCTCTCTTCCTTCCCTAAAAAAACTACTTATTGTACATATGCATTAGTATATAGGTTTGTTAATTCTAAAAGGTGATATTTGCAAACATAGTACTTACTGTTAAAAAAATTGATCAGAATGCTTGACATCTCCACCCAGCCTTTATTACTAAGAAATTACATTATTTCTAATGTATATGCACTCCTCTTTCAGTCAAGAGATGCCTAGATCTGGGTTTACTACGGAGCTTGATGCCGCCACTGCGACGTGGTTAACTAATGATGTTGCTGTGTTCTCTACTAAATCTGGGGAGCTGCTTTTGCTGACTCTTGTTTATGATGGGAGGTTGGCAACTTTTTATTGTCACTTATTCTCTTATTGGAGACATAAGGCAACCCTTGCATCTAATTTTGCACATTCTGGCTCTCATATGGATGTTTAGAAGATTCTTTTCTGTGCTGAGTTTATCTTAGATTTGTTGCTGACTTATCTAGCTCAACAATTTTATCTAATGATCTATGGGTACTGGGTAGAGCGTGTTAGTGGGAAATATCTGGAATTTCTTTAGTTTATGGTTAGAGCTTTTCATATATTGACAGATTAAATGTATGAGTGCTACAGATTTCTTTTAAAAGACTTTCTTGTCATATGTTGTTTCTTTTGGTTGGGGAGTATGTGCAAATGTGATACTTAGCATTGATGTGGAGAATATGATGCATAAATATGCCTGTTCTGTGCATTGTTGGCTTACCTTTGATTGTGTAAATACTAGGCAGGTAGTATTTCTCATGTAATCATGTGCTCCTATTCAATTCTGCAGAGTTGTTCAAAGGCTTGAACTTATAAAGTCAAGAGCTTCAGTACTTACTTCGGTCAGCCGCATTAAGTTCACGTTGTTGCACATTACCTGACGAACATCCACGTCGATAGATTTTTCATCAATTGAACTCGATTTATTGTAGGACATTACTACCATCGGAAGCTCGTTTTTCTTCTTGGGCAGTCGTTTGGGTGATAGTCTGCTCGTACAGTACTATTCTGGACTTGGAGCTCCAACACTAACGCCTGGTGTGAAGGAAGAGGTTTTGTCATTTTTACTGTTTGGAACTCATAATGATTATGGCTTATGATTGAATTTCCCCTTGGCTTTCTTAAAATAAGAGTGATCTTGAAATGCAAACTCTGTAGGTGCTGCTGTAATCTTAGCCATTACTCTTTTTTAGGATTTGCAAGTCTCTAATTAGTTTATGTATCTTAAGGCACAATTAACTCAACATGAGCTATGCATGTTCTCCTTTTCCCTAGGTTGGGGATATTGAAAGTGATGCCCCTACAATAAAGAGACTGCGGAGATCTCCTTCTGATGCATTGCAGGATTTGATTACTAGCGAGGAACTTTCATTCTATGGCACAGGTCCAAACAATGCTCAGATAGCTCAGGTTAAATCATTACCTGCATTCTATGCTGATTGCTGAGCTACATTCGTTAATTTTATGATGATTTTTCCTATTAAGTAGAACTGTGCTTAAATAGAGCTGGCCTGATTTTTCTTATACTAAGTTACTAACCTGTAGTAGTTTTTAATTTTTTTGGCATCAGGAAAATTCTATATCTGTCATGTATTGCTTAGGCGTCGAGGATGTGATTTATTCTTGGGTGGAGAAATGAGTAATGTGTGACAATATTGCTTCAGTGGGATCATAATAGATGCTTATTCAGCCTATCTATGATGTTTGTTTGTTTAGTTGATTGGTTGTATTCTGTAAATGGTGCTCTATAGAGACAGCAACCTCTGAAGCACCGGTACGTTTTTCACCCCTGCGTCCGAGTATTAATACCTTAAAAATACCAATACGAAAAAATACGCCGAAAATACGTATTAAATACGTTTTTTTTCATCTTTTTTTCAAAAAAGAAATTAGGGTTTTGCAAATACGTATTTAATATGTTTTCATACATTTTCAGTACGTATTTTTCAAAATAAAACCATAGAACTCACTCACTTACATGAAAAAGATTTCATCTCTCTCAATTTCTACCATTTCCTAATCTCTAAATCCTCCAATCACGTCGCACCATCGGAGCGCCTTCTTCACCGCCGTCGAGACGGCCGCCGACGCGCGCGCCGCCTTCTGGAAACCCTAATTCTGGGTATGTTGTGCAGATTAGGTGGAAATCCTAATATTTGAATGTGTGGGATAAGGGCTGCGTGGCTTAGTAAATAAGCTAGGGTTTGATAGTGGGCTTTTGGGCTAAATTTAACTACTTATTTATCCTATTTGGTTATGAATGTGCTTGGGCTAAATTTAACTTAGTTATTTACTCTATTTGATTATGAATGTGCTTATATAATTTATATAATATTATTATTAATAAATTTTTTTTAAAAATATAAACATATTTTTAACGTATTCGTATTGTGATTTTTTGAAAATAGACGTATTTTCGTCCGGGTATCGTATCGTATTCGTACCGGTGCTTCTTAACCTCTCTTTGCGAGCTTGAATCTTGTTTGGGAAATGCTTTAACTAGCTTCTGTGAATCTTCTCAAAAGAGAGCCTAAAGAACAAATTCCTTTGAATGTGGTCCATGTTAAGATTTATATATCAAAGACTTCTATCAGAAGGCTCTACAATAGCTTTGGGGATGAATCAGCAAGTAGTAACTCAACCTCAACTGACCACCTTGGCTTAAGTTTACTGTTGGATCATTCATTGTAGTTTTGGCACCTTAAGGTTTTCTTCACATGCCTCAGGATTGATAACCACAAACATTGACAAGCCTTTCAAAATTCTAGCTTGTTTTAACTTTGCATCTTAGCTTCATACTGAAGCATAATCTTACTTGTAGAACAGTGATATTATGTTTATGAACTTGAGGTTGTACTTGTACTTATCTCGAATGTGAGCTCATACGAATTTAAATGAGAAGTTGGTGTTTGAGTAGTATTGACTACATGAGATCCTATGGTTTCCTATCTTGCTTTTTGTTTCTGTTGTAATTTGACCTTGATGAACTTGATTGGATGTCATGTCAGATCTTTCATGCTGATAAATTTCATTCAAAACTGCTGAATTGGCATTTGGTGTTAATGGCATTTTTACTTCATGTACATGGCTTTTCTTTTTCTAAGAAATGCCTTGTTATTTTGGTTTGCAGAAAAATTTTACATTTGCAGTGCGGGACTCGTTGCTTAATATTGGCCCACTAAAGGATTTCTCTTATGGTTTGAGAATTAGTGCTGATCCAAATGCTACAGGAGTTGCGAAGCAAAGTAATTATGAACTGGTTAGTGTAGTTTCATACTTCAATTTTAACTTGGCTTATCAGTTGCGCGTCAATAAGTTGATAACTAGTGCATTGCATTGTCCAGATATATTAATTTTTCATTCATTGTCCATTTCAGACTTTTACAATTCTTTATTATCTGATGTACGGATCTTTTTTGCATATTACCTATCCAGGTATGCTGTTCTGGCCATGGAAAAAATGGTGCTCTTACCGTACTTCAAAAATCAATCCGCCCGGATACAATAACTCAAGTGTGTACACCTCCTTTTACTCACTATGTGGGCTCTTTTGAAATCTGGTTGTTGCCTGTCCTTCTCGTTAACTCTTAGGGGTGCGTTTACTTTGAGTGATAAGATAGATTGATAAAACACAGGATTGAATATGTGAAGGATAAGATGGTCAAACCGTCAAACAATTTCAAAATTAATCAATCCGTGAAAGCAATTGGTAGATTAGCATGAATTGTTTTTATCTCTCCATCCTATCACTAAAATTAAACTCCCCCTTATACAATTCTCGAAGATGTTATCCTCTAGATATGATTTATCTGTTGTCTAGGAACATAAATGATTTAGCTATGTGTAAATGTCAATGTGTTTTTACAACGGAAATGCAAAGTTAAAATCATGTAGGTTTTGGTCATTCTTACATTGTTTAACTTGTCGCACGATGCCTTGAGTTTTATAGTTTTAGTTTTTTATTGGTAAAACTAATAGAATACACACTTGTGGCCATTTATATCTTATACGAAATAATAAACATACAAATATCTCTTTTTCGAATCTTTGAATGTAAAAATTCTCTTTCGACATTGAAACTAATAGTTGGGATGTCAATCAGGCCAACCGGTTTGGTCTCGAGCTGGATTGATAACCCTTATCCCTTCTCAGAAAACATAATATAAGAAATTAATTACAACATAAATCAAAACACATGTTCGAATCTACACTATTTGAAAGCATCCTCCTTTTTGTAGAATCTGAAATATTAAAAATGTCCCTCATGGGTATTTTTGTCTCCATTCATCTTGCGAACTATATTATGATGTTTAGCATTTTCTGTTAAGGTACCTAAAATAGGTCTTATATATGAGTTGGATGCAGAAATTAAGGCTATTTTAGTTATTTGAAAGACAAGTTTTTTCTTTCTTCTTTGTAGAATATAAAGCTTTAAGAGTATTTTTATAGTTTATCCTTGATTTTATATGATGAACAGAATCATGAGTTTGTTTCATACCTTGTTTCTGAAGGAATCATTACCTGGTTGCAAAGGAATTTGGACTGTCTAC
This sequence comes from Salvia miltiorrhiza, assembly GCF_028751815.1. Lineage (NCBI taxonomy): Eukaryota > Viridiplantae > Streptophyta > Magnoliopsida > Lamiales > Lamiaceae > Salvia > Salvia miltiorrhiza. The sequence goes on along the minus strand of NC_080393.1, from coordinate 23,243,229 downwards.
CACAAGAATTTGCGCAGTGACTCCTCAAAAGGAGTAGCTGATGAGGATGAATATCATGCATACTTGATTATTAGTTTGGAAAACCGTACAATGGTATGCCCTTGATTGACTTGTGCTTTTGAAGAAGATAACATTTGGAATTCATCACAATCTTGACCTGTTTTTTTCTTAGAGTTGTATTCTGTTCTTGTTCTTCCCTTCAGGTACTACAAACTGCTAATAATCTCGAGGAGGTAACTGAAAATGTGGACTATTACGTCCAAGGAACTACAATTGCTGCAGGAAATTTATTTGGAAGGTGTGTTTATTAGTCTTTCTGGTGTTAGGATTGGCTTTCTGTTCTCTTTTTGGGAAATTCGTTATAATTTGATAAGATCTGCACTCTTATAATTAAATGCAGGCTTCACATAATCCCAGGCAGGGGCTTGTGTGTGCATGTGTGTGTGTGTGTGGGGGGGGGGGGGGGGGGGGGGGGGTGTCCTTTTTCACAGGGAGCTAAAAAATGGTTCTATGTACTTTTTCGGAGTCTGGAGTCAGAGAAATTTTCTCACATTCTGAACTGTAACTTATCTCTTCAAAACATTATGCAACAATGCACTTTCAAATGCCATAATGCCACATTTTTGCTAAAGACTAAATTATGTGGGGGGTTGAAATTACTCATTGATCAGCTGTTTTTTGTCAGCACACAAATATACTTTATTAGGAGATTTGATAGTTAGAGGTTCTCTTCTTGATAAGATTATGAGGCACTTTGATGCATCAAAAGATTGAGTGACATTAGTTTTACGAACATCGACGTTCCTTGATTATAGATAAGATTGCAGATATCCTTTCTTAGCTTTTGAATGCATAGATTCCCGCTTATATAGATGAAATCATCTTAGCTCAATACCTTGATGGAAATTCTAATGGGCAACGATGTTTCATGCTAACTTTTCAAGCAGACGTCGAGTTATCCAAATCTTTGCTCGTGGTGCTCGGATACTTGATGGTGCTTTTATGACTCAAGATTTGAGCTTAAAATCTTCGAATACAGAGATGAGTGCAGCTTCTGAAGGGGCGACTGTGTCCTCAGTTTCCATAGCTGATCCTTATGTGTTGCTGAGAATGACTGACGGAAGCATTCAGCTTCTTGTCGGAGGTATGTCTGGACAAAGTTTATAGCTAATCTTTGTTTGTGGAACGTGGATTCACGTTGCAGTTACTTTGTTGTGTTTGTTGTATGTACTTTGCTTTCAAGACTCTTTATTTCTACGTAAATATACAAAACCATATTTCAATAAATATGTATCCCTTAGAGCTCAATCTTGCAAACTAAACCTTCTTAGTCTGTAATCTATATACATTTCTGCTTTGTGATTCGGAGAGATATTTATGGATACAACCAGACATTTTTACTTATTTTCAAGCGTCCTATGTTAAACTTTACCTCTCTTTCTTTTGTCCCAGATCCATCCACCTGCTCCGTTTCTGTCATAAATCCACCAGTATCTGAAAACTCTGATAAGTTGGTATTAGCTTGCACTCTCTATCATGATAAAGGCCCTGAACCATGGATTCGTAAGACAAGTACTGATGCCTGGCTTTCTACTGGGCTTGGTGAGGCTATTGATGGGGCTGATGGTTCAACACATGATCATGGTGATGTGTACTGTGTTCTTTGTTATGACAATGGAGATCTGGAGATATTTGATGTACCTAATTTTAACAGTGTTTTCTTGGTTGATAAATTTGTATCGGGGAGGAGCCACATTTTAGATACATTTTTCCATGGCCCAGCGAATAATCATGTAAACCTCACAAACAAATTTTCTGAAGATATCGGACAAGGCAGGAAAGATGCCACTCACAATATAAAGGTGGTTGAGTTGTCTATGCAGAGATGGGATTCAGAACATAACCGGCCATTTCTTTTTGGAATATTGTCTGATGGGACCATTCTTTGTTATCATGCTTACATTTATGAAGTTTCAGAAAACGCATCGAAGACCGAGGGTGTTGTTTCTTCTCAGAACTCCGTTAATCTTAGCAGTACGAGTGCATCTAGGCTCAGAAATTTACGATTCGTTCGGGTCCCCTTGGACACATATGCAAAAGAAGAGACACCATCTGGAGTCTGCTCACAACGCATAACTGTTTTCAAGAATGTTGGTGGTCTACAAGGTCTTTTCCTCTCTGGCTCAAGGCCAGCATGGTTTATGATGTTTCGAGAAAGGCTTCGGATGCACCCACAGGTTAGTTTGGCTCATTAGTAAGCAACTATTCTCATAAGATTTTGTTGTAAATACTAAAATTTTTATATTCTATGTACTAGTTTTTTCCAGTAATTAATGAACACATTAATCACTATTACCATTTTCCATTTCAGGGGTGTGATGGACCTATAGTAGCCTTCACCGTTCTTCACAATGTTAACTGCAATCATGGATTTATATGTATAACTTCAGAGGTTAGCTTACTAATTATGTAATTCTGCTAGAACCTTGTTTGCTATATCAAATAGCAATATATATTTTTTCTTCTCTTTAGGGTGCTCTGAAAATATGCCAGCTTCCAGCTTTATCATCATACGACAATTATTGGCCAGTGCAAAAGGTGGATGATCATCAGTGTTAGATTTTTTCTTCTTCACAAGTCAATTTGTATGCCATTGCTAATATGTGCCTAATTTGCTCATGTGAGTTGCTTTTCTTTGTCTTTTATGGGTGCCTTTGCTCTCCATTTTCTACTGGGAGCTGGCAGATTGGGTTGAAGGGGACTCCACATCAAGTTACCTATTTTGCAGAGAAGAACTTGTACCCTGTTATAGTTTCTGTTCCGGTAAGTGCCGTCTTTATTATATGGACATTTTCTTCAGTGTATGAGCAATCAGTTTCTTATTTAGTTTTTTTTTTTTCAGCAAGGAAAGTTATTCAATATTGTAGTCTGTTTTCTTGAATTATTATGTGACCCAAGTCTGCTTTAAAGGAATGGGTTAATCAATCGTTCTTTTGATTTTTTTCATGTAGGTACTCAAGCCACTTAATCAAGTTCTCTCATCTCTTGTTGATCAAGAAGTTGGAAATCAATTTGAGCATGATAATATGAATACAGAGGGGACATATCCCATGGAAGAATTTGAGGTTCGGATTATGGAACCAGAAAAAATAAATGGCCCCTGGCAGACTAGGGCTACTATTCCCATGCAAAGTTCTGAACATGCTATTACTGTACGAGTGGTTACATTATTTGTAAGTCCAACTTCACATATTTTACTGCTTCACTGACATTTGATATTGTTCTTTTCTCCATTTTGCCTCTCTGCTATCTGGTTGTGCCATTTTCGTTATGATGATGATGATGTCAAATATGTGTGGAATTTTTATAGTCCCTGTCGTGCTTTATGTAATTTCAGAACACCACTGCACAAAGAAATGAGACACTTTTGGCAATTGGAACTGCTTATGTACAAGGAGAGGATGTTGCAGCAAGAGGGCGCATTCTTTTGTATTCTGTTGAAAGGAACTCAGACAGTATACAGGCGAAGGTAGTTTGCTGTTTTATTTTGAACTCTTTTAACTTGCAGGAGGCTGTAAAAGACTTATTCCAGAGCTTCAACCAATCAAAGTGCTGTCTAATCTTGCATGGATGCTTAATAACTTTATCCTAGTCCTTTCAGGTTTCAGAAGTCTACGCCAAGGAGTTGAAGGGTGCTATATCAGCTCTTGCATCACTTCAAGGCCATTTACTACTTGCTTCAGGTCCTAAAATTATTCTACACAAATGGACGGGCTCTGAGTTGAACGGCGTTGCCTTCTATGATGTTCCGCCTCTCTATGTCGTGAGCTTAAACATCGTAAGACCCCCTTCATTCTATATGAAACATATGTAATTTTAATATGTCTGCTCCTTGTCTAGGATAAATATACAGTGAACTCATAATTATCTGAAAACAGATCTATTTAGCTCTTCGAGATTCAAATGATGCTTTGTTCCAAGCCATTCTATCTTATGTGCATTTTGCTATATAGCGATAGACATGACTTGTCCTATTCAGGATTGCTTATTATCCGCTGAACATCCTACAATCATTCTTGTTTCAGTATAAACATCAAATCTAGAATATTATTATTGAATATGGTATGGCCAACATCCTCTAATTTGAGTAGCAAGGAAGCTGAATGTTGCCTGTGTCAAATTTTCAGTTGATGCATCTCTGTCCAGTTGAGATAGGTTAAATGCAGAGAGCAAACAAGTTCTTTTAATTGCTTAGGTTTTCATCTTTGTTAAGACTTAAATTGAAAAGGTTTGTGGGTTGGGCGATCTATCTTCATCTTTCAACTTAAAATGCTTTTCTATTTTGCGTATTGCAATCTGTTATATACTAATTGGTTTTCTAAAACTCTATGAGAGATGCAGCATTGTAGCTTCATTAAGAACTTTCAAGCTTTTTCACTGGACTTGCTCTCAATAATGAAATCTCTGCAGGTTAAAAATTTTATTCTTCTTGGCGATATTCACAAAAGCATATATTTTCTTAGTTGGAAAGAGCAGGGCTCTCAACTCAATCTGTTGGCAAAAGATTTTGGCTCACTTGATTGTTTGGCAACTGAATTTTTGATTGATGGAAGCACACTCAGCCTCACTGTTTCAGATGACCAGAAGAATGTTCAGGTTAGCATATTTATGAGAATTTCTGTAACTTGACTTACAACCAACGACACCATACCTAATAGAAATGATAAATTTTATTTCATTCCATGGCTATAACATGCCCTAAAATCCATTGCTATAACATGTACATACATACATATATATATATAGTGGTTCGTCTTTCTCTTTCTGAATGTTTGTAGCATGCTCTATTGTACACATTTACTCATATATGTAATAAATGGTCATATGTGATATTTTTTGACACAATTTTCTAGAGTAACTGGTTTCCTTTTCTGCAACATATAGATATTCTATTATGCTCCAAAAGTGTCAGAGAGCTGGAAAGGACAGAAACTTCTGTCAAGAGCTGAGTTTCATGTTGGCGCCCATATCACCAAATTTTTACGGTTGCAGCTTCTTCCCACATCTGCTGATCGAACTACTCCTGGCTCTGATAAGACGAACCGATTTGGCTTACTTTTTGGTACCCTGGAAGGCAGCATTGGCTGTATTGCACCTCTTGATGAACTTACTTTTCGTCGTCTGCAGTCATTGCAGAAAAAGCTTGTAGATTCTGTTTGCCATGTTGCTGGACTAAATCCACGATCTTTTAGACACTTCCATTCGAATGGAAAGGCTCATCGGCCAGGTCCTGACAGCATTGTAGATTGTGAGCTGCTTGTGCAGTACGTATTTCACTCTTTTGCACATTCTCCTAGTCACACACACAGATTTACTTAGCTTATTTCTCTCTCTACTAAATAAAAGGTATCATCCCCCTTTTTTTTTGCAGTTTCGAGATGCTGACACTAGAAGATCAGCTTGAAATTGCTAATCAGATCGGTACAACACGGATGCAGATCATGTCCAACTTGAATGACCTCAGTCTTGCCACAAGCTTCTTGTGAGTACTGCCTGTTGAAATTCTGTGTGTGAATCAGGGTAAACAGGCATTGTTGGTCTGGTGCAAAAAGGGACACACTTAAATGCTAGGTTCATTAAAACCAAACAGTGGTGTCCTGCAATATGCTGCTGCCTTCAAGGTTACAAAAGCCGCTCTCTTACCATTAATGCGAGCTGCTGCTTGGTCTTTGCAATCAGATGAGAATAGAATTTGACACTAATCTTCTCGCTAAATTGGTTGATTGCTTGTATCTGTAAATGCAAAATTTTCTGTTTTACTCGACAATGTAGTCATGTAACAATGTGATTTATGTAAAATCAACAGATATCGAGTAAAGAATGAATGATGGTGTAAGTTGGATAGTTTTATGGGGTTTGCAGTTATGTATCGTGGACGGGACAGAAATGGCCTGGCTTGGATGGTTTCCGCCTTACATGCGCAAGTTCAATTATTAAAACATCCCATCAAAATCCATAATGGGTAGCCGTAGAATCGTAGATTATGGTCTCAAGACTCTCAACTTTTAAGTCATTTGTGAAAATGGGAAATAAATTTATAATATATTTATATATAGAAACCTGAATTTTGGCGGGATATTTTAGACAACCTACAGTGAGGTGCGAATACAAGGCTTGAGTCGCCCCACGTCTCACCCTACCATGCTGGTAAGTGGTACCCCCTCAGCTCAAACTTCCGCGCCAAAAATTGCACCCGGCTTTATGGTTGTTGTGTGCGGCGCCGGCTCGTGCTTGCACGAGCCTTAATTAAAAAAATTTGAAAATGAAATTATTTATTTTATTTATCTACAAATATTCCAGCTTCCTACACACATTTTACATCAAATCCTTCTCCATTCCTCTCATCTTTTTTCATTTTATTTTAATTAATGCAATGTGGCAATTTTAATTTTAATGAAATGTTGAATTTCAAAATTGAAGAGGTAAAATAGAACGAAATGAAAATGAAAAAATTGGAGCTCGTGGCTATGGAGTGGAGACTCTATGGTGGGTACCATCTCCTTAGAGCTTTGGCTCTAGCATTGGAGTGTGTGTATTGGTCTGGCGGGAGGAGATTAATGCCCAAACCTAAGATTATTGGTTCGAGTTCTCCGTCGCGCGGTCTTTGAAAATCTTTATTTACTTATATAATTTATCAAAAAAAATCTTATCATAATTAGATCAGTGATTACAGGTACCTAAGGTTGAGATTAATTTCTTGAAAGTATAATCTATAATATACTAAATAAAAACAAGTTCAATTTAAAATTTGTTTCAAATCGATTTTAATGGCACTTTTGTTATTATAGATAATTGTACAGTAAATTCTTTTTAAAAATGATTTTATATATATATTAATTGGTAAAATCATTTTTAAAAAGAATTTACTGTAAAATTATATAATACAAAAACGTATCTTATCCTACATGACATCAAATAATCACTTTACTCCAATTTTTCTCAATTCTCATTCATTCTTATTCTTTTCGAACCTCTAATCAATCTCCATCTCTAATCAAACTCTACCTATTAAAAAATCTATACAAATATTTTATATATACATATACATATATATTTATAATATGAAAACGTATCCTACCCTATATGACGTTGTATATTCATTCTATTCCATTTTTTTTCTCAATTCTCATTCATTGTTATTTTCTTCCAAATTTCTAATCTATCTCCACCTCTAATCAAAATCCACCCAATAAGTATAAATATTTATATACACATTGATATGATAAATATAATAATTTATGATTATTATTACAATTATTAACATATAAGATTTCGTAATTAAGTTTTTCAATTGTTATTTAATTGTTTCATCTTATCACGAGTTTAAATAGTACTACTAGACTTTATGATAACAACTAAGATTTTGTAATTAGATTTTCAATTATTATTTAATTGTTTCATCTTATCATAAGTTTAAATATATTATTATTGTTATATTATTAAATTTTAATTTATTTAAGAATAAATACTCCCTCCGTCCGTCAAAAGTATGGCACTTTGGCTTGACACGAGATTTAATAAAATTGGTGATGATATTGATGTAGTGGAGAAAGGGTCCCACCACTTTATGAGATGTGTGGTTGAGATTGAATTTGGGGTGAGTTTTGTGTAAATAAAGAGTGTTTGTAAGGATAAAATATAAAAGTGGATGGTGGGACCATTAACTTAAAAGGAAAGTTGTATAATCTTTGCGGACGCCCAATAGTAATTGTGTCATACTTTTGGCGGACGGAGGGAGTATTAAACTTGCATTTTATATCATTTGTGTAATATTCCATACGTCCACAAAAAATAGTCATTTTTTGTCATTTTGAGACGTCCCAAAAAATTAACCTCTTTCCATTTTTGAAAACTTTCTATCACATAGTGGACCCTTTTTTTCCAGGTACAATACAATTAATTATCATTATTAACACTAATTTTTAAGGGCGTGTTTATTTTGGTTGTAAAATTTTCATTAAAAACGGATGGATAAAAAAGATGAGAAAATATTATCTTTCTTTTATTTTTTATCTTATGTTTACTAGAGATGAAAATATGATAAAATGTTGAAAAATATTTTCATACCATAACAGAGAAAGGCGGGATGTCCATGGCGTGTACGTGTTGGATGAACCAAATCTTCATTGAATTTTATTTTTCCATTAGAAGGGGCTCGCACGTGTTCTGCAGTACCCCCCGTGAATACTCCGCGTCTTCTTTTATGGTGCCCACATGGAAGAAACTCCAAGGTTAAGCGTGTTTGGCCTGGAGTAATTTTAGGATCGGTGACCCCCTGGAAAGTTTTCTCAGGAAGCGTGCGAGTGATGACAAAACACGCTAGAAAAGACTCGTGTTGGTCTGTGGGGACAATCGTCAAGTCTGGAGCTGAACTGTTACAAAGAACCTAGAGACTCTTTCCTCAATTAGCTACTCTATTCGTCCCACCTATCTTTAGTCATTTCCCTTTTTGATTCGTCCCACCTATCTTGAGACATTTTTTCCTTTTTGAACAGTCTCATCTATCTTAAGACATTTCATTATTTGGCATAAATTTTATCCTTTATTTACGTTTTTCACTTTTTCACCTACCACATTTAGCACACTAAATACCACTCCCCCCATCCCATTACTTTTGGGCACGAAGATTAAAAAATGTGTAGAAAGTAGATAAAGTAAGTTGGTAAATATTATTTAAATATTAGGTATAAAGAGAGAATATATTGCCAAAAAAGGAATGACACATTTGTAATGGGACATCCATTATGAAAAGTGAGACATTTGTAATGGGACGGAGGGAGTAATTTCTTAAATCCCATGCCCAAAATTTTTGTCTCAAAATAAATTGGACAGAGGGTGTATTAAAAGTTTGATTTTAGATAGCATGCAAGTGGAACTTAGGGATGACAAAAAAATCTGTGGGTTCGTGTACCCGGGGGTACTTGCCCCTAATGGGTAGGGTATGGAGGTGAAATTTCAGGGGTGGGTTTGGAGGCGGGTACGAAACTTATACCCGGGTCGGGTTGGAGGTATAAATACCCGCTCTGAATCCGCCCCCAAAATTTCACCCACATACCATATTTTAATATAAATTTTAATTATGAAGGTATATTTGAGTTTTAATTATAAAATTTATAATTTATTTGATCTTAAATAATATCATTATTTATTTTGAATTTTATATGTTTGATGAAATGAATAAAATGCTTATTGTATAAAAAAATCTTGTAAAATAAATAAATTGATGAATACTCGACTGGTTCTCTTCCTCCGTTGGATAATCTTCATCTCGAACCCAACTCGATTTAAATGGGCATAGAAATGGGTATTAGGGCAAAATTTTGAGGTGGGTATGGGAATGGGAAAGCAACTAGTAGAAGTTAATTCGTTAATACGGTCGTGGACTTGTGGTTGCGGCCCAATTTTACTACTCCACCGCCAATTCATCATAGAATCCAACGGCCAGCGATTAAATTGGAAAGCAACTCTAATCCAAGGGTCAAAATCGCTGACAGATAGCCTATAAATGTGCAAACCCTAAACCCTTGATACCTCTCTCTCCCCCGCTGTTCCCTGCTTCTAACTGCCTTCAACTTGTGTTGCGGCAGCAGAGCAAAACAGCCCCCACCGCCACCTCCGCCCCCACTCTCGACGGCCGCGCACACAGAAAAATACTACACACAACCTCATATTTTCCTACTACTTATACATACAGAATATATATCTATCGACTGAGATGCCTTCTGTTGTTATGGCTGAAGCTCAATCCGCCGACAAGAAGAAGATCATGAAGAAGTCCGAAGTTGCGGAGATGGAGCTGGTTGAGGAGAAGTCCGCTGAGAGAAAGATCAAAAAGGAGAAAAAGTCGAGCAAAAAGACCAAACTGACCTCGGAGCCTGACCTCGATGGTTCTAATTCCAATATCTCTGTCAAAATTAAAAAAGAAAAGAAGCGGAAGGCTTTGGAAATCGACGGCGATAATGAGGAGGAGAAGAGCGATACCAGCTCGGAGATGGGTGAGCCGATGAACAGCTTGGCCAAGAAGAAGAAGAAGATGAAATTTGAGGACGGACACGAAGAGGAGGAAAAAGAGGAGAACCCCAATGCTGTCTCCAATTTCCGAATTTCGGCGCCGCTCAGGGATAACTTTGAAGGCCAAGGGTATTGAGGCTCTGTTCCCGATTCAGGCAATGACGTTTGATACCATTCTTGATGGTTCCGATTTGGTGGGACGGGCCCGCACTGGTCAGGTTAGGGTTCTCGACCCCTTATCTACTTTTAACTAATGAACTCTACTGCTTATTATTGCTGAGTTTTTGGTTATTTTTTCACAAATCTTGTTGTTATTGTCTGTACTCTTCCCAGTTATTACTTGCCAAAGAGAAACTTTTGAATGAATATCATTATAACATTATAGCCCAATGGCACCAATAGTCCAAAAGTTATTGCCAAAATAACTAGTTACTGCTGGAACAGATGCATGGTTTTGGTAGCTATGTTATGCTGTTGGATTTGTAACTACATCTCAGATTGTTGTACACCATGGATCTTCTGAATATCTTTTTGGTTATAATGCATGATCCTTTTACTTTTTCTTGTTCTTTTAGGCCAACTGCTTCATTTTGCATATCTAATTTTGCCTTTGAACTCCTCCATCAGGGTAAAACTTTGGCCTTTGTGTTACCTATATTGGAATCGTTGACAAATGGTCCTGCGAAAGCGTCAAGGAAGACTGGATATGGAAAGGCGCCTAGTGTTCTTGTTCTTTTACCCACAAGGGAGTTGGCCACACAGGTACGCTACCTGCTGGGTGTATAGTTACATGCAGACTTTTTCGTGCTTTCCCCATAGAACTTTGGTAAAACATTTTCCAAATTTTAATCTTATTTTTTGTTGTATGTCATGTCTTTTTATGTTATAGGTGGCTGCCGACTTTGAAGTTTATGGTGGAGCTCTAGGGTTGAGTTGCTGTTGCCTGTATGGGGGTTCTCCTTATCAGGCGCAGCAGAATCAATTGAAAAGAGGTGTTGACATAGTTGTTGGCACCCCTGGTCGCATTAAGGTTTGGTCTCCATTAGTTTCCTTGCTTTCACTATTTGTTCTGTTGGTTCAGAACAACTGCCTTTTATTATTACTGTGTTAAGATAAATTATCTGACAGGATCACATAGAGAGGGGAAATATTGACTTCCGTTCCTTAAAGTTCCGAGTGCTTGATGAGGCTGATGAAATGCTGAGGATGGGTTTTGTTGAGGATGTTGAGCTTATCCTAGGTATGTTACAAAGTTCGATGTAGGTTCTTGCCTTCTATTTCTTTCTATACGTGATGATTAATGCAAAGAAGTGCTCACATTGATGAATATAATATGGTTTAGTGTGATGTCATCCTTAGTTATATTTGTTAGTGCTCTTGTTTAAATGCTTACTATCCAATTAAACTGAGTGTTCCCATAATGATTTCTGTAGGCAAGGTAGAGGATTCTAGCAAAGTGCAAACTCTTCTTTTCAGTGCCACTTTGCCGATCTGGGTTAAGCAAGTATGTTTCTAGTTTACCGTGCTGTATATTTAATCTATATATGACTGCAGACTGTCAACTTGTTCTCTAAAATAATACATTGTTTGCAACATCAGATATCTTCCAAATTTTTGAAACCAGACAAGAAAACTGCTGACCTTGTTGGTAATGAGAAAATGAAAGCCAGCACCAATGTAAGGCATTTTGTTCTTCCCTGCTCTGTATCTGCAAGAGCTCAGCTTATTCCTGATATCATTCGCTGTTATAGCAGGTTTGTCTTCTCTTGGTCCTTTCCATAAATTATTCTTAATTTGTTTCTTTTCTTTTTTGGTAATGTCTTGTCAGACTTAAGCTTACTCTCTCTCTCTCTTCTCATAAAATCCAGTGGTGGTCGAACTATTATCTTCACAGAGACTAAGGATTCTGCTTCGACACTTGCGGGTGTGCTTCCTGGAGCACGTGCGTTGCATGGTGACATACAACAGTCTACCCGTGAGGTAAATTTTCTGGTTTCATATATGTTCTTATATCAAATACTATTCTGTCTTTTTAAGTATAACTGCTCCAGTAGGTTTCTGCCAAAATGTTTCTCTGAGATCAATTATTGCATTGGATGCTTAACGACCTACTAAAGACCTTCACATATTTTGTACGGGTTTCGTTTAGTAATTATGTCCTTTGATGCTGTCAGGTAACTCTTTCTGCGTTCAGATCGGGCAAATTTTCTACGCTTGTGGCTACTAATGTAGCAGCACGAGGGCTAGACATTGATGATGTCCAGTTAATTATTCAGGTATGTTTATATCAGCATGCTGTTTTCATTTGGCTATTATGCGTTCCTCAGAGAACACTTAAATAAAAATTCATTTTGTGCCTAGTGCGAGCCAGCCTCGTGATGTAGAGGCGTACATTCATCGGTCTGGAAGAACAGGAAGAGCTGGTAAGTTGATGATTTTTGATTCTTACAAGGTGTTTCTGGAGTTCTATTAATCATTTTATTGCCTTCTCCAGGGAAAAGTGGCATCGCTGTAATGCTTTATGATCCTAGGATGTCAAATTTTTCTAGGATAGAAAGAGAATCAGGTGTGAAATTTGAACGCATAAGTGCTCCACAGCCATCTGATATAGCTAAATCAGCTGGTGTTGAAGCTGCAGAAAAAATCAATGAGATTTCTGATAGGTATTTCTGTTATGCATATAGTTGTTTAAACTTTAGCACTGAAAGCTACTTGGTTTCTAACTCTTAAAGTTTTGCAGTGTGATTCCGGTATTCAAAGCTGCTGCTGAAGAGCTACTCAACTCATCTGATTTAACCCCAACAGACCTACTTGCTAAGGCATTGGCCAATGCTGCTGTAAGTCTACTCCTTGTACTTGTATCGAACTGACTTTAGTTTGGTATATTTAACATGATAAGTGCATCTGTGCTTTACAGGGTTATACTGAAATTAAGAGTCGATCACTTCTCACTTCATTGGAGAACCATGTTACTGTACTTCTCGAGTGTGGAAAGCCCATCTTCTCACCATCGTGAGTGATCGAAAATAATTTTATTTTTATCTTCATCCCTTTACTGAGTGCCTGAGTGATTTTTTTGTTTGTGAATATGATGTGCACTGGTCAAAGGGATTTAAATTGGGAGACTTTCTTCACTACTGTGTGCTGGATTGGCTCTGTTTCACAAAATCTCACATTTCGTGTTTGAGGATAATAATGCTTTACTATTTGGGATATCATCTTGTTGAGTTTAGTTTTGTTATTTGTGTAATTTTGTTGCAATTATAGTCAGGGATCCGACCCCTGCACTATATATATTACAATTGTTTGCTTGGAGGATATGGGCCCTGTTATTTAGAAGAGGATAATGGATGTAGTAATTGACATATTAAGTTATGAATTTGTTAGAGCTTGGATTATTGTGCTGTAGTGTATATGGCTGCGCTTTTTTTGGTATCTGAAAGGCCCAGCATACAATTGTAGCTTTAGAGTGTAATATTGGATTTGTAACTTATTCAAGAGAATCGATCCCTTTGATTATTCTTTATTTGTTTTCATTTCCCTCATTGTATAATTACTTGTCAGGTTTGCTTATGGAGCTTTGAGGAGGTTTTTACCTGAAGAGAAGGTTGAATCAATTAAGGGTCTTTCATTGACAGCAGACGGAAAGGGTGCTGTATTTGATGTAGCTGCCGAAGATCTTGATACTTTCCTTGCAGGTTAGTTTGTGGAAATATTTTGTGTTTTTGAATTCTGGTCAAGTTTGAAAAGGCTGTGAAATGAGGTTTTTGAAATACATGTCTTGCTGCATTGATGATTTGCAGGGCAGGAGAATGCTGCTGGTGTGAGCTTGGAAGTGGTGAAAATTGTTACCAAATTTGCAAGAAAGAGAGCCATCAAGAGGAAGATTTAATGGTGGCGGTGGTGGCCGTGGCTTTTCAGATAGGAGAGGTGGTGGCAGGTTTTCTGGTGGTGGTGGGGGAAGAGGTAGAGGATCATTTTCTAGAGGTCGTGGCAACAGAAACAGCAAATGGTGAGCATTTGCCCGAGTCTACAACCAACCTATTGGCAGATGTAATTGCCCAAGGGGCATCAAATTTTGGTGTTGACAACGAATAATATTTATTATTATTGTTTTTTTTTTTGTATTAGTTTTGCAAAATGTGGTTCTCGTAATATCTTTATTCCTATTTTTGGTCCCGTATGTAGGTTTCTCATTTATGGTTTCATGACTCAAACGCCTCAATTACAATATATTAATTATTTGAGAGTTCATAATGATTTGATTTTATATGAAACTTGGGAGTTAGAGCATCCATATTGGTGCCTACTTGATTGTTTACTTGATAGGAGGAGACCACATTGAGTAAGGAGGACGCATTGTGATTACTTGATAGCCTACTTGATTTTCTATTTCATTTTTTTAGTTTTGATATTTATATTTTTCATTTAAGTTTGCATAAATTTAAATAACATAATTTATTAATAATTAAAATTGCATTAAAATAAAGATCCTAAAAATTACTACATAAAAAAAAGAACATGAATATATAAATTAAAAATTACTTAAATCTTAAAAAACGTAATTAAAACTACCATTAAAATATCTAATTTCAAAGAAGAAAGAAGAGAAAAAAGAAAAGAAAAAAGAAGAGAAAATATCTAAAGCATTGGTTCTTATTGAAAGGGAAGTACTGATTTAAATTGACCGAAAATCAAAACAAAAAAAAAGAAAAAAAATTGAATTCTACCAAAAGCCACCGATTTCAAATTTCAAATTTTTTTTTTGGGCGCGTGGGCATCGGGTATACTCGAACAAACGAGTAGCCCTCGAGTAGGCAAGCCCTGCATTAGGCTACTCGATGCTTGGACTACTCGAGTAAGGGGCATTGAGTAGCCCAATGCAGATGCTCTTAGATTAATATTTGAGTTGAGTGGAACTATGTGGGCTTGTAGCTGTTTTCCTTGGTTTGTATCATCTTTCGATGTTCTTTGTTTCACTCATAACTAGTATTGCACCAGGGCGATGCGTTGTTAATGTTTTATATATTTTGAAAATTTTATGAGAATTCGAAATAAACTTCATTACACACATGTTCTTGTTGTGCCTACATATGTACTTTTATACATCTTTTAAATCGTAAATAATGCATTTAGTTTCTTACTAAAATAATGAATTTGAAAAAATAAGAACCATAGATATTATGAAAATAGTAAACATTGTACTTTGTGTAAGGTATAAAAAATGACAATTAAAAAGTTATACATTCCACATCTTTTAAAATACATGTATATATATGCCAATATTAATTACTAAATAATTGGTTGTACATTCTTTTAAAGATGATTTTAAACTCAATTAAGAAAAGTAAATGAGGGAAATAGAAATGAGAAAATGTTGTAACAATAAAGTGGGATGGATCTTCTCAAAAAAAAAAAAAAAGGTGGGATGGATTCGCATCTTTTAAATTGTCTTAATATATTTTATTTTTTAGGTTAAAGACATTATCAAACTATTAGTAAATCAATATCCCATAAATTTAACAAATAGGTCACCCTTAATTTAATAATTGTGGCTTTTATAAAATAAACTTAATAGCTCATACTTCATATTAAAATTTTGGACTCTTAAAAATTCAAACTATACTATTATTAAAAGTCCATACTTAATTAGCCCATAATCAAAAGCTCAAATAATAAAAAATAATTAAACATAACAATCAAAAATAAAATGAAAAGATAATAAATAAATAAATAAATATAATAATTAAATAAATATAATCATTATCTATTGTCTCAACCGCATTTTTTTTTTACCTTTTGTCTTTCTGAATCATCATTAGTTAAAAAGCATCACAACCTCCCGTCAAAAAAAACATCACAACCTCTTAACTTAATAAAAAGTCCATCTCCATATTTAGGTTTACAGAAGCACAACCCCCATTCACCCTCTAAGCCCACGTTTGGTTGGGTATTTTTAAAAGTTGAAAAATAATTTAATTAATTGAATCAATTACTTATTGTTTGGTTTGTGTCATGAGTTGATCAGTACACTTAACAATCATCCAATTTGTTACCCCTCAAAATAGAGAGAAAATAAAAGAAAGAAAATCCCTTACTAATGAATCATTTCCATTGCTAAACCAAACACTCAATAAAAGTAATGGTTATTGTTACCATTCCACTCTTTTAAAAGATAATTCCTTATGATAATTCCACTCCTTTAAACCAAAACAAGATATTTCCTTATGATGTTTACTTTTAATCTTTGATTCGCGCCTAAAATGGTTTAAAAGAAAACTTCATAAGGAAATATCTTGTTTTGGTTTAAATGTCCCAAATTATAACATAAGTGAGTCTTTGTATAATTATTTACAAAAATGAGTTGTTTTATGAATTTTTAAGAATTAAGTCGTGTCAAATTTGGACAACAACGAAAATTGGTGTATTAAAATGTAAAATCCTAACTTTGCGTCAAATATGAATTTTTGGCAAAGTTTGTGTATTTAGGTGCAATTTTGCCAAAAGACAACGTCAAAGTTAAAACCTAAAATTAAGGTTTGAGCTGCAGGTCAAATTGACGGTCGAGGGTTCCTGTCCCACTATCGCGTTCTTTTTTCGTGAAGCCAAAGTTTCGAAACTTCCATTACCTTCTTTCCCTCTTCCATTATACATCAGAACCTGACCTCAAATTTTCTGATTTCAAGTAAATTTGAGCGATCCACGTCATGGGATGGTACCGGAGATCGTCAAGATTTCTTTTCGATGCTTTTCGTCGCTCCAATTCCAAGACTCCCGTTCAAGAATCTGTTTATCCAAATACATTTTCTTCTAGATCTGTTTCAAGCGGGTCAAGAATTTGTCAACCGTTTTTCAGGCTGCAGAATGTGGTGAAGAACAACCAACGGAAAAACCCTTTTGATGGGGCAAAGAGGTTCTATTTCGTTGACGGAGACAAAGTTCACCACTTCAAAGCCAGGGGATACAAACGGTGGAGTCAGAATCCAAAAGTTGTATCTTCGATATTTTTGGTAGGTACTGGTGTTGTAGTCACTGTATATTTTGGGAATTTGGAGACGGTGCCCTACACAAAGAGAACCCATTTCGTGCTTCTCTCGAGTTCTCTGGAGAAGCACATAGGCGAGACAAGTTTCAAGAGTGTTAAATCAGAATACAAAGGGAAAATTCTTCCCCCTCTTCACCCAGAGAGTATTAGGGTTCAGAAGATAGCGCAGGACATAGTTGAGGCTGTGAAGAAGGGATTGAGGAAGGAGCAGGTGTGGACTGACATTGGGTACTCATCGGAAAGCGCGCCTCCGCAGGAGGCTCGTGAACAGGAGGCCGTGAGAGCATTCGGTGATGAGGCGGAGAAGTGGAGTGGTGAGGATAAGTGGCGTAAGGAGGATGAGATGCTTGATGATGGATGGGTTCAACAGAGTAGGAAGAAGGGTCAAGAGACGGGCGTCAAATCTCAAACTGCACATCTGGAGGGATTCAAATGGGAGGTTATCGTTGTTAACGACCCCACTGTTAATGCCTTCTGTTTGCCTGGTGGCAAGATTGTTGTTTTCACTGGCTTGCTTAATCATTTTAGAGCCGATGCTGAAATCGCAACCATCCTTGGGCATGAGGTGGAATTTGGAATTTATGCATCTACTTAACTTGGTTTTTGCTTTCGGTGCATTCAAGATTTTTGTTTGCTCAACAGGTTGCACATGCTGTTGCGAGGCACACTGCAGAGAATATCTCCAAAAACGTGTGGCTAGCAATCTTGCAGTTGATTCTTTACCAATTTTTCATGCCTGATGTTGTCAACACAATGTCGAATCTCTTCCTCAGGCTTCCTTTTTCCCGGAGGTATTTTTTGTTTCTGATGATCAATTTCTGTTTGATACTTGTGCTGCTTGCAATGGCGAGCTCTGCTTTGCTCTATTGCTTCATTAGCTGATAATGGATTAGCTATTGTTATCTAGCTGGCAAATTTTGTTTGTAAAACATCATTCATCTCCCTTGTTTGTTTTTGGCTGCTTAATGTGATTTGATCATCTCACTTATTGTTAGATTGCTTCATTTATGTCAATGATAAATCTTTGGTGAATCATGTATAAGTAATGTTTACATGGTGAATTTCCTTTTTCGATTTGGGGTATAAAATGTATCGTAGTTGCAAATATCTGTTTATGTTAGTGCAAGATTTTTAAGATTGCTTGATTTATGGCAGGATGGAGATGGAAGCGGATTACATTGGAGTGCTTTTAAGTGCTTCAGCAGGGTATGATCCTCGGGTAGCTCCTCAGGTGTACGACAAGTTGGGTGAAATTGGAGGTAGTTCGCGATTGCAAGATTATCTCGCTACTCATCCTTCTGGAAAGAAGAGAGCCCAACTACTGTCTCAGGCTGTAGTCATGGAGGAAGCCCTTTCCATATATAGGGAGGCGCAGGCTGGCAACGGTGTCGAGGGTTTTCTCTAAGTTTTACTAGTTTATTTACCATCCTCTCTTTCTTTCATGTAAGTTAGAGATCATTTTCTGCATTCACTTGCTTGCATATTCAGAATTAATAAAATTGTAATTAGAGATTGATGAATTCTAGTTGGGGTTCGGATCAAATAATATTCATAATTTTCAACTTCATCTCTATACCTCTCTTTTCTGCAAGCGATAGCGCATAATCTCCAACACTAGGTAATTCCAGAATTCGCCCCAAATGATTGAAACCCAACGGCTGCGTCTCAAGAATTACGTGGCGCGCCTAATCCACGGTTGCAACAACATTAGACCGCTCAATCAAATTCATTCCCATATTATAGTATCGCCAAATTTATCAGCAGATGATCGATCTTTTCTCATCTCTCGCCTCTTCTTCTACCTTTGCACAGCGTCCGAGTCACCGGCATCTCTCAAATACGTCAACAAATTTTTCAATCTCTTTGCGAAACCGAGTCTTTATATCTACAACGCGCTGATCAGAGCGAATGCAACGAAAATAAAAGATTCCACATCATGTGAGTGCTTGACTTTGTATAAGGAGATGATGGCCGGCGGTTTGGTGCCTGATTGCATAACACTCCCCTTTCTGCTTAAGGAATGCTCCAAGAGATTTGATGGGCCCACGGGCCGGGCCATACATGTGCACGCTGTCAAGTTTGGGTATGAAGGGGATGTTTACGTGCAGAATGCTCTCATAAATTTATACTCAGAGTGTGGAGTTTTGGAAGATGCGAGAAAGGTGTTTGATGAAATGCCCAACAGAGACGTGGTTTCGTGGAATTCGATGATTGTTGGGTGTTTGAGGAATGTGGAGGTTGATTTAGCTTTGCAGCTGTTTAAGGAAATGAAGGAGAGGAAAAATATCATCACTTGGAATTCGGTCATCACAGGTTTGGTTCAAGGCGGAAGGGCGAAGGAGGCTCTAGACATTTTTCATGAAATGCAGAACTCAGGCGATGAAAAGAAGGCGGTACAGCCGGATAAAATAACTGTGGCGAGTGCACTTTCCGCGTGTGCTTCTCTTGGTGCCATTGATCATGGAAAGTGGGTTCATAGTTACTTGGAAAGAAGTGGGATTGAATGTGATATGGTGATTGGGACAGCTTTGGTAGACATGTATGGGAAATGTGGTTATGTTAAGAGGGCATTGGAGGTTTTCAATGGGATGCGCAGTAAGGATGTGTTAGCATGGACGGCCATGATTTCAGTTCTAGCGCTTAACGGGTATGGAAACGAGGCTTTTGAGGTATTCAAAGAGATGGAAGCAGTTGGAGTGAGGCCGAATGCTGTAACATTTGTAGGATTGTTATCTGCCTGTGCTCACTCCGGCCTTGTGGAGAAAGGTCGTCAGTGCTTTGATGCAATGAAGCGTGATTACCATATAGAGCCGCAAGTGGAGCACTATGCTTGCTTGATTGATATACTTGGTCGAGCCGGGCTTTTCACTGAGGCAGAAAATGTTATTAATAGCATGCCAATGAGGCCGGATGCTTTTGTTTGGGGTGCTCTACTTGGAGCTTGTCAACTGCATGGAGTCGTTCGTCTCGGAGAAAAAGTAGCGAGATACTTGATTGACTTGGAACCTCACAATCATGCATACTATATTATTTTGTGTGATTTATACGCCAAGGCTGGTAGATTTGATGATCAGAAAAGAATTAGATCTATGATGAAAGGACTAAATGTGAGGAAGACAGTTCCTGGCTCCAGCATGATTGAAGTTGATGGCTTTGTCTATGAATTCTCTGTTAAGGGATCGCCTGAGATGCCAATCGCGGCCTTACAGAGTGTGCTGCTGCTTTTAAGCAATGAGATGAAGAGAGACGGGCATAGTAAGAGCATGGAATGACAAATGCAAATGTATCTCCAATTAGGTACCTAATACCGCTCTTGATCTTCAACTGGTGATTGGCTTAAAGAATAAGGTTTCATTAGCACATTTCAATCCCTTATATATTTCTTTAGTTTTGGTTCTATCTGTTCAAACCTGATGTTTTCGTTTTCTGAAAGGAGCCTGATGTTTTCCTAATTATTGCAAGAAGCAGATGTATGACTTAAATATTTAAGTTCATGACCCATATAAATGGAGGGGGAGAAGAGGTTCTTTAATACAATAATGCTTGTAAAAGAAGATAAGATTTTTCTTCTTTTGACTTTAACAAACTTCTGTTTGCTCCGATGGATAGAAATCTTATCTAGTTGGATATAATTGTTGACGATGAAATAAAACAAGCTGTTGGCTTTACCTGTCCCTGTAAAAGACTGCAAAAAATGTGGCATATGCTTTTAATAAAAAAACACTGAAGATAAGACAAATAAACTTTAAAAAAAATAGTTTGATGATGACCTTGACATGCAATTATAAGCTTTTAGTTATTATCATGCAGACAATGGCTTGATGGTGTATTTATCTTATATGAAAGAGTCTACATCCATATTTGTTTTGAGAAGCTTTAATATGTGTAGGCTTCTGGATATTCCTCCATCATCATATGCTAATATCAAAATATCAAGGTATTTGAGAAGGCAATATAGTTGCATAAAGGAAATCATTATATTTTTTCTGCAAAACAAGTCTCCTCCTCTCTGGTCTCTCTCTCTCTATTCCTCCCACATTCTATTACAAGTCTACCAGAGAATTACAATTCCCTCTGAGTTTGAGACAACTGCATTGAGATGGACATCGCGGTGTTCATTTTAGCTTTGCTCTTTCTCCTGCTGGGTGCTCTTGCCACAAGATCATACGCACTGACCCTTCTTGGTTTTCCACTTTACATTGTGGGTGGTTTTATCGTGTTCTCACTTGTCACTTATGTCAGAGAATTGATATCGTCTGCTCATCGACCACCTGTGGCTGGACCAATGATAAATCAACTCATACACTTCCACAGACTTTTTGATTACCAGATCAGACTTGCCCTGAGGTACCGCACATACCGTCTGATCACTGATTCGCACAGTGAAGTATATACTGCTGATCCGTTAAATGTTGAATACATCCTGAAAACAAACTTCCCTAACTATGGAAAGGTACGGTAATTTGGAGTTGGGCTCAATTAAATTAGAGTGCTAATGATATCTGAGTTTCCATCTCCTGTGTTTTGTGCAGGGAAAGTACAATCGTGGTATAATGAAAGATCTTTTTGGTGAAGGGATTTTTGCTGTAGATGGGAAGAAATGGCGTCACCAAAGAAAGCTTGCCAGCTATGAGTTCTCAGCCAAAGTCCTCAGAGACTTCAGCTGCTCTGTGTTTCGATCTAATGCTGCTAAACTTGCTTACAAGGTTCATGTAGAAGCACTGGCTAGTAGAGAGATGGATTTACAGGTTTCCTGATGAGGCTCATCTCCCATCATTTATTTTAAACATTATTTCTCTAATGTTTTCTATGTTAGGTCAACCACTTCTTGATCTTCTTCTGAAATTAGAAGAGTGACTTGGATAATGAAATGCCAATAGATTACACCAGGCTTGCAGTTATGGTTTTCAAGGAAATATCAATTTATGAACTTAGTTTACTGCATATGGTAATGAAGTTGAAAATCTTATTTACAGGATATGCTAATGAAATCAGCTATGGATACAATGTTTAAGGTGGGATTTGGGGTTGACCTCGATACTCTATCTGGATCAGATGAAATCAGTAATCAATTTATCAAAGCCTTTGACGACTCCAATGTGATTGTATATTGGAGATATGTCGATGTATTCTGGAAAGTGAAAAGGTTTCTTAACATTGGCCTGGAAAGAAATCTCAAGGAGAACATCAAAGTCATCGACAATTTTGTTTACAACTTGATCCACCACAAGAGGGACCAGATGAGGAACGAAGAGGTCAGTCCGAACTAGAATAACCCAACTCTCATGGTTTCTTATGTGACTTATGTCTTATATAACTTTTGCTTGGCTTTAGGGTGCAAAAGAGGACATACTATCGAGGTTTCTAATTGAAAGTGAAAAGGATAGAGAGAACATGACTGATGAGTATTTGAGGGACATAATTCTCAGTTTTCTCATCGCGGGGAAGGACACGTCAGCAAACACTCTTGCTTGGTTCTTCTATATGTTATGCAAGCATCCACTGATTCAAGAAAAGGTGTTACAAGATGTGAAATCAGCTACAGAGGTGAGAGATGAATTATCTGTTGATGAATTTGTGCTCGAGTTGAGCGAGATAGCTGTGGATAGGATGCAATATCTACATGCAGCTCTTACAGAGACTCTCAGGCTATATCCTGCAGTTCCTGTGGTAAAGCTTTTTATCTGCCCTATAGCTTTTAAAACTGCAGCAATGGATGTGTATTTGATAAGACACTCTGAAATGGAATGCCGTATAATGTTATCATGTTTGGTTATGTTTTTGCAGGATGGGAAGTGTGCAGACGAAGATGACATTCTGCCGGATGGCCACAGAATAAAGAAAGGTGACGGCATAAGCTACATGGCGTATGCAATGGGGAGAATGCCGTATATATGGGGAGACGATGCTGAGGAATTTCGCCCCGAGAGATGGCTTCAAGATGGGCGTTTTCAGGGTGAAAGCCCTTTTAAGTTCACTGCCTTTCAGGTTAGCCCATCTGATTTTGTATAATTTTATTTTTGATAGGATGAATTAAACTTGTATTAATTTGATTAGGGTGGGCCTAGAATATGCCTGGGGAAGGAATTTGCATACAGGCAAATGAAGATTATAGCAGCAACGCTTGTGATGTTTTTCAGATGGAAGCTTGTGGAGGAGAGTAGGAATGCCACTTACAGAACTATGTTCACTCTTCACATGGACAAAGGCCTCCCTCTCTATGCATTTCCTCGCTTTACTCCTTAGTTACTGTTTGCTGCTCTCTCAAATTCTCATCACTTGTAATCTTTTCTAAACTTTCAATTACTAATCACACAATTATATTTGATGGTTTTGGTTGTTACCTACTTCAAAGCACTTTTTTTTCCAGCCCTTCTGCTGTGTTGTCAACCAAGCCCTAATCTCCATATTTCTTATAAAAATATGTCTTCTTCTTCCAACTTTTTTTTTTTCAATTCTTATGCCGACGAGAATCTGATCGACGAGGTTCTTGCCGTTAATCCCGACATTAAAATATTCTAGCTTGTGAGCACGTTTTTGGAGGCGGTGAGTTATGTAATGCCGAAGAGCCCTCCAAGGAAAAGAGGGAAGAAAAAAGCATACATTCATCGCGATGAGGTCGCCGCTTAACGACTTTATGGAGATTACTTCTCCCCTACGAAGCAGTTTTTTAGTGATGTTTTGTATGCAGAGATCCTTGTTCTTGCGCATAGTCAATGCGTTGGAGCTGGATCCTTACTTCCAACAGCGCGAAGACGCTATGGGGAGAGCCAACTTCACACCGTACGGTTTCACTTCGGCAACTCGCGAATGTCAGTGCCGCCGATCAATACGACGAGTACATGCGTATTGCGTAGTCGACGTGGTTGAATAAATTATGTGGAGCAATCATCCACATCTTCGGCACAAAAATATTTGAGAAGGCCGACTAGCGTTGACTGCCGAAGGTTGCTTGTTATGCACGAGGCGAAACATGAAATGCTAGGGAGCCTTAATTGCATGATTGGAGTTGGAAGAATCTAACGACGTGGCAAGGAGCTTACAGGCGAGGTGATCACGACGAGCAAACGATTATCCTCGAAGCGGTCGCATCCCAAGATTTGTGATCTGACATGTTTTTTTTGGATCCCCAGGTCAAACAACGACATCAATATGCTCAATCAATCGATGTTATTTAACGATTTTCTTGCGGGAAGGGCTCCACAAGTGCAATTTGAGGCCAACGACTCTCACTACTTAACCGACGACATCTACCCAAATTGACCAATGTTCATCAAGAGTGTTCCATTTGCGACTGACGAGAAAAGGATGGGGTTCAAAGTGATATAAGAAGCTACAAGGAAGGATATAAAACGAGCTTTTGACATTCTTCAAGTTCGTTGGGCTATTATCAAAGGTCATGTTCTCTGGAGAAAGGAGCAACTGACCAATATAATGTTTGCGTGCATTATTTACAAAATATGATAATTAAGGATGAAAGGAATAATGCGATGGAATGGAAAGATGAGGGGGACAACGAGGCATCGAGTAAGCTCGGGCTCGGTGCGAAGCTCCATTGGAATTTCAAGTGTATTTGGCTCAAGATACAAGTATTCGCGATAAACGAATCCACAACCACCTTCAAGAAGATTTAATCGAGCACATTTGGACACAATTGTTGGTCCTATCCAGTCGATCATAGTTCAAATTTCAGCTTTTAATTATTGTATTTTTTATATTGTTGTATTTTTTTTTAATTATTGTAATCTCAAAATTTAAATATAATGAAATTTTTAATTTTAAAATTAAATATTTATTTTAATCTTAAAATACATTTCATTTTGAACAAAATGAAAATAAAATTTATAAAGCTTATTATAGAGTTGCCAAGGTAAAAGAGAAGCTCAAAGTTGGATATCACTCTCTGCTGGGGATGATCTAATAGGCAACTAAATTTTGTAAACAAAGCTACTTTTATATTAATATAGGTTTAGTGTTCGTTAGAAAGAATAGTAGTAGTAAATTTGATAGTCACTAATAGCAAAGAAGAATGTAGTGTAATTTTATAGTATTAGACAATTGGGGCGCCGGTTTTTATTTTTTTTAATCACGTTTGTTTAGCCATCTATTAGTCAAGCTGTTTAGTTGGTTAAGAGATTTAGCTAATACGTGAATTTCATTAAGAAGTTTGACTAAAAGGTGAAAAAATGTGAACCGGAATCTATCTCTAACTGTATGTTGCATGGAAAAGACGAATTTAGTTCTCAATTTTGAGGAGATTCCTGCCTGTGCCTGGTAGATAGATGTAAATATACATATCATCATATTCATATGTGAAATTACAAAGCTCTCCAAAACTACAAAAGTAACTAATCCAAATTCTTGCATCTCTATTTTTGTTGTGGAGACAAGACGACAAAACAAAGAAAAAGTGGATTAATTATTCCCGGCGGAATCCGATATTATCCAGTCCGAGAAAGACTGCAGCGTATTCATATCAGCCCTGTAATGCTTCTGCGTAAACTCAAGCAGCGCCGGCCACTGGAAGTCAGGGTACATTCTCGGATTATCGTCGTCCACCAACTCATGCGGCGGCGCCACCACCTTCTCCTTCTTCGGGCACAGGAAGAAAGCCAGAGATTTCCGTGGACTCTCACTGTTCACCACCGCTCTGTGCAAACAGCTTTTATATCTCCCATTTGAAAGCGCCTGCATGCGTATGTGTATGTAATTATAATTCATTTTTCACACTGTCATTAATTACTGTGTTAATTACCATGAAAGTGTCCCCTATGTTGACTACAAAGGCCTTGGAGTTAGGGCGTATGGATCGCCATTGATCATCCACCAGGACTTGCAGGCCGGCGACTGTGTCTTGGTGAAGGATGGTCAGTGATGTCGGATCGCAATGTGGCCCCGTGCCTAAGGTCTGGTCTGGCCTTTGGCATGGCGGATAATAGTTCAGTCTCATTATAGACTCATTTTCTTCGAAAAACTTTCTGAAATGGCTCCTTCTCACTCCTAAACTCATCCCCAAAAGCTCCATGATTCCTAGAGACAGATTGCTCATTGCACTGCAGTAGTCCTGGTATATTCTCCTGCAATTATATATATATACATATGATTTTTGTTAATTTGAACTCATATATAAAACTATTTTCACGTACGTACCCTAAGTGTGCGAAATCTTCCCCCAATTTGGTGCAGAAGTAGTGTTCGACAATATGAGACGAAGCTTTCTCTGGTGAATATTGGAAGGAAAGAGTTTCCTTCCATGGAAGCTTGGACGAGAATCTACCAGTGAAGCTACTGGCGTAGCCGCAATGCTCGCCCTGTTTCCGCAGAGCTCTTTGCTTCTCGTGAAGAGGCTGCTCGAAGAAGCGATCCATGTAATGGTGCGCGTCGTCGATGAGATCCGCATCCACGCCGTGGTTGACGACGAGGAAGAATCCGTGCTTCCGGCAGGCCTCGCCGACGAGCCGCGACGCCCGCGCTGAGGCGGAGGGGTCGCCGGAGAGGAAGCCGCGGAGGTCGATGAGCGGGACGTCGAGCTCCAGCGGATTAGGGTTAGGCCGGTCGGAATCGGGCCATATGAATTGGGGAGGGATGTTGGACTGGTGTTTCAACACCGTCGCGTCGAAGATTAGTGACCTGTTTGGCTGCTCGTAATTGTGTTTGGAGGCGGGTTGGGGGAGGGAGGCCTCGCTCGTGCTTGTGATGGTGCTCATTTTTGCATGAAAATATTGTATTATTATTATTATTATTTGTTTTTTCGTAATTTGGGAGATTTATATAGGAATATTTGCGGAGGAGTTTGGGAGGTGTGATGATAGAAAAGCCAAAAGGCCGTTTGTTTGAGAATTTAGTGAACAAAACTAGGTACTTCTTATAAGCCTCTCTTCGACCAAATTCGCAAACAACAAAAAGGGATGTTTTGCAAACAAGGGCTCCAGAAGAAGTGTT
This sequence comes from Salvia miltiorrhiza, assembly GCF_028751815.1. NCBI lineage: Eukaryota > Viridiplantae > Streptophyta > Magnoliopsida > Lamiales > Lamiaceae > Salvia > Salvia miltiorrhiza. The sequence goes on along the minus strand of NC_080393.1, from coordinate 23,216,171 downwards.
TTTGCAGAAGAGGGCTCGTAGTTGAGTCGATTGAGGGAGACGTCCTTTCTATTTTGTCATTTATGATGTCGATAGAAAAGCGTTTCCCGATGGCTTTTGGCGCTTCCTTTGGTAGGGATTATTATTATTAGTACTAATGGTTTTAAGGTTTTGTTTTTGGAAAAAATGAAGTTTTGTTGTATCATCTTAGTACTAATTAAATTTTAAGTTCCAAGTTTTCAAATTGCAATCTTTTGGCGATTTGGTTCATTGATAGAAATTTTTGGATGGTTCCGATATACAGATTTTTGTATAATTATTCATACAAAATTCTAATAATTTAACGATGTTATAAGAATAAAAATAAAAAATAAATTGGTTGGGACGAAATCCCTCCTCACCTCTTACTGCACCCGCCAGAGCACCATGGCTATTTGTTTGTTTCCATGCAAAATTGTTGAATTATACATTAATTCTCTTAATCTATTAATTATATAAAAAAAATTAAAGTAATAGACTAGAATTGGATACTCATAATCATTGGGTGACCACAAACAAAATATCCGACTTATAATAAAATACTGTAAAGTTATTTTATGGGAACGCCTTTCCTTTTCTTCTTTGTAAGGTTGGGGCATCCTTAATATTCAAATTGGAAATGATATATATGGATTCGATAAGGTTGTAGTTGACTTGTTGGAGTGAAGTTTTCACTTTTCAGTTGCTTCGCCATTTTATATTGTTTGTCTATACAATGGGCAACTCAGTTCCCAAGTCTCGTTGCGTTCCACCTATATATAAAGAACGGAAAATTGTCACAAAAAACATCAAGCTAGGATGAATTCTAATTTTACACATAATAGTTATAACCTCATAATTCAATATGAAAATAAAATTTTCCCTTACAATCAAATATTAATTCATAAGAAATTAAAAATAAAATTTTAATTTTACTCACAACATTTAAAATTTAAAATTAAATACATCAAAATTTTAGATCGTTATAATTTATTTTTATTTTCTTTTGAATTAATATTTGATTGCGAAGGAAAACTTCATTTAATTTGATATTGAATCATTGAATTGCGGAGGTCATTAAATGCATTATATGTACTTTTTGTATTGAGTTATAGTAGCAATTTTTTAAGGAAAATTTTAAATTAAAAAAATAAATTAAAATTGATGTATTTTATTTTAATTTTTAAAGATTGTGGATAAAATCACTTACATTAAAATAAATGATAATAGTTGCGCCTCTATATTTATTTCACATTAGTATATTTTTAGTGGGAAATTTAAGGCAATTAGTAGTTTTTATATATGGCTAAACAAGCCAACTGGCTCCGCCAGTCCTCTCATTTCCAAGGGTTTTGTTTGCTTTTCGTTGGTGAAAATTTAAAAATAAAAAAGAAAGTGGTTTTTGTTTCTATTGTAGTACGTGTTAGTATTCCTTCCAAAATAAGTGTGACTCGCCATTTCAACAATTCCCAAGGATTTGGTTGTATTATAAATGGAGGAATATGGATTGTTGTGGTGGCAGTGCGACAACAATTTTATAAGTCTGTCGCTGTTAAAATTCGGTACATATGTATTTAGGGGTGTAATCGAATCGAATCGAACCGAATAACGGTGTACTCAAGTTTGATTTGTTTAGGATCGAATCGAATTCCGAACTTTAATTACTGAATACTTTGAGGCTCACGAGCGGCTCACGAGCCTAATCGAGCCTATATGAACTTTCTAAATTTATATTTATATTCAAAATATTGATTATTTTATTTTAAAAATAAATTATTTTATTTAAAATAATAAATTATTTTATTTAAAATAATAAATATATTAATTATTTTTTTTATGACAGATAAAATTAATTAAAAATTTAATACAATTATTATTAATTTTAGTGGATAAATATAAGTTGTATCTACTAATAATTTATATTTTTCAAGCTGAATCACTTGACGAATATGTTCACGAGCTAACGAGCCGAATACTACTAAGCTCAAGTTTGGTTTGTTTATTTATCGAGTTTCTCTAAACGAACTTGAACAAGCTTTTTTCAAGCCGAGCTCCAAATAATTCGTGAGCGGCTTGGTTTGTTTACACCCCTAGATGTATTTCAAATTTGCATGCGAATATTTATAAATAACTAGCTTTTGCATCCCATATGATATATATAAAAAAAATTATATTTTTATACTAATATAAAATTAATACGAATTCAGTTATATCATATATATAAATATAACAAAAAAATAATTTTAATTAAATATATTTAAGGTGAATATTGAAAAAATAAAAATAAAAAAATTCACAACACTAAAACTAGATGGAGTATTATGAAAAGGCAAAAATAATAAGTTAAAAAACTAAGAAAAAAATAAAAATATACTCCCTCCGTCCCGCTTCAAATATCTCATTTCTGTTGGAAATTGTTTAAATACTCCCTCCGTCCACCAATCAACTACCCATTTGATGGTCGGCACGGAAACTAAGAAAGCTGAAAAAGATGGTGTAAAAGTGGTGTAAAAGACTAAAAGGGTAGTGTTAATATATTTTGATTACTTTTACTAATCTTTCATTGGCTATTTGACATTATTTTAATGCCTTGACTTATTAAAGTGTTCTTTTTTTATATAAGCTATTTCTTTCTTTCTTTTTTTTACTCTTTAATTAAATAAACTGAAAAATGGAAAATAAATAAACTGAAAATTCGAAAATAAGTAAATAAATAAGCTGAAAATTCAGAAATAAATAAACTGGAAATAAATAAATAAACTGAAATTCAAAAATAAATAAATAAATAAATTAAAAACTGGAAAATAATTTTTTTTGAAAATAAATAAACTTAAAGTTCAAAAATACATAAATAAATTGAAAATTCAGAAAATAAATAAACTGGAAATAAATAAACTGAAAATTTGGAAATAAATAAATTAATTAAAATCTGGAAAATTATTTTTTTAGAAAATAAATAAATTAAAGTTCGAAAATAAATAAATAAACTGAAAATTCAGAAAATAAATAAACTGGAAATAAATAAATAAACTGAAAATTCAAAATAAATAAACTGAAAATTCAGAAAATAAATAAAATGGAATTAAATAAATAAAGAAACTGAAAAATTCATAAAATAAATAAACTGGAAATAAATAAATAAATAAACTTAAAATTTGAAAATAAATAAACTGGAAAATAAATAAACTGGAAATAAATAAATAAATAAACCGAAAATTCGAAAATAAATAAAAAATTAAGAAACTGGAAATAAATAAATGAATAAATAAACTGGAATTAAAATTTTCAGAATATAAACAAATAAATAAACTGAAAAATAAATAAACTGGAAATAAATAAATAAACTGAAAATTTGAATATAAATAAACTGAAAATTCAGAAAATAAATAAACTGGAAATAAATAAATGAATAAATAAACTGGAATTAAAATTTTCAGAAAATAAATAAATAAATAAACTGAAAACTAAAAACTGAAAAATAAATAAACTGGAAATAAATAAATAAACTGAAAATTCGAAATAAATAACCTGAAAATTCAGAAAATAAATAAACTGGAAATAAATAAATGAATAAATAATCTGGAATTAAAATTTTCAGAAAATATATAAATAAATAAACTGAAAATTAATTTTTTTTGAAAATAAATAAACTGAAAATTCGAAAATAAATAAATATATATATGAAAATTCAGAAAATAAATAAATTGGAAATAAAATTATCAGAAAATAAATAAACTGGAAATTTAAAATATCCTACTCCATTTAATTAACATCAAAATTGGATTAAGTAGACAAGTAATGGTAGAGTATGGTGGGTCCAATTGGTAAAGTGTAGTAATTTAAAAAGTAAGGGAGGGTATATATGTCCAAAAAGCAGAGTAGCTAGTTAATTGGTGGACAAAATTTTAGAGGCAAATGGGTAGTTGATTGGTGGACGGAGGGAGTATTAAGTATAGAGAGAGAGAGTGCATTGCCAAAAAAAGAAATGAGATATTTGGAGTGGGACAACCCAAAATAGAAAATGGGACATTTGGAGTGGGACGGGGGGAGTATTAATTATTAAAAAAAAATAGAGATGAGAGAACTTTTTAAAATTTTAATTTTCAAATAAATATAACTTGTATGTATAAAATATATCAAATTAAATCTCTTATCGTAATCTTTAATTTAATATTGGTGAAACAAAAACCTTTATTATCTTCTAATAACGAGTTAATGGATAAATGAGAACCTGAATAGTCCAAATCCGAGAGCACAAAGACGATTCAGGGAACCAAGAACTTGAAGAACACTTATACTTTGTATTTCTCAAAAAACTCTGCCTATTACAATGAACTACACAGGGTATTTATAGAGTTTAAAAAGAAGAAGGGTACAGTAGTCTTTTTGATATCTCACGTACTCCTCATGCAGAAAAGTTGATGGTCGTCGTTATCTCTTGCGATTCGTCCTTTTACTAACGGATTTGGAGCTTTTCCAACTACCAGCAAAGCTCGATTAACCTGCGCAGCCTTTCTTTGAATGAAGTCTGTGCAGGAAGAACCCTTTCGCTATCTGCTGAATCTACGTATGAAGGGCCTGCACAGGAATGAACTCCTTAGCGCCAGCTAAGTCTGCGCATGCCTTTGAATATCCAGCAATGTGTACAGTCCTTCTTGGTTCTGTGCAATAAGGGAATGTTAGTTAATAGATAAATGGAGGTGTAAAATAATAACCTGCGCTGATGAATATATTTACTCCTCATCAAATATGCATATTAAATATTTTATAATTTTAGTCGAATTTTAAAATTTTAAAAAGAACAAAAACGAAAGAAAATATAGTTTGCAAATAAACCTTCAATTTTATTATAACTACAAATTAAATTGCTACTCAATTTTGAAATTGGTTTCAAATTGAAAGTTACTTTTTAGTATTTAATATAATATAGATTATATTTAAAATCTTAAAAAATATATATAATTAAATAATTATAATAATTGTATATGTATATATATATATATATATGTGTGTGTGTGTGTGTTAGTTATTAGTATGAGTTTGAATATTAATTACAGACTGTATAATGTTTTGATTATATATATTAATTTGGCTAGCAATACATCGATTTATCGGTCGGATCAGCTCATTTTGTACAAATTTATATACCATAACTCGTGTTTTAATATGTGGGCATCGACCTTCTTGAAGAAATGAAATAGAAGTAATGTTTTAGTCGGGGATGTCAATTCAGTCCGAAATCTGTGGGTTGGTCCACCCGTTAATTCAAAAGGATTATAATTGAAATTTTTTAATCCTATAAAAATTATAACCCGATTAACATGTAACTGAGTAGCTCGACATCTATTAAGGTCGACCTGAAACTCTATAAGACTAACCCGAAAATAATGTGTTCGCATGATTCACTACAAGAAAACTGGTCGAACACCGACGGAAATCACCGACGGACTATTTTCCGTCGGTAGATACCGACGGATCCCCGACGGACCGTCATCCGGCAACATCGCCGGAGCCGGCATCTATTTCCGATGAAAATACCGACGGACAATATCCGTCGGTAAATTCGGTATTTTCGATTTTAATAATTATTTTTGTTTTTTACCGACGGATTAAACTCAGTCGGAAAAATTGGGTAATTTCGAATTTAGTAATTATTTTTATGTGTTACCGACGGATCACCGACGGAATATTCCGTCGGTAATTTCAATAAATATTATTATTTGTATTTTTATTGTTTTTTTATTTTTTTATTTATTTTATTTATTTTAAATTATTTTTAAAATTAGTACCGACGGATAAAGTCCATCGGTAAATTATTTTTTTATTATTTTATTTTTTATTTTTTATTATTTATTATTTATTTTTTATTTTAAATTATTTTAAATTAATTTTCTATATTATTATTATTTTTAAATTATTGAAAATATTTTAAAATTGATAGTTATTTTTAGCAATAATATTTTCTCTTTTTAATAAACGATAATATTAATTTTTTTTATTATCTTAAATTCGATCATATATTTACCGTCATTTTTTCGCCGGCACCACAAGTCTTAGATATCATCTCGACATATTCTAAGGTTATGAATAAATGATACAGTATTGTATATTGAAATAGAGTTTAAATGAATTAATAGGTGCTAGTTATATCAATAATACGCGTGTTCTTTACTGGCGACCACTTGAAAGAAACTTCAAGGTTAAGCGTGCTTGACTCAGAGCACTAGTAAGCTGGGTGACCCACTGGGAAGTTGGCCAAATCATATGCAATTAAGTTCAAAATACATTAGAAATACGAAATACTTGTAGAATACGAAGATAGGTTGATAAAAAAAATAATAAAAAAAATTAAAAATTAAAATTTAAAAATTTAAAATAATTTACCTACTGAATTTTTCGTCGGTAATCCGTCGGTAAACGCGCCACCTACCGCGGCCAACGCCGGCGCCGGAGACTTACCGACGGCGATGTCCGTCGGTATCCACCGACGGACAGAAAAAATTCGTCGGTAAATGAGCGTTTTCACGACGGGTGAAATCCGTCGGTATCTCCATTTGCCGACGGAATTTTGATTATTACCGACGGAATATTCCGTCGGTGTTCGGCTAGATTCTGGTTGTGATTATATGAAAATTTTATCGTTATTTGATTTTCAATTTCATGACTTTGCTTTGATTATAAGATATTTTTTCAAATTAATTGTGAAATGTATTTTGATTCAACATTAAAAAGTTATACTCATCATTCACTTCTTTGTATATTTAATTCAATATACTTAACATAAAATATTTAGAGTAATACTTATTAAAAATACTATATTTTTATATCTCTAAAATTTGTATATTAGTTATTATGTAAGTCGATGTTGAATTGTTATTTATTTATGCTTGTATTTATTTATTACAAATATAATATTGTCAAGAATTAATTTTTTTTAAATAAATTTTTGAGATCGACTAGCCCGCAATCAGAATATTTAAGATTATAGTTGGAAATTTTCAAGCGAAAAAAAATTCAACCGAATTAGTCTGCACTCAGAATAATCCATATACCCGATTCACATCCCTAGTTTTAGTAATTTCATACCATCTAATTTTTTTTTTTTTTTTTTTCTGAAATTGCACGTACAAACAAAATTTTCATTGTGAGCGATGATTATTACTAATACATTGGACCTTTATCGTTCTCTCTCTCTCTAAAAAAACTCCACTTAAAATTAATCATCAAAATCCACGTGAAACCTGCATATACACACTGTAACTTCAAATTTTACTGTAGTTTTCTTGCTTTTCGTAGATTTCTTTGCTTTACCCTTTCGTAAGCTTTGTGTGTTCTTACTTCTGATCAATTGTAACTCTTCATTTGAATCTTCTGTTTAGGGGCTTCATTTGAATCTTTTAAGGTAAAATTATTTGCATCGGCACTAAACTATTAGTTCATTTATGTTTGGGATTATGGTAAACGAATACACGAACTTTGAAAAAATTGTAATTTTTACTTAAACTTTCATTTAAGTAAAAAATACATGAATTTATATTTTTCTTGCAATTTTCATCTGAATTTGACTTTCGGCGAAATTAGAGCTTAACTGACAGTCGAAAGTTTACCTGATGTTGGTCTAACTTATGATGATGATGAGTATTTAGAAGCTCAGAGGTCTAAAAAGGCAAAAATTAATATATTTGACTTAATTTCAACTGTCAATTAAGTTATAAATTTCGTTAAAAGTCAAACTCAGAACCGATCACCTACCCACCGTGGGCAAGCATAATGTGTCCACCACTGATGTGACAATTTTAATTTGGAAAGAGAATTAACATATCTTACTCTAATTAAAATTATCTTACTCTAATTAAGATTGCCACATCAATGGTGGACACATTATGCCTGCCCACGGTGGGTAGGTGATCGGTTCTAAAGTCAAACTTAGGCGAAAATTGCAACAAAAATATAAATTCATATTTTTTTTAGCTTAATTGAAAGTTAATTTGGGTAAAAATTGTAATTTTTTTTTCAAAATTCGTGTATTTTTGGCCATAACCCCTTTATATTATATATATATATATATATATATATATATATATATATATATATAGGGGAGAGTTCAAGAAAGAACCATAAATAAAAGAAGACCGGAGAAACCATTTTCAGCCATTCGATCATCAAGATCTACGGTGGATGCATCATCTTGTTGGATGAATGCAGATCCTGGGTTCGAATCTTGAATGGAGCATTTTATTTTATTTTTTTAGTGCAATTAATTTTAACAGCGAATGCATTAATTTTTATCAGTGGATGCATTGGATTTGATGGTTCTCCCGTTCTCACAAATAATGTAGTTCTCTCTAGAACAACACCCTATATATATATATAGGGTTGGCTTCTATAGAAAAGCCTCTTGGAGTAAGAATTAAGAATGAATCATATCCATTCATCAAATCAGGTTGCACGGCTTAGATTAAGTATTTTTAATGATTTACTATTAATTAGCAGATTATGAAATAATGTATTTGTTTTGTTCGAAAAGGTTATATTCGTAAGTTTGATTTCTGCCAAATTCTTCATTAATATCAAATCCCAAAAAAAATCTCCATTTCCATTTGAAGATTAGGACGGTGAAATACGATTTGTGATTTTTATCATTTTTTTTTAAATTTGTTCAGCCATTCATTCGAACACCTGTGTTTCTTGTTTCTAATCCATTTTCCTTTTTGGTTTCATGTTCGAAAGAATGATACAACTTATTCAACATATTTTCTATGACGTTCATAACAATATACCAACATAATTGGTGATAATATGAAACACTAACAATGAAATAAGGAAAAATAATTGAAATTTAAACCATAAAATACTTTCCAGTACGATGCAATATTTTTTTTTATTATATAACGAACAAAGGCGTCAGTTCATTACTTTGTCATACATATTCAGTAAATTAAATTAGATAACGTTCATTATATAATTCTAACGAACATATAAAAAAATATTACGAATAAAGGGAGTTGTTTCGTTACTTTGTGATACACGTTCAATAAAAATCATCGTATAATTCTAACGAACATATAAAAAAATATAACGAACAAAGGGAGTTGTTCATTACTTTGTGATACATGTTCAATAAAAATCATCGTATAATTCTAACGAACATATAAAAAAAATATAACGAACAAAGGGAGTTGTTCATTACTTTGTGATACATGTTCAATAAAAATCATCGTATAATTCACGAAAATTTATGTGAATAAATCAGGTTTAGGAGAAGAATAAAAAGTAAATAATTGATGTATATACTCAAGAAAATCCTGCTGTGAAGAACATAGATGAGTTCGGGTGAAATTAAGATATGTTTCTGACACATAAAAGATTTTGTTAGTGATATGATTAATGTTATAATATCTACCAAAATTATGAAGATTATCTTTGCATAATTGTAGGATGTAGGACGTTACAATATATAGTATTGAATTACTCATATGACCTTTCGCTTGACAAAGGTGATTAAAATCATTTCATTTCATTGATCGTTCGATTATGTGTTTTCTATGGGTGAGATCCCTTCTCAATTCTCACTACATTTACACCTTTTTAATTGAACTTTCCCATATATATATATATATATATATATATATATATATATATATAGGGGGCCGCTCCAATGAGACCCCCTAATTTTAGTGAGATCTAGGGCACGATCTGGTGCGTTTATTTTATCAATCCTATGGCTGATATTGTATCTGGAGGGTGATTTTTTTTTCGCAGGGTTCGAATCCTGGAGGGAGCAGAATATTTTAAATTTTGTTATTCATCAGCATATACTGCATTGTTCATCAGTATATACGGCCATGTTCATCAGTATATATGTCTTATTCATTACGAATTTTTTAAATTTTATTTTTCATCAGTATATACATCTTGTTCATTAGATAAACGTTTTGTTCATTAGTATTATATGTCTTATTCATTGTACTCATGTTACAAACACACGAAAAATAGGGGGTCTCACTGGAGCGCGCCCCTATATATATATTTCTTGATTACTATGGATATTTGTTTTTTTTTGTTTTTCATAATTTATTTCTTAATTCTTATTAACTAATTATCTTTTTAATTTTTGTTATGTGAAACATTAGAGCAAATATTGAATTAAACTACTACTCTGTCTTAATTTAATAGGCAACATTTCCTTATTTGTACGTACCAATTCAATAGGTGACTTTCTAAAATGAAAGATTAACACATAATAAACACGTTCACTCTAATTCATTATTTATATTAAAATGTTATTTTGTGGCTCACAAATAATTATCTATCTTTTCAATTAAAAAAAAAATCTTATTATCTCTCGTACTTTTTTAACAAATATATATACTCTAAAAAAATTATTTTCTCTTTTCTATTTTATTATAAAATATTTGTTTCTTAATATTTGTGTCCGGACTCTATGACTTATTGAATTGGGACGAAAGAAGTATTTATTAAGAATATTTACGACTTGTTTATTTGTGAAGGATTAATGTGATCGATGTTGTATTATGTTGTCATCACGACAGATCAGCAAAGACAGAGCCAATACCTGGGCTCAACTCGGAGGTTACCCGAGCATTTTTTTTTCTTCTAATTATTATATTTAAGTTGTGTTTTAATTTTTTTTCTAATCTTTTATGAATAAAATTATAATTTCGAGCACCCATTTTCAAAATCCTATCTCGGTATATATGTGCACATCAAATGACAATGTCATAGTGTTCTTAATTTGATTATAGTATGAATACATCAAGGTCCATTGCATAGCGACGACAAAAAAAAAAAGAACATATATATTTTTGGGATTTGGATATAAAATAAAGTTTCACTTGTGTATCATTATCAATTTTAAATATTAAGTTAAGTATTAAATAAACCCCTAACGTGGAAGCTTTTATTACATCCAGCTTCCTATGGTAAGGGGTGTGTCAACTAAGCCTCTAAATTATGTAATTTTGGACAATTAAGCCCTCCGACTTAACGGAGAGTTAACACCGTTAACTTTTTTATTTTTTTAATTTGAGGAAAAAATAACAGAAGGCAACTTACCGGAAGACAGACTGAACAGACAACTCGCCCAGTTCCTCTCTCAACCGGAGACCTTCCAAAATCGCCAATGCTTCACACCCTGCATAGCCGAGAAAGCCCCCTGAATAAAACTAAAATGACAGCAGATATTCCCAACAAAACCTTCAGAGATGAACGCCCCAACACCCAAACCAGAGTCACATTCCACCGCTACATCGCAAGAAATACGGATCTGCTCCTCTCGAGTACGAAACACCCAGACCAGAGTCACGTTCTACCTTCCCGTGGAATAAGAGAATATTTCGAGCAAACCAAATGGACCAAAGATGATTGGTGAACGTTTGGTGCACCTCCTTATGTTGAACAACCCGGATTTTATCAAACCAGATAGAGATAGTGAGATTTTGGAGTCGGCGGATGGCGGTGGTGGCCGTCTGTTGTTGCTCACTGGAGTAGAGCAAGAGCGACCGTCGGTGGGCTAAGTGCTGCTGCCAGTCAGAGCCAGGGGGAGAGATAAGTCGATTGACGACGATCCTCGCTGCTGTCGGTCGGACCCAAGGAGAGAGAAAGAGAGACAGATGACGGCGCCCTGGTTTTGGGGTTAGGGCTTACAGGCGGCAGCGGGGCTTGAACCACGAGCGGCGGCCATGGTGCCCACTATGGTTGCCGGAAATTGGAGAGATGCGGTGGTGGCCACTATTTAGGTGCCGGTGATCTGAGAGAGGTGAGTGAGAGGAGAGAACAGAGAGGAGTCGGCGGTGGAATCGTGAGAGGGAGGCCGAGATCTGGAGACTGGTGGCGGCGGAGACACAAAACAAAAGAGGGGAGAGAATTAAAAAAAAAAAAAACTGACGGAGTTAACTATCCGTTAGGACAGATGGTTTAATTGGAGAGAATTAGGTACTTCAGGGGCTTAGTTGACACACCCATTGCCATAGGGTGCTGGATGTAATAAGGGCTTCCACGTTAGGGGCTTATTTGATACTTAATCCTTAAATATTTTATAAATTGTATAAATTATGATTTTAACCAATCATAATTAACACTTATTAAATAAGCAAACCAATTACTTAATTAATTGTTAATTGAAAATTGAGTAAAAGCTGTAAATCCTGATATTTGTGTACGATCAATCCTAATTAACAATTGTAAAACAAAATTAAAACACAAAAAATTGGAATTGAAGAGAAAATCGGAAACATGAGAACGGTACAAAAGTAAAACTCTAAAAAATGGTATATAGAATTTCAAAGGCGAGAAAAGGAATTAATCTGTATTAAAAATTGCCGCAAGTTTGTTAAGATGCTTCACGTTGTCTAATTCTGTGACCGTATCCTCCTCCTTTCGTCATTAATGTTGGATTCACGCACAATCATCTACCATTTCTATTTGTTAATCCCCAAACTCAATATAGATTCTCCAAATTACAAGTAAACGCATACTCAACATTATTATTATTTTTTCACAGTACTAAGAAAAAATTTGTAATGCTTGTCCATAATGAAGAAAAGCATGATTGCAATCTGTCAGCCTAGCTCATTGGTGCTACCAACATTTTTTATTTACATTAGTAGCGCAAAATATTACTCCATCTACGTACCTTTTTCTGTGTTGTGTAAGATTATTTGACGGGTCAAAATCTATCGAGCAATACAAATATTCAGATTTGATTTCACATACAATGATATATTTACAATCTTTCTATTAATTTTTGTTTTCGATTCAAGAACAATTAACTAGATCTTGACCTATCAAACTGTATTACGTAAATTTTTGTCTTTTACAAAAAAGACAAAGACTTATGTAATAGAGTTGATGAACTACTTGTATGCGCGCATTAGTGCAGATAGTGACTTACATTCTTAGTAGTATTTGATTTGATATGACGAGATAAAAAGATATGGAGGAAACCAAGTTAGACATTTAGAATCTTAATTTTGTGTCAACTACATCTACATATTGGTGGCATGCACACGTGAATCTCCATGATCAAGTGAAGAGACTAATAGGAGCAACGAGAAGACAATCTGCTTGACTTGCAAGAAAATATATATCCTCTTTCAAGTACGAAATGGTTATGCGGTGTTAGTGGTAGAATTTGATTGTTGAAACCATAGTCTTGGGCACTTTGCACATGAATTATTGGAGATAGCAACTATAGTTTGCGAAGCACATCACTGAGATATATAGTAGAATTAATGATTGACCATAAATATCTTTGACGTTTATAGTAATGTCCCACTAGTCTTCATAACCTACATTCTTTGGATTCAAACACTCATTACATTACATCCACTACAACATTTAATATCAGATGCCGACACTTTGTTCCCTCGACTATTCCTCCTTCTTCCGCACAGTTGCACTTTACTTCGACTTTTTCATTACTTTTAATAATTTTATATATCAAAATAAATAACTAGTAGTGTGCTTAATTGTTCTCTTTATAACTTACATCACATAAAATCACCTTGTCTTGTGCCCGGGGCAGAGCCAGACTTTTGATTCAGGGGGTCCAATTTTTTTTAAAAGAAAATTAATAATTAAATTAAAAATAAATAAAATAAAATAAATTAAATTAAATTAAAAATAAACTATAATCAATAACACAATTATACAAAAAATACATTTTAACATATTTTCAAGCTCATATTCATGTTACGATCTATTTTGCAATAAAATTATTAAATACTAAATATTATAGTGCAAATACATGATACAGTCTCTTTCTAATTTGAAGAAAATTTTAATTGAAATGGTACGAAACGATGTCGTTTAGGCCTCACAAAAACGTCGTCGTCTTTACTAATCCACATAAGCTCCAATTCAACACTCTAGCGATCGAAAAAAATTGGGGGACGAAATCGCAAAACTTGAAAAAATAGTGATTTAATTTGCCACACTCAAAAGACGTTAAAATTGCAAATTCAAAATAGTTCGTGATTTTATTTTCCAAAATCCCATGAAACTTTGTAAGGCAAAGTAACTTTCAATATCAAATTCAAAAAATAAATTTCTAGTTACCAATCCAAGCATGATATACATAAATTAATTATGTGTTTACTTATTCTAAACGTCTTAACTCTAAAGCTTACATATCAGCTCAATTACAATATAAAATAGCTCAACAAGATAATGACGTAGATAAAATTATATATTTTTTATTTTAATATAAATTACGGAAATATCCTAGTATTTTTTAAAATTCCAGAGGAGCCCAGTGACCCTCCTACCCCACCCCTAGCTCCGCCCCTATTTGTGCCTCACTAATGTGGACTTCTTTTTCTTTCATAAGTGTTTTTCAATTAATAAGTCATGTTGTTTTGTGTTATATAATTTTAAAAATTAAATACATTATAGCATCCAGCGAGCCACGTCAATTTTTTGAAGCAAAAAAAAATGAGAAGATATGATTAATACAAAATCAATAATTTATAATTTAAAAAATTATCTTCAAAATATAATTGATAATATGAAAATAATTTGTTGATTGAAGTGATATCTAACCGATTAAAAAATATATATTAATTTATTTTGTAGATTAACATACAAAAGGGGGATTCATATACGAACATGCACATAAAGCGAATAGATATGGTGTTGTCACATTTCTTTATAGTAGATCATGTGTTTCTTTAGGATAGAGAAAATTTTAATTAGGATGTTTTCGTAAATTTATTATAAGAAAATGAAGAATAAGAAAAGATGAGATAATTTTATCACATCAATATCCCGTACTAAAATAAGAGCACCACGCAGCGTGGCTCGCTGAACGAGCTTGAGCCGTGCTCCAATGAACCAATTGTCGTTGTCGCACCCCAGCACGAGCATTTACTCTTTCCTCCGCATCGGGCCCTTACGATTTTATGTATGGCGTGTGCTAGCTATGCACGAAACTATATAAAAATATTAAATAAAATAAATAAATAAAAGTTTGATTTCAACCCTTTCAACAACTATTTCCCTCTTTTTTTAAAAAAAAATTCAACCATTGCAACAACGATTCTCTTTATATATATATATATATATATATATATATATATATATATATATCTTATTATTTGTCAAAATGGATTTAATAATTTGCAAATGTCGCCGAAATTTACAAACGTCGAGGATGGTTTTTTTTTATTCTAATTTTAATTTAGTTTTATCATTTTTTAAAAAAATATTGTAATGTTTGAATTTAAATTTAATAAAAAATTTATTTCAAAATTCAATATTTATTTTAATTTTGGTATGCATTTAATTTTGAGAAATACAAATAAAAACTCATTTTAGAGCCCCCGATATGGAGGAGAGTCTCTTAAGTGGAATCCACTATTATAGAGCCCCTAAAAGGGTAGGAGGATGCAAATGCTCAAATACTCCATCCGTCCCTCAAATAACTTTCTAACCATTTTGGGACATTACTCCACTACTAACAATACTTTATTTATTTTTACTTTTCAACATTTCATCTCAATACTAATTATAACATCTTTTGATCACTTTCAATACTAATTATAACATTTTTTTTCCACTATCAATAGACTTAACAACTTTTTCTTAAAACTCGTGACGTCCCTTACTAGGAAGTTATTTGGAGGACGGATGGAGTATTATTTTAAATTAGAGAGAAAATAAGACAAAATGAGAAGTCTTACTTCCTCTGTCCCATTCTAATAGGCTCACTTTTTTGGCACGAAGATTAAAAAACTTTTTAAGAGAAAAGTAGTGTGATACACATCAATTAAGTACACTTTTTTTATTCAAAACGAAAAATAAGCCTATTCTAGTAGGACGTCTCAAAAAAGAAAATGTGTCTATTAAAGTGAGACGAAGGGAGTAATTTTTTTCATTCGAGTTAGGAAAAGTTACACCTAAAGGACATGTGAAAAAAAGTGAAAATATATATTTTCCACTCTTTTCCATAAAAAGAACACATCCTTAGGGGCATTTACATTTGATTGATAAAAAATAAGTATTTTTATCCTAGTTAGTAGAAAATCTCTGAACCCACCATTTCAATAAATATGAATCAAATAAAATTAGCTCAAATAATCTTTATCAAAAGCTTAAGATATACATCAAAGTTCTAATCTATTTTAGTAAACAAGGATTAACCTTGCCATTTTATGTATTAATGTTAATCCACAAATGTAAATGTCCCCTTAATTAGAGGATAAAAATAATAAATGTCACTTTTCTTCATGACAATGCCATTTTTTCGTAATAATAATTGTAACTTTTCTCTATTCTCACAGTCTTTACCAAAATACAAAATGAGCAAAATTTGAGGCCTCCACCAAACCTCGTAATGGAAAATGACAAGTTTATACAGAAAAAGGAAAGGATAAGCCTAATAGTCTTCCATCATTTAAGAAATGAAGGACAATTACTATTACTAATCTGTTGAGATGGAAGATGACCTCAAAGATAGTGTGTGCCTAAACTCTTACTTCCAACTGTTCAAACCAAAAGTGGCGAATATTCACGTGATCTTCTTGCTTACTTCCACACAAATCATCTCATCTCATCACCCACACACTCCTTAGAAAGATGTCCAAATCTTTTTCCGATCCATGAATACAACTCCTATCATTATCAACACCTGTAGCAGAGCAGAAGGACTACTAATCTCAATCACATCCACCTCAACTATACTAAGAATGTCCGCACACACGAACGAGCTTCCGTTTACTTTGAGTGATAGCTTATATAGAACATGCTACTGGACAAGGGTAAAACACGTGTCACAAAAGATACATATCCATGATTTGTATAACTATGCTAAGAGCAAGACGATTTTGCATCAACCTGTGAACAGAGTTTCTCAACCAGGAACATTGTTTATTTAGTAACTTTTTTTCTTTCTATTTGGACTTTATAGTTCAGTTCCAAATCAAGTTCGCATATGCAGTTATACATTTTGATGCATAATAAAACGAAAAAGAAAAGAAAAACTAAGTTAAATAATTTATAGATCAGACATTCGGATGATGACTGCCCAACCTGGTATGCTCAAATGCTGTTGTTTCGTCCGATCTATGTGATGACCGTTGGCTGATCCCTTCCAGTGAACTCCTTGAGCTTTGAAGTAGATAAAGCCAGATCTAACATGTATAACCATGCACATAATTACAAACTCTGAAAAAAGCACCAAAGATGTAACAAAATAACAAAATCGAACCTATCAAAGGTTTCAGTGCTATTTGTGCATCCAAGTCGTGTTTAGATGAATCGGGCTCAAATTGTTCAATATATATACGAACAGTTGCACCAGCAGACCCGGTACCCTGTGCGTGATCATATTAGTACACATAAATAAATGGAAAAAAGGTAGCTGAAATTGATGTCGACGCGTAGAAAACTGAAACAGAGAGCTTAGTTTCAGCACAAGATCAAAGAAGACACATACCGATAACCTAAATATAATCCTGGATCCATCAGTGAACACAAAACGGACGCCTTGCTTGGTAACTACACTGCCATCTACCTGAGGAAGTACAAGAAGATCGTGTTACCAATATAAGCCTTAGTCGAAAATTAAGATTAAAATTAATTTCAGGTAAGGTTCAACTTACAGGATCAGTGTAGGTGAAGTCGTCTGCAAATTGTAGAGCGTAGTCTCCTGCAATAACATAACTCATTTAGATACAGAGGAAACTTCCTGGTCAACTAGGTAATGATTGAAACTCACCATATGCATCGCCGGTTTTGCCTTTGGAAATCAAGTCTCTAAGATAGTCTATCATTTTAGTAGCCCCTTCGGACTCACATTCCTGTTGCAGGTCCTCACAAAGAACAAGGTATTTCAGTTGCCGCAAAAAAAATGCATTAGGAGAGATAACGAAGCAGAGGAGTATCTAAGGCTTGCCTCGTAGTCATATCTAGAGAAGAAGTTCCTCCCGTAAGTCGCCCAATGCTCAGTCACAACATCTGAGACAGAAACCAACTCCTCCCCAGGTTTCTTGTCCTTATTTCTAAAAGCAAGTATCGACAACCAAGCTAAAACAGCCCTGTCAATAAGCAAAATTTGGTTTACCAATTCAAACTTCATCTTCTCAAAAAACATCACAAATGTGGAATCAAAGAAAATTTGGCTTCACAATGAACATGCAAATCTCCAACATTTCTGTATATTATGAGTGAATGAGCATGCACATACCAGATACCATCTTTCTCACGGATGTGGTCAGAACCAGTTCCAAAACTTTCTTCTCCACAAATTGACAATTTCCCTGCATCCATTAGGTTTCCAAAAAATTTCCAACCAGTGGGCACCTAAGATCATGATTGATGCAGAAGAATTTTTTCCCTTCGTTAAAAGATAAATCAGCCACAACTCATTACAAGGAACTATAGAGTATCGAACCTCATAGAAGGGAAGGTTTAACTTCTCTGCTACACGATCCAGAGCACCACTAGTCGGCATGGATCGAGCCAAACCCTGTTATATTATATAAGCTGGGGATATATAAGCTCTTTGAAGAGAAAATATATGTGGAGAATCTTCATGCTTTTCAAACCTTTGGGCCAGTTTTGAAGTACGGGATGGCATTTTCCGCATTGGCAGCAATAATAGCAACAGAATCTGAAGGAGTCACGAAAAATGCTCTCCCAAGAACCATGTTTCTATCACCATCTCCTGAAAAGAAAAAAGAAAAAAAAAAGGCAAGACAATTATAAAAATAAATACCATTACTGCTGTTAGTATTCACTAAATATGTTGTTGTTACAATGAAAATTGACACGCTTGAAATAAGCAGCTAAAAATACCATCACTTGCAGCACCAAAATCAGGTCCGTTCTCTCCATACATTATGTCGACCAATTCCTTGGCATATCTATTCCAGATCAACAAACTAATATCAGTATTTTTGGAAGTATGTGAGATTACTCAATAACATACTTCTTACGTGAGATTAGGATCTGGATGGCCATGTCCAAAATCTTCTAGAGGCTCCCCATTTAAAATGGAATCCTGTACATTGAGAAGTGATTTGAAATGAAACCATCTTGCACTGTTCGCTAATTTTGATCCTTAAAAAAATAAGCAAACATACCGGGCTAGCTCCCAGCTTGTCCACAAAAATTGGTTTGGCATAAGCACCAGTGACAGCATGCATGGCATCAAATATGAACCTGAAAAGAGTAGAATGAGGAGTTATTCCTCTTCAGTTGACGTCAAGACAGACAATGTAAGAGAAATCATAAATGCATGGAACATTTTAGAATGTTCTAGGAGGCAAAAGGAGATACAATACATAAGAAACATGTAGATATATAATTACATAGTAATTTACTGGACCTAGTATACGAGTGACAGCATATGCTGAAGAAGCTATGTCCACAGACTTCCCAAATGTTGACAGAAATTACAAATTAAAAAGGAGAGCATCATATCAAGATTCTAGAAGTAAACACTATTTTAAAATCTCATCAGATGTGATAAGATTATAAAATTTACGAGTTTCTCAATTAAGTTAGGGAAACAATACCATGTCCAAGAACCATAGTACAAGACACCGATAATTCAATGAATTAGTAATATCTTTCCCCAGGGTGGCCCCAAACAAGTCTTTGAGAAATCTGAAGCCTATATTTAGCAAATATTGATTTTCTCTCTGCTACACACTTTATAACACTTAGGGGGCATTTACATTTCATGATTGATAAGATGCATGATTGAGTATTTTTATCCTCATTACTAGGATATCTTCAATCCCACCACATTAATCAAGCAAAATTAGCTCAAATGAAGAAATTATCAAGGGCCTTGGAATTCCTCAAAGTTTCAACCCATCTAAGTAAACAAGGGATTAGCCTTACTATTTTTATCTATCAAAGGCTAATCCTCCAATGTAAATGCCTCACAGTTTTCTTTGACAACAGGAAAATATTTGAATGCAAAAGGACCTTCTGCTTCTTCTTCTTCCATTTATTTTTGTGATAGGACACAGATAAAGAAAAGTAACTAGAAGTGGCAATAGCTAAACCGATTTAGAACAATGCATCAACGAAAAGCATTATAATCGTGAAGCAGGATACTCATGTACCTGAAATCTGACCGTGATATAAGGCTCCTGATTAGTGAAAAATCAAATACATGCTGCAAAATAAGTTAAAACGTGAACTCCCATCAAAGAGAAACAAATGTTAGGGTTTCATAAATATTCTTCTAGAGTTGAGAAGGAAGTTTCATTCTGTATCTTAGATCATGAACTTGAAACTGCATCCAATAACAAAACCAATCCAAATTGTGTAGAAAACTTTCAATTTGTAGAATGGGAACAGATCTAGATAGAAAAAAATGTCATTGCGATAAAGATGAAGTTTCAAGCACTTAAATTTAGACTGCTCACCTCCAAAAGCTCCAAATAATCAGCTACTGGATCAACTACCTCTACACTAAAAGGTCCACAGTTTGTTACACCGAGCTGAGAGAGATTGATGTCTGGAATGTCGGCTATTTTTATTTCAGAGATCTGCAGGACACTAAGGCATGTCAAATAGGGGTGCCAAGCTTATTAATTGTTTGTCTGAATCCAAGATTTTATTTTAAAGATTATAATAACCCAACATATTCAGCATCATTTATAAAAAGTTAGTTACTTGACAGAATGTTTTTTCAGTAGTATACCTGAAAGACATCGCAGATTTAATCTTTGAGAAGAGAGAAGGAAAAAGACTGGCTAGTCATGCAGTTTGAATATCAGTTCTTTAACATGAACTAGAATATTCCTCTTTATCATGAACTGACTACTGTCTGCTAAAGAATCAACTACCGTCATATGCTTTACAAAATCTGTCTTTAGGCATTTTCAACACAGATAATTCATACTGTTAGGACATATGGAGGGATATATATCTTACAGACATTAACACAGAGAATCATTTTTTTATTAAAGCAAGATAGTGTAGACAGCTCTACAGAAGAAAAGATAAAGCATAAGATACATTGTACATACAGAAAGAGTGTTTCCATAGATCTTGTCAGTAATCGACTCAGGTGCAGGTTGGCCACTGCTGTAATTAAACTGAAAAGGTAGGAACCAAGAGAATATAATGAATTAGTAGAACATAATGATGTAGGGTTCAAGAGAGACACGAAGCAAAGCCACTGGCAGCAGGAAAAGATAAAAGAAAAAATACAAACAAAGCTCGTGCCTCATTACTAAGATCAAAATATACCTTGATACCCCAATCATATTCAGGACCACCAGGATTGTGGCTTGCACTCATAATAAAACCACCATTAGCCTATATAAACAAAAGAAGTGGAGCTAATAAGGGTTGGCAACTAAAGCATACACAGGAATAAACATACACAACACAGACAAAGAGATGAGTGATTCTTGCCTCTCTCTTCCTTATTACAGCAGATACAGCTGGTGTAGACAGTATACCATTCCTGCAGGTACAAGATTCAACTCCCTATTTATTATCATCAGCAACAGTGCTTTCCATAAACACATAATCATTGTGGAAGCTAATCAAAAGAGTTCCAATAGGGCCAGAGTCCAAGTGAAAATGGAGATAAATGAAACATATTTTTACTACATAAGTTTACAAGGGAGGGCAACCTCAGTTAAAGTTTCACTTGGAGCATAGAGATCAGCAATGTTGATAAGCAATAGCAGCCTTTGAGATATTGAAAAATACAACTTAAGGTGAAATTTGGAGGTTTATATATGGTTTGGAAATTCACAAAATAGACAAAAGGAAAAAGGGAAAAACAATATATCATATGCAGGGAACTAAGAGTAATCAAATGAAAAAAACTCACCTGCCAACCAAGATTTTCCCAACACCATTGCCAGCAGCAATTTTGATAATTATCTGCGTTTCAGATTTAGAGCAATATCAACATTTGGAACAATACACAATATTAGTGAAATATTAATTATTCTTAAATTTGAACACCTGTGCAGCCTCCTTGTTGAAATATCTACCATCACCGCCTAACACCAAAACTCCATTCTTGTAATCCTCTGGTGGCAATGAATCAAACAATGCCTTCAATCAAACACAAAGCCCTCGTTAGAAGCAAGCACAAAGCATGTGTCCATTTGCTTTATCATCATAAACCACCAATCTAGCAGATTATCATTCACTTCACTACTTCAGTATTTAAACTGTCAGACCTGAATCCAGTTGGCGAGATAGTTTTCTTGCATGAACACTTTCACCTAAGAGCAGGAAAAATCAAACAATCAAAATTCAATTGTCTCCAAACATGATTGGCCAATGTAGCACCCAAAGATCGTACCTTTTTCCGAAGCCCACTTGTACCAGTCTTCTGCCCCTCAATTGGCTGCGTTGGCACACTCTTAATCTGAAATAAATAAATCAATCAAATTAAGGTGAAATACAGACACTCCACTTCGATATAAGGCTATAAGCACGCAGAGACAGACGTAGTCTCCCTCTCTATGGCTTAAGTAAATTTGCAATGAAAATGAACCTTGAGTTCTTGGGAGTGAGCGACAGTTGCGGAAGGAGAAGTTGATGAAGAGGACGCCTTAACCGAGACAGACAAAACTGGTGATGGTGAAGCATTCTTGAAAGAGAGGTTGGAGAAAAGAGGAATGGGATTGAAGAAACAGAGAAATCTAGCTGAATGGGCTACAACCGAATCATTTGCAGAAGAATTCCTCAATTTTCTTGATAACAAAGAGGAGGAGGGCCTTGAAGCTATGGAGTTCAAAGCCATGGCTGATGCGTAAAAAGAAATAAACTTGTTCAGAAGTTTGCGCACTTATTCTTTTTGTGTTGTTCCCGTGAAATGTAGGAGAGAAAGATGTGTAGGGTGGTGGAGTGGAGTAAGGTGATTGAAAATTAGAGGTTTTTAAGAAGAGGAAAATTGGGGAGAGGGAGTCAATGTGGTTCGCAAATCTAGAGAGCTATTGAGGGTCTGCCACATGAACTATGTGGTTTTCGTCTCACTTGTCCCACGTCAACGATGTTCCTCACTTCCTTCAATTTCATTATTATAATTATAATTATCTCGCCGTCAAATCAAAAAAAAATATCTCTTTAATTTTATTTTTTATTTATATGCTAATGCACCTCTAATTAAGAGTCAATTGAGAATTAAAAAAAAAAAATTGTATTTCAAAAATCTATAGATATTCAATTAAGATTTTAACCAGTTCTTAAAAATTGGTTGGTATTCAATTATAACTCTTAAATATCCATCGAAATCTAGTGATATTGAAAATTTGTACGATTCTATCATGTCATGAATTTTATAGGATTCTTAATGTCCTAATATGACTACAAATCCCCTCCAAAAATCTTACCTCTTTGTAAGAGATTTTGACACATTCAGCTTCTCTCCACCGCTGTCTGCCTCTCTCCCTCTTTTCTATCGGTCGAGCAGCGGCAGCCCGCAACGGCCACCAGTGCAGCGCAAGCGCCGCACGATCTCTGCCTCTGCCGCGACGCACCCCACCTCTCAGCTGTTGTGGCATCCCATCACCGCCGACATGCCACTCCTTCTAGGTTTGAATTTTTATGTGTGACTGTCAAGAAAGATTTCTTTATTGAAATTTAAGGGTTTGATATAGAGCTTGTATAATTTGAGAAAGATTTCAGATTCAACAAAAGCGGAATCCTACGCGTTTTGTGAAGTGTATGAGCTACACAACGTGGTTGATGTTTCTAGAGCACCTGGATGCGATTACTGCCTACATATTTCTTCTTCAGCGTGTTTGTCTCAGTGTATTTGAGGGGAAGTCTGACTGTTCCCCCAACTGTTTGATGAAGTGTGTGTGTGTGTGTGAGTGAGTGAGAGAGAGAGAGAGATATCAACCTTGGTCGGTTGCTTGATATCTATCAAAATCTGAGCAGCGTTGCTTTTTTTCAGTGTTGAAGGATACGTGAAACTGCGACTATGGGAGAAATAGTTGAAATCGTAGAATGTGTAATTACATATGACTCATTTCGTTTTCTTTATTTGAGGCATGCTATTTTTACTTTTCCCTGAAAGAATATACTCTATCTGTTCCATAAAAACATGCATAATTTTCAGTTTTCGTATGTCCCATAAAAACATGCATAGGTCATTTATAGTCAATATGAGACATTTTCTCCACTCACATTATAGTTTACATGATTTCTTAAAATCTGTGTCGTCCCATACTGTGCATGTTTTTATGGGACGGAGGGAGTATAAAGTGATTTGAATTCAAGATTACTCCAGATCTTTGAAAATATTTTAACTATTGTTGTTTGTGTATGCGTCTGTTTTGGGATCTCTACACAATAGGTGATTTTTCGAGTGAAAATATTCAGTATGCAGGTTTTACCAATTACATGAAACAATCTATAGACTTCGAAAAGTCTATAGAAATAGAGATAAATCTATCTAACATCTTCTTTATAATATGATTAAGCCTTAACCTATGTGGCATGCTTAGAATTGTTCCATTTCAATAATTTACCATATATAATCTTCATCATTTATTAATTAATTAACTATTACATTCCATATAAAGATTCATCAATCTTAATAAATATAATTAATAATAAATACTCCCTCCGTCCACGAAATGAGTACCCATATTTCCTTTTTCGTCCGTCCACGAAATGAGTACCCATTTCCCTTTTTGGTAAGTGTACCCCACACATCTCTTTAATTTATACACTCAAAAAGTGGGACCCTTAAACTATTCACACTACACTCCATACATTTCTTAAAACTCGTTCCGTCCACAAATGGGTACTCATTTCGTGGACGGATGGAGTATATATATATATATATAGGGTGTGGTTCTAGAGAGAACTACATTATTTGTGAGAACGGGAGAACCATCAAATCTAATGCATCCACTGTAAAAAGTAATGCATTCGCTGTTAAAATTCATGCACTAAAAAAATAAAAAAAAATGCTCCCTTCAGGATTCGAACCCAGGATCTGCATTCATCCAACAAGATGATGCATCCACCGTAGATCTTGATGATCGAATGGCTGAAAATGGTTCTCTGGTCTTCTTTTATTTATGGTTCTTTCTTGAACCTCTCCCTATATATATATATATATATATATATATATATATATATATATATATATATAATCTAAATTAATAAATTTTATTATTTATTTTATCTCGATAATAATAATAATAATAATAATAATAATAATAATAATAATAATAATAATAATAATAATAATAATAATAATAATAATAATAATAATAATAATAATAGTAATAATAATAAATTGAGTTTGAATTTAGACATGCACGTTTATGTAAATTATAAACTGGTTCGGTCATTGATTTACATGTTTGAATAATAAGGCACAAATTCTATAACCTGATTACTTTAAAACAAAATCTTATTTTATGTCTATCAAAATAATTAAAATTTTATTTTTATTTTTTATAAAATATATCCGTACATTTTATTTGTATAGGGAAGAAAAATATATTTTTCATATCTAAAAACTTTATTTGTTTCAGTTTCACCAATAATAATAATAATAATAATAATAATAATAGATAGATAGATAAATTATGAAATTAGTAATGCATAAATGAAGAATTTAGATAAAGAACAATAGAGGATATGATGTTAAAATACATTAGAAATCTTTAATTATGTAATAAATTTATAATAATTTCAATCGAGTGAAGAATTTATAAATCACCTCATTTCACATTGATTTTTTTTATAAGGTTTCACTAAAATAAAACTTATACAAGAAGAAACTCTTGCTTTCCAAATTAAAAATCTATATTTAATTGGCGGAATGATGGAGACTAATACAATTTGAATTGCTCCAAGCGAGATGATTCTCGAAACTCAATTAAATGATGATACTCACAAGTTAAATTTGTTATTTCAAACTTCAAACGAGATGATTCTTGGAACCCAATATAATATTTAAAGATAATAATGCATAAAAGTTTGTCAAGATTTTTTCAAGTTCCATACAAAATGATGTTTACAAGTTTAGTTGTGATATTAGAATCTCACAAGTCAAATTTGATTTTTAAACCTCCAGATAGTGATGTTAAAAAAATTGACGAACAAAAGTTCATTTTTTTTTTTGTATTTTAAGGTCTAGACGAGATGATGTTGTTCAAACATTAGATGTCTTCTTCCGGGCTTTAGATGATGATATGATCCTACAGGGTGGTTCATACGAGTTGACGCTCACATGAAATAAAATCTTCAATATTGACATTCTTCCAAAATATTATTAAATAAAAATTTATATAAAAAATATTTATTATTCTAACAAAGATTAACATTTAATTGCGGAATATGATTCAGATTAATATAATTTCAACTATATTACCTTAAATTAAATAAATTTAAAAATAATTTATATATAAATAATTATTTATACAAAAATTATACTCACCCGTCCCTCAAAATTATGCATGAAAGTTTATAATAATGATAGTGGAGAAAGGGTCCACAGTGAAGGTATTGTTAAATAGATTATTAGTAAATAGTGTAAGTTAAAAAGGTAAAATTGTAAAAATTATATGTAAGTAGTGTCTAAAAATAGGGTATGCATAATTATGTGGGCCGTATCAAAAAGGAAAGATATACATAATTTTAGAAGATGGATGAAGTATCATCTAATTTAAATAATAATTTAAAATAATTTTTCGTCGAATTTCGACGAATTACGCACTAGTTTATATTATATAGATGAGTGCATCAGATGACACGTACCAAATATTTTGTTGTTAAACTGCAACTATAGAATAGCTTATATTCTCCCCCAAAAAACAGAAAAAAGACAAAAGCTTATATTTCTCTAATTCTCGAACATAGAAAAAGGTTGTGATCTATACAAGGAAAAAGAATAGGAAGTATCAAAGTTGTGGACCTCTTTTATTCCCCAATAACTTTTAGGATCCTAATAAATTCGTTGTTGGGTTGTTTGGACGGATGAACTTGAGTATTCCATATGAATACGAGTGATTTTATTTTGGGTTAATGGTGTTTTTTAGCCTATTTAAAAAATAAAACATAAAATGTACCCATCCAAAATTAAACATATAAAATGTACCCATTTTGAGGTTGAAATGACTAAGATACCCTTAAAACAAAAAGAAAATACCAAACAAATCATCTCTCAAAAAAAAAAAAAAAAATCGCAGCCTCTCCCCCCAAAAAAACTTGCAGCCTCTCCCCATCTCTCTCTCTCTCAAAGCGCCTCCGCCGCCCTCCAGGGTGTCTCCGCCTCCGCCGCGCTGGCGCCATCGCCGCAGCCACAGATCTCGTCGCCGTGGCCGCCCAGATCTGCCTCCGTCGCGCGCCGTCGTTTCTCTCCAGCACACCCACGCACGCCTCCGCCGCAGCCTCGCCGCGACTCCTCCCCAAATCGCAGGCGCAACCTCCTCCTTCTTCTTCTTCTCACTCTCTACCGATTCCCCCACCTGCACGATTTTCGATCTGAAGTCGCACGATTTTCGATCTGAAGTTTGATTTTTGAAATTGTGCCAAGATCTGAAGTTTGATTTTTGAATTTGTGCCAAAAATGTTCAGTGCTCGACAGTTCACATTGCTCGACACTCCACTTAATGTCGAGCAATAGTTCAATTGAACTATTGCTCGACATGCTCGACAGTTCTTAATTGCTCGACACTCGATGCTCGAGGCGTCGAAGCGTCGAGCAATAGTTCAATTTGAACTATTGCTCGACATGCTCGATGCTCGACAGTTCAATGCTCGACAGTTCAATGCTCGACGCTTCAGTGTCGAGCAATGTGAGCAATGCGCGAATTACACATAGAGGTAAAAATGTCCTAAGTGGGTAGATTTTATTGTTTTAAAAAAAGTGAGTACATTTTATGTTTCATCTTTCAAAAAGGGTATATCCAATTTTGCCTCTTTTATTTTTATAATTAGTTTTAAAGTGATCTTGGTTGAACAAAATTAGATTGTTTTCATTTTTGACGTTTTATATAATTTTCATGTATATCAACTAAAAAATAAAAAAATATCCCTTGTCTTAAAGAACACACACAACTTGGATTCATGGTGTGTAACAAAAATGGAATTTGCTCTTTCATGAATCACGATGGATGCATCTACTGTCCAAAATATCTCAAGTTTAAACATCAAATTATCTACTCCAAATTATTCTTGATATTGAAAAAAAAAATGAAAGACATTCAACACACACCTTCTCTCCCAATAAATAAAACAAATTAAAAATCCGAATTGCTACCAAGAAAAAGAAAGGTGAATTGAATCTAGAGATCTGAGTTGCCCTTTTCACACGACATATAAGTTTATCTTTCTTTTCTTTTCTATTTTTCTCCCCGCTTGCCAACTTCAAGAACTCATTCTCGCTCGCTCGTAGCCGATAAAATAAAATTGTTTTGTATTTTTCGATTTTAATTACGCCATCAAGGCACCTCTCTCTCTCTCTCTCTCTCTCTCTCTCTTTCTGTCTCTCATTTGGAAGCGTGCTTGTGTGTGAAGTCCTGACGATACACTCAAAGTTCACTTATTTCTCCAACCGCAATAGCCGCTTGACATGGCTGAAAATTCGATTTCAGGTTCTTGTTTTTTCATTGGTCTTAGCTTGCATGATTGATCCGATTTTGTGTTTATAGAGAAAAACAGTTGTGCGTAGCATTTCTAGATGATGAGATGGGATTCGATCAAAGATCGGATGTAGTTATTTTACTGAATGTAAGTTCGTATAAACATGAGAAAATTGTGCCATGATTTCTTGAAAACTGGGGTTGATTGTTGGATGAGATGAGATGCCAGTTAAATTAGTTTCTATTTCTTGAATCTTGACCAATATATCAACTTTCTTGGATTGTCTTTATGACTTTATGGTGTGATTTCAGATTGGGCAATTTTGGCTCCTGTTTTGTTGCACCACAAAGCTTATAGCCATTAATGTGGTAAACTTGAGTCGTTTATGATTTTGGGATACCTGTCAATAAATGAGATTCTGAGTTCTCCCATGGGACCATGTTCATTTCTTATCTTTTGCCTTGAGTAGCTTCTGAAAAAGGAAGGTCAATGTGTCAGCTGATTATGAGTATAATTTCTTGTCTTGTGCCTTGAGTAGTTCGCATGCATTCTTGTTGTGTGCTGTAACTATACAGTTCACTCTTACTCTACATCGTTGTGACTAGTTCAATGCTTTGTAGGTGATATTAGTAGACTGTCCATCAACAGTGAAGGTTCAGTTCAGACGAGCCATCTTGTTGTTTGCTTCGGAGAGATGTTGATAGATTTTGTGCCTACAGTTGGTGGAGTTTCACTTGCTGAAGCTCCTGCCTTTCACAAAGCTCCAGGTGGTGCTCCTGCAAATGTGGCTGTTTGTGTAGCAAAATTAGGAGGATCTGCTGCTTTTATTGGAAAGGTGCATTTCTTTTCTGTCCCTTCGTCTTTCATGTTTCTTTAAATACTTCTTTTCTTCTCTTTTATCACCTGTTTGTGCTCCTGCTAATTAACTGTTATAGGATATGAAATAATGACCACATCTTTGAAGTATTTTGTAGATGATGAGATTGCCTGCCTTGTTATTTGCTGTCTTTATTTGTAACTTTACTTGATGAGATATTAGCAAAGTCTTCGCATGCTGGTGTTTCACTATGCTTAACATAAGAAGTTACCCTTAACTATGCATATGCTTTCATAAAGTAGAAACATAAATCTGTATTGTTATTGGTTAGTGGAAGAAAAGCACACAGGAGGAGGAGTGAGTCCAAATTGCTGCCACAATTTTCTCATTGCTGTCCTTTCATTCATCATGTATTAGCTTAATTGCTTTGATGAATCATCCTTCTATTGCTTTCTACATTGTAATGCCTTTCACATTTTCTGCTTCATAATCCCATTTGAATTCCGAGTGCTTTATTTGCTATATTACTTAAATTTCTACACACTGAATGTTATACATTATGGGACAATACTTTTCTTATCAAAACTTCACATTATATACACATCTGAAAATCAGTAGAACATTCCCAGGTAGGCAAGGATGATTTTGGACAAATGCTTTCTGACATGTTGAAAGAAAACAAAGTTGACAATTCTGGTGTGCGATTTGACCCCTACGCAAGAACTGCTCTGGCATTTGTCACACTCAGAGCAGATGGCGAGCGTGAGTTCATGTTCTACCGCCATCCGAGCGCTGACATGCTTTTCCACGAGCAAGAGCTTGATCTGAATCTTGTTAATAAGGTTTAATTTTCAAAGCTCAATGTGATTAGCAATGAGTCTGCTCAGCTTTGTAGTTTGCATGGTTCACCGAGCTACAAATATTTGATGCAGGCGTCCATTTTTCACTACGGGTCAATCAGTTTGATTGATGAACCATGTAGATCAACACATCTTGCTGCCATGCGCATTGCCAAGAAATCCGGTAGTTTACTGTCTTACGACCCAAATCTGAGAATGGCATTGTGGCCCTCAGAAGATGCTGCTCGAAAAAGTATAATGGCTATATGGGATCAAGCGGATATCATCAAGGTGAATCCTAGAATCTATGTCCCAGTTGAGAGGCTCAATCGTCCCACCATAACATTATATGAACATAACAGATAAGCGAGGATGAAATCTCATTTCTGACCGAAGGTGATAATCCAAATGACGATGATGTGGTGTTGAAGAAGCTTTTTCATCCCAATCTAAGTCTTTTGCTTGTAAGTGAAGGAAAGGCTGGCTGCAGATATTACACTAAGGTTTGTTTGAGATATTTCATTCAGTCCATGTATATAAAAATGATTGTAACTACCAAGTCTTCATGCTGAAATATTGCACGAATTCGAAATAACTGCATTATATATTCAATCATGGTGTGATTGAGGCAAACTCCTTGACAGCAATTCAAAGGAAGAGTTTGTGGTGTTAAAGTCAAAGCTGTTGACACAACTGGTGCTGGTGATGCATTTACTGGTGCAATACTTTATTGTTTAGCTGCAGATTCGAATCTTTTGAAGGTAACAGAGTGTTCTTATATGCGCATAAGCTGTGCTAGCTAAAGACTATCTGTGACTGGTTATTTTGCTCCTGACAGGACGAGAAGCGGCTGAGACGTGCTTTGTTATTTGCGAATGCGTGTGGTGCACTCACCGTTACAAAGAGTGGCGCCATTCCTGCTCTGCCTACAAAACACGAAATCGAACAAATTATTGAAGGGATCTCTGCCTGAGAAGAAGCACGGAATGTGAAGTCTTTCTCGAGAGTTGTTGATGCTAAACGAACTTAATTTTCCATATGTGAGCTGCTGAAATTTTGGTGAGTAGAAGAATCTAGATGAAGATATATTGTTTTGGTCAGATTGAGGTTTCGGAGCTTCAATGTTGTTAGAGCCCGTCTTTTACTTCATCTTAAATTTGTTGTTAAAATAAAGCCAGTCACATATTTCAT
This sequence comes from Salvia miltiorrhiza, assembly GCF_028751815.1. NCBI lineage: Eukaryota > Viridiplantae > Streptophyta > Magnoliopsida > Lamiales > Lamiaceae > Salvia > Salvia miltiorrhiza. Next base: position 23,184,767 of record NC_080393.1, on the reverse strand, counting down.
TAGTTTTTTGGATCAGCAAGGGGATAGAGGCGTGAAATGTTATCAAAGAATGCACTAATTTGTTCTTCAGATAAAATTACTACAATTAAATATAAAATGGTATAAAATTAATAACTAGTACGTGACCCATTGAAATTCGACGGAAATTATTTTAAATTATATTATACTATAATTTTTATATAATGTAATTATTTATATATAAATTATTTTTAAATTTGTTTAATTTGAGGCAATAGAGTTCAAATTCTATTAATTTCAACTATATTCCTTAATTAAATGTTAACTTTTTTACTTGAATAATAGATTTACCCTTTTATACTCCCCCGTCCCCAAAAAGTATGTTCCAATTTCCTTTTTAGGGTATCCTCAAAAAGTTTGTCCCAATCTCAATATTTTTTATTTTTGTATATGATCACACTATCTTTACAATTACAATCCTTTAAACACTATTTTTATACATGACTACTTGCAGCAAATTTTTAAGGGACGAAGAGAGTATAAGTTTTCATTTAATGAAGTTTTGGAAAAAGTTAACGTAGCATTGAAGATTTTAGAAAAATCAAAAGAAAAAAGATGTAAATTTGATGGAGGATATATGATGGAGGGATTAATGAGCCACATTTGTTGTCAATTGTATATAAACGACATTTTTATTGGTTTTATGCAAATTGTTTACATTGACTAATAAGAATTAAGTTAATACAACATCTGTCATCTGAGCATCATGTCATCTGAATCATATATGACTAGATCATCATTTAAAGCTCGAAAGACGACATCTGACTCTTGAGTACCAAACATTTGAGCATCATCTCATCTAGATCTTGAAATATTATATCTAACTTTTATGCATCAATCTTTCGAACATCATTATCTGGGACTTTAAAGATCTTAACTGAAATTTGAATATCATTTCATTTGCAACTTGAAAGATCAAAGATCACTCGTGAGCTTATATCATTAGGAGCTTGTAAAATCATAACTAACTTTTAAATATCATCTTGTATGGAGTTTGAAAAATTATGACAGACTTTTGTGCATTATTTCATTTGGAGCTTGAAATATCATAACTGAGTTTCGAACATCATTTCGTTTGGAGTTTGAATGAACAAAATTGACTTGTGAACATCATCTTATTTGAAATTTTGAATACCATAACTAAGTTTTGAGAATCATCTCGTCTGAAGCTTAAGAAAATTGATGTGGGATACAAATTATATTAATTTATTTAGAATTTCAATTGGTAAATTTTCATAAAAAAATCATTGTTGAATCAAATTTTATTTTAAAAAATTTGTATAAGATATTTTATTTTATGGTCAAATTAAATTGAAGAAATAATTTATTTAATCACAATAATTTATTTTTTAAAATTAAATTAATTAAATTATTTATTTAACCAAATAATTTTTATCAAATTAAATTGACAAAGCAATTCAAATTGTATTAATCTCAATCATTTCGCCAATTAAATGTAGATTTTTAGTTTGGAGAGTAAGAATTTCCTCTCACATAAGTTTTATTTAAGTGAAATCTCACCAAAAAATCAATGCGAGATGAGATGATTTATAAATTCTTCACTCGATGGAGATTATTATAAGTTTGATGCAGGATTAAAGATTTCAAATATATTTTAACATTATATCCCCTATTCTACTTTATCTAAATTCTTCATTTATGCATTACAAATTTCATAATTTATTTATAATAATAGTTATTATTATTATTATTATTATTATTATTATTATTATTTTATTATTATTATTATTATTATTATTATTATTATTATTATTCCAATTTTGATTGTAATAGATGAAATTGGAACAAATAAATCTTCTAGATGTGAAAAATATATTTTTATTCACGATACAAATAAAATGTATGGATATATTTTATAAATAAAAGTAGAAGTTTAATTATTTTGTTATACGTAAAATAAGATTTTGTTTTAAAGTAATCAGTTTATAAAAAATGTGCCTTACTATGCAGACATGTTCACGTTTATAATTTATATAAACGTACATGTCTCAATTCAAATCTAATTTAAAATTTATCTTCCTAAAAATTGAGAAGATAAATATATTTTCCTCGGGCTAGGTAGATATTGTCAATGAGTGTGTGTGTGTGCATATATATTATATATATATGTGTGTGTAACAAGTTGATGTATTAATAATTATTGGTGGAAATATTATATATATATATATATATATATATTCATACACTATAACATATTGCAGAACATTCATATATATACCTTTGAGAAACATAAAATTAATACAAACATACATCTAGTTACGAACGTTCAATTAAAACCATTTGCCGTATATAAATTATATATATATTTTTTCTTATCAGACATATAAACCTAATTTTTATCTAAATAAAATAAATAATAAAATTTATTAATTTAAATTAAGTGTAAAGTTAATATTATATATATACTATTAATTATATTTATTAAGATAAATGCATCTTTATATGAAATATAATAGTTGATTAGTTAATAAATAATGGAGAATATATATGTAAATCATTGCAAATGAATGAGATTTGTGGGATTTTGAAATGGTGGAATTTGAGAATGCCACATAGAATAAGTGGTTTTCCGATTATATACTCCCTATGTCCGCGATATCGTTTCCACTTCCATTTATAGTTGTAGGGTTCGCATAACACTTTATTCTCTTAAATTTTATATTTTCATCAAAAAGTGCCTTTATTGTGGAGCCCAAATTTCACTCACTACAATATCCACAACTATCTACTACTATCTACCACTTTTTTAAAACCCTCGCCGTCCACAATGTGGAAACGATATCGCGGACGGAGGGAGTATAAGATAGGGCACATAGCAGCATAATACACAATAAGACATATCAATAGATTATACAAAACTACTAATTATTCCTACTACTTGTCTAGCCTAGTAAACGAACCCTAGGATATGTTCTACAGCAGTTCAAAGAATCTAAATACTCCCTCGCGTGGTTTATGTGACCCTTTGTATGAATGAACTTGGTCAACATGTCGTTGATGTAGCTTTTCATTATTTATCTTAGCAGACTGCAAATATTCGGTTGATCAGGTCGCGGTAGGTTGCTCTGGCATTCTTCAATCTGAATGGCATGTATTTGTAGAAGTACAACCTTATATTGGTCATAAAGGTCGCCTTCTCGTCGTCATCAAGATGCATCCGGATTTGATGATATTCAGAGTATGTATCTATGAAACTCAACAACTCGTGGCCTGTTGTCGCATCTACTAATATGTCAATGTGTGGCAGCGAGAACGAGTCTTTCGGGCATACCTTGTTTAGGTCTGTGAAGTCAATGCACATCTGCCACTTGCCATTCTTTTTCTTAACTACCACTACGTTGACGAGCCATTCAGGGTAATAGACTCTTAGAACGAGCCTATTCTTTATGAGCTTCATAACTTCATCATTAATGACTTGGTTCCTTTCTGGTGCAAATTATCTTCGTTTTTGCTTTCTTGACGGGTAATTCGGGTCGACCTGTAACTTGTGAATAATAATATATGGGTCAATCCCCGTCATGTCCTCATGGGACCAAGCAAAACAATCGTAATAATCATATAGAAACTTGATAAGCTTATCTCTCAGCTCCAGTTTGAGTTGTTGTTGGGAACTTAATGGAATATCCTAATCATTGTTTTGATGATACCAAAATCCATAGGCTTTGTTTGTAATAGACTAGAACTGTTCGAACTCAAGTGTTAGAGTTCTTTTCTAGTTTAGTTGCTGTTCTGAAGACTAAAGACTGAAGAACGGAGGACTAAAGACTGAAGACTGAAGTTGCCAACTGAAGTATCAGTTGAAGAATCAATCTGGAACTTATTACTTAATGCATGCCACGTGGAATCAGCGAACTGATACTAAAGTCAAGTATCAGTTAAACATTCTTCCTCGGACTGAATATCCAACATTCAAAGGAAGCCACGTACTCCCAAAAGTACAGCCGCATTAAATGCAGAGATCTCAGGATCATCCTTTCTCTGCAGAGGTCATTCCTATTTGGTGACTACTTTATCAGAGACGCCGCATCTCCTGCTCTTCAACATAGCCGTTCTCACCAAACAAGGAACCTCAAAGATTGAAGCCTCAGCCCAAGTTCAAATTACTCTCTAACGGAAGAAATCTTGAAGACCTTCTCCGCCAACGGATCTATTCAAGACTTCTCCTATAAGTAGCGCTCGAGGATCACTTCAATCTTCATCGATTCAACAACATAAGCTGAAGCTTTGCCAAAATTGCGTCTCAGCCTAAAGCTCAAATTCCCAAAGCTTGAATCGAAGAAGAGAATCCCAGAGCCAAAAATCAGTCACTGCTGATTACATACATTCTCTTAGACCTTAGGCAAACCTCTGTTTACCCAGAGCCTAGGTCAAAACTAACTCCAAAGAACCTGTTCTTTGAAGTTTAGTTGGCAAGATTTCAAACCTCCCTTCGACCGATAGAATCGAATGTTTGAGTTGCAAAAGAGTTCAGGAAGGTACTCTGTTTCCGTGAGATCCTAGTGACAGTTCGTGCTAGGAGTGAGAAATCCAACAAGGTGTGTTGGTACTGAAGATTGGATCTTCAGTTGATTCGGTTGTGTGCACCCGCAAGCACACGGATTCGGTTGTGTGCACCCGCAAGCACACGATTCGGTTTGCTGTGCACCCGTAAGCACTAGCATCGGTTTGCAGTGCACCCGTAAGCACTTGCAGAGTGAAGTTGTTGGTCTGATCAACCGACCGTGGATGTAGGAAGTGTTTTCCGAACCACGTAAAAATCTTTATGTTATTTACAGCTTTCAGTTTTACTTTCCTACTTGTGTTCTTACCTTTGATAAACTGAATACTGATTAATTTCAAAGAGAAATTTAAGACTAACAACGTGCTCAACAAAGGCTATTGCGAAACAAAAATATTTCCGCTGCGTATGTTATCAGTCTGACTGATCTATCCTCTGATAGTCAGGAAGATTTATAACATCTCTGTTTTTATCAAACTCGACTGAAGCCTTTACGTGAATCAGTTAAGTTCTTGTGACTTAACTGATAACTCCTTACTGAAGAGTCTTTCAGTATCAGTCGTCAATCCTGTTTTGGTCAAATCACTTTTCAATAAACAGGTGTTTGTGTTTGTGATTAAAGTTTCGTTTTGATCTCAGTATTGAGATCCTTCAGATTTTTAAAATAGCCTATAGGTGTATTCCTCCCCCCTACAGTTGTGCTCCAATCCAATGTTTGTGGTCTGGAAAGTCCATGTTAATACGAACTTCATCTATCTCCACCAGCTCTTCTTCGTTTAGGCTGCGTGGTCTATTCGTTCATGCAGATCAATCATTATGCTATGTCTGATGATTCATGTCTTGAGAACACTTTGAAGTGTTATTCGCGGTGTTCATGTCCAACCGTAGAATCGGTTTGAAGGATATGGGTGAGTGATTCTAGTGTCCATTCTGGTTCTATCGATTGTCTTGACTAATACTCTATATTCATCTTCGAAGAAAACATAGCTTCTTGTTGTAATTGCTCTAAGGACAAGTTTTTCGTTTTCATAGTAGTTTGATAGCACACTTTTAAATCCTTTTGTTCTCCCTTGATCTCCTTAACTCCCACTTGGTCGAAAATCATGATAGAGGGCATGGTCGCCTATTAGGTTTTATTATTTATTAGGCTGCTACTTATTAATTAGTTAGATTTGAGTTTTTTGAATAAGGCTTTCTATGTGGGCCAGAGTATTAGGATTTTATTCTATTAAATACTCTCTCATTTCCATAAGAGTATGCCCTTATTTATATTTTGGGACGTCCCACAAGAGTGTGCATTTGCCATTTTTGAACACTACCCCTCCACTAACTCCTTATTTCTTACTCTTATTTTATAGTCTAGTGAATCACTTTTTCAACTTTCAATACACTCATATAATATTTTATTAAAACGTGTGCCACCAAAAGTGATGCATATATACTCTTGTGGGATGGATAGAGTAGTTGTTTCTAGAGTTAGGGTTTTATGGGAGAAAATTCATTGTTTGACGGCATCTCGATGTGGTAGGATTTTTCCTGCGACCTCGTTCGAGAAGTTCGTTTTTATTGATTATTTTCGTTTTATTTTCTCTTCAACTATGCTCTATCAATTAGTCCGACCTACCACTCCCGACCATGCAGATGCGAGAGCAATGAGTGGATCAACTTGAGTTCATTGTCTCTGAGTTAGAAACCTATGTCGCAGACTTGAAATCCTCGGTCGCTGATCTCCAAAAGTCACTCCCTTCGGTGATTCAATCTTTCATTGACGCATAGTGCGCAACGCTGTTGGCCAAATTCCCCACAATCCATCGGGGGGTTTGTCTTCTTCCAACACCAACAACGACACCTCAGGTTATACACCTAGTTCACCCAGTCTTATCTTTCCACGGATGGAGTTGCCAACTTTTGAGGGTTCCGATCCTTTATCTTGGATCCCCCTGTGCCGAGTAATATTTCCTGGTACACGAAATGCCAATCGATACCAAGGTCAAATTTGCCCTTGTGGTTATGGCAGGTGTCTCCTAGTTCTGGGCCCAATGGGTCATGCACTATTCACCGATAATTTCTTGGGCATCCTTCTCCAATGCCTTGATTAATCGCTTTGGTGAGAATCCTGCAAGTAATGCCTATGAGGCTTTGCGCAAGACTTACCAACATGATTCTCTGGAGGACTACATCGCCTATTTTGAAGCACGGGTCGCCCAACTGCCTGAGTTGCCAAATTTCGAATATGTGGGCATGTTCCTTAGGGGCCTCCAAGACTCTCTCCTGTATCAGATTTTCGACACGTCTATTACAGACATGTTCTCTGCCATCACAGTAGCCCGCCGCTTAACTCGTCCATAATATTTCTCTCACTCCCCGTCACGATCCCCATCAGGCGGTAGCTTTGCATCCTGCGTTGTCCAAGCCAACCAATATTTTTCGAATAACATTGGACCGCCTCCTTCACCTCCCACATATAATCTGTCCGCTTTCGTGTCAGCCGCACCTATGCACTCTTCTCCGGGCTCTTTCGTGCCATCAATTTATTCGTAGGAACGATATGTATATATAACTATTTCATTCATATTTTGATGCATATATAACTATCTCATAATTTGATATATATATATATATATATATATATATATATATATATATATATATATATAAACTTTTCAGACAAAAGATTTGTTGAAAACATTCACTGAGTATTTAAACTTGTAAAAAAAATCGCATACGGATACACTAGTGTATTACCCGTCGAAATTCGACGGGTAAATATTTTCTTGTAATTTATAGTATATTTTATGTTATTCTTATAATAATTATATAAAATAATCTTTTATGTAAATTATTTATATAATTAATTAAATTAAATTAAATTAGTAATACATTTTAAATTATATTAATGTCAACAACTTTTAGCAATTAAATTATTAATTTTGTTGAGATCATAAAAATACCCATTAGTTTTCATATGAAATTTTATAAAAAGTTAACGCGTAACTAATTCCGAACTTCTAAAAGCATAACTAATTATGAAAATAATCTCGCGTGATATTTAAAAGACCATAACTGATTTATCGAACATCGTATCATTTGGAGTTTTAAGACCAACCAAGTTGTGGGCACCAGCTCGTCGCAAACTTGACAAATCACCTCTAACTTCTGAGCATCATCTTGTCTGAAACTTGAAAGAGAATAATCTCGTCTAAAACTTGAAAGAGCATCATCTCGTCTAGAGTTTTGAGCATCATCTCATCTAGAGTTTGAGAGAGCATCATCAAATATGAAATTATATTCAACCATGACTCCAATTGTCAACTATCTAACAAACATAACTCTAACAATTTAGATATTTTATTTATATATGTAATTTTATTAGTTCAAACTCTAGAGAGAAAGGAAAGAAAAGAGTTCTTAAAGCAGTAAAAGAGAGAGCGTGTGCTTTATTTCATCATCGTAGGTATTTATAGGCATTACAGTCGGGGTAAAGTAGTAAATTCGTCTAGTCATCTATTCCGCATGCTCGCCATTAAACTAATTAAGGCTATTATTAGATTATAACTTGTCAGGTCGTTGTCCCCTAATTACAGAGCTGGATTCTGTTCTCATCATCCCGCTCTGTCTAGTAGCTCTGGATTTCCTTCCTTGGGGCAGACTTCTACTCTTTGGCTCCGCTCTGCTAAGTAGCTCCGCCTTCTGGCGAATTGTCTCTAGCGTGTGGCTCCGCGCTCTGGCTCCAATAGCTTAGCTCTGACTCTGGTTCTGGCGACTTGGCTCTGGCCTCTGGAATCTCTGCTCTAGCATCTCTGCTCTGGCAACTTGGCTCTGGCCCTCTGCTCTGGTTAGCTCTGGCTCTGTCAGCTCTGCTCTGGTTAGCACTGGCTCTGGCATCTCTGCTCTGGCAACGTGGCTCTGACCCTCTGCTCCGGAAGCTCTGCTCTGGTTAGCTTTGGCTCTGGCAACTCTGCTCTAGAAGCTCTGCTATGGCAACTCTGCTCTGGAAGCTTTACTCTGGCAACTCAAAATGGTATTATATGGACCCAATCAACTGTAATTTACATATTCCGTCGAAAGGCTTATAACATATCTTTCACAAGTCAGAAACAAATTTTATTCAAATACGAAGCACTAAAATTACACAGCAAAAGGTTTGCTTTGCTCCCTAAACACAGCAAAGGAAGAACAAAAGTACCTTGTGTTGGCTGAAAAAACACGATGAAGCGTAAATCATTATTAACTAAGGAATTTATAGCTAAAAATCTAGGTATGCAATTAAAACTTATAAATATCGGAAAATCGAGGATTAAAAATGTAGGTATGCAATTAACTAAGGCCTAATCTGGCGATTTGGCTCTGGCTCTGACTCTAATGACTTAGCTCTGACTCTGGATTTGGCGACTTGGCTCTGGCTCTGACTATAATGACTTAGCTCTGGAATCTCTACTCTGGAAGCTCTGTCTGGTTTGCTCTGGCTCTGGTAGCTCTACTCTGGAAGCTCTGCTATGTCAACTCTGCTCTGACAGCTCTTCTCTGGAAGCTTTGCTCTGGCAACTCTGCTCTGGCTAGCTCTGGCTCTGGCATCTCTACTCTGGCAACTTGGCTCTGGCCCTCTGCTCTGAAAGTTCTGCTCTGGTTAGCTCTGGCTCTGGCAGCTCTGCTCTGGCAACTCTGCTAAAAATCTAGGTTATAAGTTTCCATTGTTAAAATTCTTTCCAAAATTTGTTCTTTCTAAAATAATAATCATTCTATATTTAAAATAGTGAAACGTGTTATTAAATTAGGAAACTAATTTAATACTTACCATAGGTGTGTAGGAAGAATCACGGCAGATCCGGAAATGGAGGTATCAAAATAGAGAAGTCGTCGGTGGGGTGGGGGTCGACGACACGGTGGACGAACTCCAGGGCTCAGCGGTGACTCGGCGGCGGACGAACCGCAAGCTCAGCGGCGACTATTTCGCCAGAGTCTAGAAGAAGGAACGACAACAGGTTATAGGAAAAATAAATCTTAGGGCTCTTGTATTTACTGCTTCGAATGAAGAATTCTCATGGGTTTAAGAAGTGGAAACAGAATCGAACTAATTAAGGAATGGAAGAGGGAGTCAGAGATTAGGCGGAGCAACGCCGCCCTTAGGACGGCGGCGACGCCGGAATTTAGAGGGAGAGAGAGACGAGAAGTTTAAGGGGGAAATTAGGGCTCGATTTGAGTGTGCAATCGACTTTAGAGAGAGAAAATGATTGAGAGAAGAGAGAGACAGTGAATGGGGAGACGACGCCGACCGGATTCAGGGAAGACGGCGATGGGGTGAGGAAGAGGGAGGCGTTACTTTTGTTTTAAAAGTGAGAATGAGAATATATAGATTGGATTCTCAAATGCCATGTTGGAGATTGAGATTGAAAAGAAAGAATTTGAGGCCTGCCACATAGGCTAAGGTCTAATCGTATTATAGAATAGATTATTATTATTATTATTATTATTATTATTATTATTAGACGAACAGAAACAAATAAAGTTTGCAGAAATGAAAAATATAATTTTATTCCCTATATAAATAAAATGTATGGATTTATTTTATAAAAAATAAAAATAAAATTTTAATTATTTTGATAGACATAAAATAAGATTTTGTCTTAAATTAATCAGTTTATAGAATTTGTGCCTTATTATACAAACATGTAAATCAATGACCGGACCCGTTTATAATTTACATATACGTGCATGTCTCAATTCAAACTTAATTTAAAATTAATTTTATTGAAAATTAAGAATATAAATATTATATATATATATATATATATACACACACAATATAATATATTGCAACATATACATATAATATGTACGATATTGAGAAATATAAAATTAATAACAAATATACATCTAATCACTAACATTCAATTAGAGATAATTATTTTTTTCTTATCAGACATATAAATATAATTTTTATCTAGAAAAAATAAATAATAAAATTTATTAATTTAGATTATATGTAATGTTAATATTATTATATATATATATATATATTTATTATTAATTATATTTATTATGATTAATGAATCTTTATATAGAATGTAATAGTTAATTAATTAATAAATGATGAAGATTATATATGGTAAATTTTGAAATGGTGAGATTTTAGATATGCCACATAGGTTAAGGCTTAATCCTATTATATAATAGATAGCTTTGTTGAGAACATTGAAGGGAAAATATATAGTACTACATAATTTCATATGCTTAGTTTCTGCAACACAAATAATTAAATTGATATTATAGTTGACACTATAACAGCTGCAAGCAAGCATATTCCCTCATTTTTCTCCTTGAAAAGACTTTCAGCTTATTCTCTGCATTTCAAGCTCCAAACTCATCATCACACATAGTTTGACAGAACCTTACAGGATCCATTTTATTTTTTTTCATAAACTGTAATTCAAACAACAAAACAATTACATACGAAAATGACAAAAATCTTGAAATCAAATGATAATTCAAAGATTCCATACCAATATAACATCTAACTGATTGTACAACAAAAACAAAATTAATGTAATCTGCGTAAACGAAGCCGATAAAATAAAGTAGTATTAGCAGTGAAGAAAAGTTGAATACATTTCCTTTATGAAGGCATCTCTCATTCCCCCACCGCTAGTGAGGCTGGAATTCAGGTTCTCGGTAATTTGATTACTGCCAAAGCATCAAACTTTTTTCAATTGCAACGTGACAGTCATCGAACCTCAGACGACATTATGAAGAGCAACCCAGATTTGAGAGAATGATTTAGATTGAGACAAAACATGGAGAGATATATTCCGTAAGACATTGATTTTTATTGGGATTTATAGGTGAATTCAGCTCTTCATTGGAGAGATACTAATACAATAGTTTAAAAGAGAGAGAGAGAAAAAAATTGAAATCTAGTGAATAGTTCACCGATAATTTGCAATATTTATTGGAGAGAAAAAAGTATGTTATTCTTAATCAGTTCAATTGTAATTATATATTTCTATGGTTGCGTTTACTTTGATGGAAAAATGAAAGAATTTACTATTTTTTCATAATTTTCACATATTTACAATGATAGAAACTTTCTCCGTGCAGGGTGGGATATTTTCTCCAAGTAAGGTGGAATATTTTCTCGGGCAGCTCTTTTTCACTCATTTTCACATGTTTTGATACTAGTGTAAAAATATTTTACAACATTTTTCAATATTTTCATCTCTAGTAAATATATGATAAAAATGGAGAAAAATAGAATATTTTACAACCAAAGTAAATGCTCTCTATATGAAAAAACAACTATTTGTCGAAAATCATGGAGTATATATATATACACACACACGGTCATTTATTTAATTGAGAATTGAGAATTGTGTTATTAATAATAATTATATTAGATGTAAAATAAGAGCTTTTTCATAATAGAAATACAAAAATAACAAAAAATTGAATTTACTATTACAAATAATTAACCTGTAATTTGTGGGATGATATTGAATTATTATATTGAATATGAATAGCTAATAATGAAATTGAGAGTATGAAAAAGATAGCTAATCAATTAATATATGATATGAACTATATAGTTTATACATGTATACAACATATATAACATAAATAACTTCTATTAAAAATTATATTGGAGCTGGCATGTGTATACATTGTTAAAATTAATTTGATGTAATGATTTGTGCTATTCTAACTTATGTTATTAACTACTACTGGATGTAAAAATACCGACAATTAAATTGTAGCATCTACATATATAATTTCCAAGTAAAAGAATAGTGAAAATTGGGAAAGTTAAAGGTATTATTTTAAGAATTTGTCAATTGAACTAATCATGCTACCAAATTAACTTAATTTATGGAGATATTAATAAAACCATTAAAAATACAATCAAAGATAAACAATCAATTAATAATATAATTTTTTAAAGGCAATTAATAATATAGCTAATGATTGATTATTTAATATATTATTTAGTCAAATTAATTTCCAAAAATGGAATGATTAAAAAATAGAAAACTGAAGTTACTATTTTCAACAATCCGTAAGCGTTTCATGTATAGATATATAGATTTAATTTTATAAATTATATGGACTGCCAAAAATTATTAACCCGAAATATGAGTTTTTTTTTTTTTTTTAAAAAAAAACTGAAATTTGAGAATTACTATCTTCATCAATGATTGATAAATCTATACTATATTGAAAAGAGAGTTTCCAATTTGAAATCAATTTCAAAATTGAGTGGCAATTTTATAGTTAGTAATAAAATAGAAAGTTTATGTTTAAGCTATGTATTTTTCTGTTTATTTTCATTTTCTTTAACATCTTATTTGTTGTTACATTTCTTTCCAAAATTTTGGAATTCGATTAATTATAAAATATTTAATATGCATATCAAATTAAAGATCACGATAAAAGCTTTAATATGATATATTTTATGAAAATATTTGATTTTAAATGTAAAAATTAAATTTGTTTAAATATTAAAGTTTTATATTTTTCTCTCTCCTCTCTCATCTTATTGAATAAATTTATTTTTAATTTTAATTATTTTTTTGCTATTATAGGATGAAAGACGCTATGTACAGCTGCGAAAACCCTACATCTAGCTTTGATGGTCGCCGCCTTCACTGATGGCTTCTCTGTCGCTTGTTTCCGGCGGACCTGTCGCCAGCGACAGGCTGAACTTGCCTCCGGTGTCGTCTAATTTTCTGCCACATGGGGCTTCGCCGATTACGCCTATTCCTAGCACTATGTCCCCTGATTGACCGGAAACCTCGTTTTCGATCGTTCTTCACCGCACGCAGTTAGAGGGGTGGCGGCTTCTTCCACTGACAATCGTCAGGAAATCGATGATGCTGATAAGAATGCGCTTAAGCCTTTTTACTCTGCAATTGTTCGGCCACGTGCGGTACGTAAACCAGATATTTTGGCAACCAAATTTGTTTCTTTGCAATCCGAGAAGATCGGTGACTCTTATAATCTTGATATTCCTATGGATTTCTATAAGAAACAAGTCAAAAATTGCAGTCATGCTCTCATTGGTAGATTATTGCTACGTAAGGGAGACAAGCCTATAACGGCCCTTTTGCCCTTAAAGAAGAACTATAACAGCTTTGGCAAGTTAAGGAAAGTTGGTCTCTCATTCCTATGGCCAAAGGGTTTTACACTCTTGTTTTCACATGTGCTGAGGATAAGGCGTTGGCGAAGCAACGAGCTGGATGGGAATTATCCAAAGGCTCTCTCCGAATCAGGGAATGGGTTCGATTCTTTGACCCTTACAAAGAAATCTCTTCTCTATGCCATGTTTGGGTCAGGTTATATTATCTTCCGATTGAGTTATGGCATCCGGAAGTGTTTGCTGCCATTGGTCGTACAATAGGTCTCCCGATACGTTTTGATAGCCCCTCGGCGTATAAAGAAGTTGGGCATTTTGCCCGGATTTTGGTGGAGGTAGACTTGGCTCAACCGCTTCAAGAATCGATGACTCTTGGGTGTGGTACTAATTCTTTCTACATTGAGTTTTATTATGAGCAACTGCCGCTCTATTACTCTCTTTGTAAGATTACAGGGCACAATAGGGATAAATGCAATAAATGCAAAGTGACAGCGACGGACGTTGTTCCGAAGATGAATTATACTGATGCTAATAAAGCCAACAACATCAAAGGGGTTGGGCTTGCTGCCCCTAGATTAAAAGGCAAAAACTGGCAGCCTATTGATCACAATTTTAAGGAAACAGGCCGGGAAACTCTTATGGTTGAACAGCGAAAACCTTTTTCTGCAGAGGAGAATATTTTGAAGGAGCTGGAGGATTTGAATCAAAGAAGAAAAGGGGTGGAGGCGGTCTTCGCGAACGCCAATGCTTTTGGCCCTTTAGCAAATGCTGTCTTCAATGAGGATGAAATTTCTTTGATTACGCAGGGAAGGGAGGTGAATCAAGTGCCGACGGAGCATTCTGCGGGGAGGGAAGGTGGAAATTCTCAATCTCCGAGAAAGGAGGGATGTTCGGCAGAGAGGCAGGTGAAGAAGTCAGGGAAGGAGGCGCGGTAAGAGCCTTATGCTACTGTCGAAGGTCAGCAGCAAAGTTGGTGTTTGGAGCAAGAGGGATCCGTGGAGAATGCTTATGGGCCAGATCTATTGCAGGTTGTTACTATGTCGGATAGCGAAGAGAAGATGGATGAGGAATTTGTCGTTGATGATGCTTCTGATGCTTTGGTTTTGGGAGCAAATGGCGATATGGCCCAGGAAACGGATTTGGTGAGAAAGGAAGCGATGGTGGCCGAAGTGGCTGGTGGTGTGGTCGACCATATCGCTGTGGCTGGTAAGAGAGAGGAGGTTGCCCAGACTAATGTGGCAGCTGGCCTGGACGGCAAGGATCCGTCCACTTCTGCATCGGGAGATTTCGATAGTCATCTTAGTAGGTTAGAAGAGCAAGTTAGTCAGGGCATGCAAATGCTCGTTGCAATGCCTAAGCGATGGGGCCATCCTTTGAAGGGGATGGAGCCTCCGCGTGTTCCACAGGCTCCGGAAGATAATATAAAAAGTCACCTCAGGAATGCGGTGAAAATGGATTATAAGCCGAGGGACTTTGTTGTTGATCATAACAGAAGTGCTAGTATGCAGGTTATGAATACTATCGCCAACAATACGATCGTCACACAAGCATGAAATTTCCTTATTATTAGGTGGTTGTGTGTTTAGGGTGCTGAAGCCTTTTAGGTTTTTGGAGTAGCTAACTTTTTGTTTTTTACGAACTCTTTTTTGAGTCCGGTACCTTAGTCTGCGCCTTTGTGCTTTCAAGGAATTTTTTCATTTTTCTTTCTTTTACATAAAACCGCAATTTAATACTTTAATTTTTAATTTTTTAAACTTATTTTTTTGTTTTTGTTTTTCATAATATCAAATTTTATGATTGTGATTTTTTTTATTTTTTCAATATTCATTTAAAATATATTTAAAATTAATTTTTTTATTATATTTGTAAGTATAATAATTGAATTAGTATTAATTTTATATAAATATAAAATTTAAAAATATTTTTTCATCCATCGCACGGAATGCAATGCTAGTAAAATGTAAAAAGCACCACTCCAATTAATAAATTGAGTGTTGGAATCTCTTAATTTACGTGGGTGTGTAAATTCTTTTTAAAAGTTTAGTAAAATGTAAAAAGCATCACTCCAATTAATAAATTGAGTGTTGGAATCTCTTAATTTACGTGGGTGTGTAAATTCTTTTTAAAAGTTTACTTATTAAAATCTTTTAGGTCGTCATATAATTTTTTAAAGCTAAAAGTACTTTGATTCTGAAGTATGGAAACAGAAACCTTTGTAAAGATTAAACGGACAAATCAGAATGTCGAAAACTTGGAAGTTTTACAGTTCGTAGCTTGCTGCAGATAAATGAATATGGTTGAAGAAAGCTATTTCTTTTATTATACGTCAATGAATCCCACAAAAAGAAGAGAATGGATAAAAAAATTGGGGGCCAATATGCAAATATATATAATTGGAGAACATTATTTTCATCCAGAAATCGTGCTTTGGCAGATTGTACAGAAAAAAAGAGAAGAGATTGTACCACAATGCTGTGACCCTGACTTCTGCCGGCAATATCTCCGTCACGCAGAAGAATTGGGAAGTAATTCAGCTTCCCCAAAATCAACGTGCGTCTAGCATCACTTGAAGAATTTATTTCATTTGGGCGTTGGATTGCTGAGATTTGTTTGACATGTCAACGAATCAGAACCCCAGCCCGAACAGCAATGCGGCTCCAATCTTGCTTCCGGAGATCGGGCCTGATGGCCTGGCCCGAGAATCTCCTATCATAGCTTACACCGAGAAGGTATAGTGCCGGAATTCTGGTTTAGATCTCACTGACACCTCAAATCACCAACTACTGTTTTGATTGCTTATTTTGTTTTCAATTTTGGGTTTCAGATAATTGAGGAAGAGCAGCTTCAGTTGAGGAAGTACGTTAGCTTGCTTCTCATCCCTCCACTAATTTCTCTCTATATTTACTGATCTTTGATGTGAATTTCTCCTAGTGAAGTTTGTATTTTATCTCAAGTTTTAAATTAATGAACACTCTGATGGTCAAGTCATTCTCTTGGCCAGCATCACGTATTTATTCAAATGTAGTACTGATCCGAGAGTGTGTGATGAACTTATCAAGAGTGTCCTGTCTAGCATAATTTATTTGTGTTTAATTCAGTAGTGGAGTTGTTGATTATGCTTTCATGGCGTGCAATGTTCAGATGCATTCATGATCTTCAAGTTTCTTAGCGAAATATTTTGACGAGTGTGAAAAGGTGATGTTTAGGAAAAGTCTTTGACTAGTGAGTGTGATTCGCCGACTCTCGAAGTTCTTGACGCCCAAACTAAGTTTATTGGAATGCCAGAGTTTGATTAGATTACCATATCAATAAGGAAACCATTGTACTTATTTTTCTACCAATAATGATTCACATAAAAGAATTCAGAGGAAGCTTCAGTTCTTGGCTGTAATTGAGTTACCATTGCAAATCCTTTCTCTTTTTATTTACAATTGGAGGTTATTAGGATTCAAAGATGTGTATACACATAATGTGTTTTCCTTTCACACCGGACAGATTCATCATTAGCATTTCCTGTCTCAGTTACCTCATCATGCAAATATCCATATCAATGTATCAGGTGTGTGAATAATGTATCATATGTCCACTCAGGTACATTGAAGAAAACTATTCTAAGATTCGTGATGTTGAACGAGAACTTGCGAACCTCTCAATGGAAATGAAGCTTACGGCCGGTCCAAAGAAGGCTGGTATGTGTTTGTCAGCAAGTACTAAGAATAATTTTGCACGTTCTGTAGAGTATAATGTCATTCTTGTCTTACTCTTTTAGCACTTGAACACCTACGGAAGAAAATAGAAATGTCAACAGAGAGAATTCGCTTGGCTAAGGTGAAAGAAGAACAAGCTAAAAAGGTATACTTCTTTCCATAAAGGAGCTGATCTTTGTGATATATCCATTGTATGTATATATATTTACTACAAGGTCCATGACATGAACATCACATATTTCTTCATGTACTTTATGAATTACAGTACGGGACATAATGAATTCTTTCTATCTGTTTGATGTATCATTATCAACTTCTAGTTGATTAGTAATATACATATTTACTTTTTTTTTTGATAAATTAAATAAGTAAATAAAGAAATTTTAAAGACCGCGCGATGGACGACTCGAACCCAAGACCTCAGGTCTTCCCTCAGGTCTTGGGAAGAATGAGATTAAAATACACAGTCAAAGATCATTTGAGAGAGGGAAGAGATATCTTCAGCTGCTGTCATTACTCATTAGTCACCTAGTTTGTATCTTAGGAATCTTTCTTAAAAGGTATCTTCAGAATATTAAGTAAACTACAAACCTGATTTTCTTTCTTTGACTCTATTGTCAGCTATTGGAGAGGGAAGTAGAAGTAGTCAGCATACCTCAATTTCTTCTTCTCATAACCTCATTATTCATGATGTGCGTTTTATTAAGTTGAAGAATTTTGTACTTGATTTTTCACCTTTTCCCAGTCCTATTCTTCGTGAAGGGGCAGAAAAATACATTATAATATTTTTAATGTGCCGTATTTGTATTATGCTTAGTAGTGGGTTCATTTTTCACCTAAAATGTTGTTTTTAGTATCTACTTGATCTAAAGGAATCTAGTTCATGTATTAGATCTGTTTTTTCTCCTACATTGGAGTTTATAAAATTTCTTTCTTTTGAAGGTCTCAGATGGATCAGTTCCATTTTTCTATGTACTCTCTGATAAACATTCTGCTTATTACTAGGCCTGGGAAGCAGCAGCGAAAGATGTGCAGGATGAGGAAGCAATCAAACAGAAGCTTTGTGACGATCTAAATAGTCTGGTAACTGAATCTTAATGGAAACAGACCATGTTAATTTATTTGAGTACTTTTATCTCATCTTAATTGTATGCTCTTGCAGGTCCAGGAAAGTAGCAACAGCCAGCTTGCTAGACTGGAGGAACTGAAGCGCCGTATGGAGTCTCTGAACCCAAGCAGATCTTCCAATACACATGCACCCTCAGTAAGATTCACATGTACCTTCATTTTGGAGTATTCATATGTATTTTGTTTGTCTATGCTTAATGCTTTTGTTCTCTCCCTGATGGTTCATATACTTGAGTTTCCAGGTGAACAAATCGGACTTACCTCACTAAATCATTATATCCTATTTGATGTCACATTTTCTGATTCCAAAATGTGAAGTGCAGAAATACTTGTTTGTTCCTTTTGGTCGTACATAACACATTTGTTAATGTTTGACATTCACTCATTCCCTGCAATAGAAACCACCTACTAACTAAAAATTGAGTAACTCTAGTTGAGAAATTTTGACAATTTTCGGCTAATTACAACGTGTAGGAGGGAAATCAAAGACTGCCACAGGGTAGTACAGTTGAAGTTTCTTCTGCTGCTCCAAGTACATCGGGACCACCCACTGGAGCTATAGGAATCATATCTACTGAAGTTAAAACAGAGAACTCCGCGATAACTGAGCAAACCCGACAGCCTTCTAGCGACAGCGAGGGAAGAGGGAAGAAGAAAAGTTCAAATCAAGGAAGAGTAAGGGGAATAGGAGCAGTACCTAAGGGAAGAGGGCATGCAGCACCTGGTTGGACTGGAGCTGGTTTTGATGTGGATGGCAGAGCTTGAGAGTGAACAATCCTTACCAACTTGTGGCTCTCGGCCATTTTCTAAATTCATTTCTTCTTTATTTTATTGGACACATTCTAGTCAGTTATCATGACATAAATTAACAGGTTATCATCTTTTACTTTTAGTCATTTGATATTTGATTTATCTAACATGAAAAAACTTGTCCATATTTATAAATGAAATGTTATTGTACTCAACTTGAAGGGATGAGTATGACCCTCAACTGTGGCATAGTAGTTTGGTTGAAAAATGTCACTTGAATTTGTTCAATACTGGCCTAGTAGTTTAGTTGTAGTGTTTGTGCATGGCCTAGAATATAGATGTTAATTGTAAATTTTCATTTGTTTGATGGAAAATGATTTTCACAATTGTGATTATGGTTCTACTTGGGTGATTGATGATCCATTTGTAGCTGCCAGAATTTTCCTGCTGAAGAATGGAAACTGGCAGCCATCCTTGTTTGAGAGTGACAGGTAAGCGCCATTAAATTCACCACTCTCTTGATATCATAGTTTCACAAGAATGAGTCATTTATTAAAATTGATGGTGCATCATTGAAACCAGGAGCAGTCAGATAGACCTCTTCTTGGATCTCTTTCCCTCATTAATGTCGTAGCCATTTTCTTGTCATATGTTATAATAACCCATGTGCCCCCAAAATTCAAATTGGTGGCAACGCATTTAACCCTGCACGTGCACTTTTCCATTTCTCATCTACATCATTTCATCTTTTTCCTATGTGCGGATTCATTTCCACCACCTCTTTATTTGACCTTTTACAATTATGGCAATTTGCAACTCTAGCTATGTTACTATGTACATCAAATACTCTTTCTTCTCCTTTTTTTTAATAGAAAAATATTCTGTGACTCAACACTTTATCTTATGAATGCATACATAACATATAATGATAAAGTGAGTAAATAGGAAAGGGATAAATAGACTGAATCTGAGATTATTACCTTACAGAGGAGAGGAATGATAGCTCCCGCTTACGACATGGTGGGTGTCAGTCACATTCACTCATTTGTAAAGCTTCAATAATACACCCATATGTATTATTTGATAGAATAAAGTATATATATATATAAAAAATTAATGTTTCACTACGGTCCTTTCTCCTTTGTTTTTGAAATGAAAGATGCATATATTTTTTAATTTGATGAAAGTAATTAATAAGAATAATAATGTGATCTTGGAGGAAGTACTGAGAAGATGATGGCCCATTGTTGTTGAGGTTACGCAGTGTAAGAAATGATGATATGCTTATTAAATATATTCTCCATGTTTTGTTTCTTCCCATCTGCACTGACACCTACCGGTAGAAACTCTCAGTATATTTTACTACTTAGTTAGGCCAACTGCATTGCAGGTTTCCGTTGCAATATATGTATCTATCTATATATCTATTCTTACAAAGATATAATTATATAAAATTCTGTGATCACTGTGCTTTGTGTCTGGTCGGGCTTATCCCCAATTTCAAATTGGTGGATGCTTTCCCTCCCTTTGATATTCTTCAACAAATTCAAATTAGAAATATATACGTATTAGTATTTTCTAAAAGAACAAAAAAAATTAAGAAATTGATTATTTTTTTTTGGTTGAAGAGATGATGTAATGGTGAATTCGAAACTAATACCTTTGGCTTAAGCATTAATAATAGATACTATATGTATTACATCTATTTATATACTTCCTTATTTTAAACATCAACTAATATATTTGTATTTAATCAATTTATTCGAGCAAGGGTGTAACGTAATAGGAAATTAAGAGTACATCTTATTTTGAGATGACCATATGTTTTGTATCTCTCACTTTCCTCCTGTACGTTAAAAAGGGCCTCCACATGAAAGTAGATTTCATTGCTGGACAAATGTAGACACGAAAAAGTGAAAAAAGTAGGATTTTTTAAATCAGATTTTATTGGGAAAAATAAACTTTCTATCTTTTCTACTAGAGATGTTATGGTGGTAGGACTGTTGCTATTTATTGATGCTAGCTCATCTTTCCATAAATTGAGAATCATATGCTCATGATTCTCCATTTTGTGTCCACTTTTTAGGAAAAGCGATTCATATAATCACTTGGATAATTTTGGGACTGCATTTTGGGTTCACAATATTTTCTCATAACTCATCTATTTTGGTATCTGTTTCTCTTACACAGAAACAAGCAATTCATTTTGAATTTTTTTGTTAATAAATGGTAGTGTTTATTTACACAATTTTATGACAAACTCGCTTTCCATTGTCGTCGGTCTTAAAGTTGAGATTAATATATAGATATATATTAGATAAAATTTTATGTACAGACAATTAAAATTTACTGAATTAAGTATATATATTAATTATAATTAGATATTTAATCAGATTGAATGCCCAAGGGTGAGTATATATTATGAGAGAAAGTTGAGAAATTAAAAAAAGAGTTTAATACGGAAGAAGTTAAACATAGCAGAGTATGGAAAATTGGAAAAAGTAGAAAGGTTTATACAGTCTGTTTGTGACGTGGAAGAGGCAATGTGGTCACGCACGTGCCAACCACCTCTTTTGCCTCTCCGTACGGACCCCGTCCGCCACCGTCTCACTCACTAACCGCTCCACAATTTCAGCTTCCACCTCACGCACCAACCGCTCCCCTTCCTCCTCCAAGTAACCATTCACCGCCGTCTTCCTCAGATCCTTCTCTATCAACATGTCGATATCTTCAAGCACCTGACAGTCGGCGCCAGGGAAATTCTCGATTCTCTCGCACACATCATCCACCAAACTCAAATCATTCGGCGCCTTGATAATTATTAATCCACGGCTTGTAATCCAAGTGTGGCCTTAAAATATCAGCCAGAATCTCGTCCACCAGCTGGAAAATCAGCTTCCGGTTGCACCGGCGGCTGAGGACGGCGGCGGAGGGGGCGGCCGGAGGGGTGGAAGAGCTCGAGGTAGTAGAAGATTGAGGGGTCGAGGGGGTGTGAAGGGGTGTGCCATTTGCCTAGGGTTAGAGGGGTTAATTTGTCGATGATGCCGGAGCGTTTCAGGACTTTCTGGATGTAGCATCTGTACTCCTCCGCCGCGGCGGTGAATATTTTATCCGGCTGCGGCTGCGGCTGCGGCTGCTTGTACGACCGGCTCGTATTACTAGATAACTGTGTGTTCCTTTTCGATGAAAGAGCATCTGATACCTGTGCCTGCACCAACCCACAAACCAAAATTATTGGAAATAAATACTACTATCAAATGCCATTTATTTAATTTCACAGGGATATGACAGTGACATGTATTTTTGGATTTTCTACCCTATTTGTGCCTCTCATAATTTCCACAATTTTTATGATTAAAATACTTGTATAATCGATTAAAAGCATATAAAGTATAAACAAGCATGACCGATATCATCTCTTTTGACCACAAAAGCTCGAGCTCTCGAATATAGGCATCATCATTTATAACCATTTTGATAATTTTTCAGCATATATAAATTGTATTTTCTTGAAAGACATAATCTTTCCAAAATGAAAGTATCCAAAAAAGGCTGCAGATATCAACATGAAAGCAATAAAAAAATGGTAAAAAAAAAAAAAGAGAGTGTTGAATACCTGTTTTTGAGGTAGTTTAGTAGCAGGAGGGGAAGGGCCTTTCTTGACCGGCAGAATCGTGGGACCACTTAAATGAAGAAGCTCACTCGACAATGGAGCTTTCTTGGACTTCTTCTCCGTCAAGTTCGCCGGCGGCGGTCGGACAAATGCCTCTTCTTTCTTGTTTCTGATGGCTTGATCGCTAGTTTTTGGGCCTAATTTTCTCCCTGTTTTATTGCTTTCCTTGTGCGGCTGATGCTTAGGCTTGGGCGGATTAGTGTCGGAAGACGTTGAGTTTCTTGGACTTTTATTGGTGTCTAATATCCTTAACTTGGGCGAAGTCGTGGATTGCTTGGTGTCGTTCTTCTTGGAGAGTTTGATGAGGAGATTTTGATCCCGTCTGATTTCGTCTCTGGTGGTGTTGGTGATGTCGAGCCCGACTCTTGTGCTCACAGTTTGTTTGACTTGCTTCAAAATCTGCTTGGCGTAGCTGTTCTCGTCTTGCTGCTGTCGGAATCTGGGCCTTGTATCGTTTGTGTGGTTCTCTTTGTTTATCTGCAGAGAGAGGCGGTGGTAGTCGATTTTTGGTGTTTCCGGCAAGGAGCGAGCGCCGACTTTGATGTCGTCGTCGTAGAAGCATCTGTTTCTGTCCTTTGATTTTGTTGAGGAAAATGAGGGGGAGCTGCTTTCTGGAAGTAAATCCAGGCCCATTAGCCTTGCTACCAGATTTGGGGTCTTTGTTGAGGGTGAATCCATGCTGGATTCTGCACCGGAATCATCTTTTCTTCTTGTTTTGATCTGGATTCCACCCTGCACAACATTTTTATTTTTATTTTTATTTTTATGGAAGCTCATGAGATATATGGGTAGCGTATTGTACGCTATATACACTTACAGGGAAATTTAAATTCTCTTCTTGTTGAATGGCGGCGGGTGGCTCCTCCAGTTCCAAGCTGTTTCTTGGTGCGTCCACGGCTGCATGGTGAGAGATGGATTGTTGCTGAATGAAAGGGGCGAGAGAATGTTGGTGATTGAGAGGAAGGTGGTGATGCAAATCGAAGAGCTGAAAAACGGCACACATGCAGCCGGCGGAGGTGGTCTGAGTCTGAGTGTGAGGCTTCCGCCTTCTGGTGGAGGGGCGGGGCACTCCCACCCAATATAGCCACTCTCTGCCCATTCAAATGGTAGTGGTGAATGATGCTTTTTCTTCACACTCTACAATCTAAATATGCGTCTGCTAATCAAACAGTTTATTATTATTGTCACTCACTCCCAAGGAGGAGGGACCTCTCTCTCTCTCTCTCTCTGTTTCTTGCTCTTGGGAACAGGAAGGATGACGAAATGACCACGCTCTCTTTCTTGGCTTTATTTTTCTAGCTAGAGATGATTATGAATATGTATATGTGTCATGTGCGTGTGCCATCTCCCTCCATAATTTTAAATTTAAGATCGGGATCTGCAATATTATCAATATGCCTCACCACATTTTTTAACAATAATATTTTTTCAAATTTCTCATGTTCGCCACTACTCTTAAGTCTTACTAATTAATATTCCCACTACATGACCGTTAATAACTCAATGTATTTCAACTTATAACTCTGCGAGGCGGGGCTGTTTCTAATTTTAGTATTTCTTACCACTTATTTCGTATGCATATTTAAACATGAATTGATTAATAAAAATAAAAAAAGTAATATTAATAGAAATAGTGAATAGTTACTCTATAGTTAAGATTAATTTATGATGTTATTTTTCAAAAAAGAATAATGAAATAAGAAATGACCTTGGTGATGAGGAGTAAATCACGTGTCATCACTATGATATCACTACGATCCCAGGATTATGACCATTATAAGTATATTCAATATTATCCTTATTATTTTAAGTATTCTTCGCAGGGCTGGCAATTGCAGTGGCGATGATCAAGACATTGCCAAAAGAACGGAATCTTACCCAAGAGGGAAAACACTTTGGGTAAAGGATAAATGAGAACATAAATGAATCAAGGTCGAGGCTCTCACACCTTCAGAGCCAAATTAATAATCAAGGAGGGAATGAGGACAAAAATCGGTCGCTGATGAATGCTCAACCCTGACATGACGTTGCTGAATTTGCTACATCGCAAATACGTAAACATAGCCGACAGCCCTGATACGAATGGGGAGGACAAGATAGTTAGTTATTCGACAATTTTGTCAAGATTTTTCATGATTACGAATCATTCATGATGGTACGTGAGTGAGTCACTGAAAATTTCTTTTTTACTCTCGAAAGTTGGATCTATAAATAAGTTAACTTTGCATACTGTAAGATTTACGTCCACTAATACACATAAAGTTTACATTTAAAAGAAATAATAAGTCTACTATCAGGGCTAATACCTAAAGTAGGGGACGAAATCATTCAACGATGACTTAAAGCTACGATCATGGTATGCCTCGAAATCATTGAACGATGATAGCTAAAGCTACCTGCATGGTATGCCTCGAAATTACTTAGTGGTGATACTTAAAGATACATTCGTGGTATGCCTCGAAATCATCCAACGATGATACTTAAAGCTTCCTTTGTGGCGTGCCTCGAAATCACCTAATGGTAATCTTAAAACTACCTTCGTGGTATGCTTCAAAATCACTTAGTAAAGAATAGCCAAAATCACCTTTGTGAAATAGGCCTGAATGTCATACAAGGCTGAAGGACGTGATGTTGTACCTTCTCAATAATAACATATAATATTAGAAGCCGCCTTTATGTAAACCTCGAAATCGCTTAATTGTGATATTTAAAGTCACCGATGTTGAAAGAATTGAAGTCACCCAATAGTGTCATTCATGAAAGCAGACTTGAGAGTCACTCAAAGTTGAGAAAAGAGAGGAAAAAGAAAAAAAATAATAATTACCAGTTACCACAACCCTGAAGCTATTAAAACTTTATTCTTAAAATATTTATATAAAAATGGACGGAAACCAGGGTTGTGACACAACATTGCACTTCTTCAAGAACAACATGAGACACTGCGTTGAAAGTTCACAATAATGCACAAGATTTGTTCAAGAAATTTGCAAGATTAAGGGATCGAGATGATAAGATAAAAAGCAGAGAATTGATAAAGGCTTATGTTAACACTAGACAGAAGACGATCTATCGACCTGAAGAGTTCATCAAAAGATAATCATAATAAGATACAATGACCTCTTCATCTTTGGCCTTCATAGCAGTCTTCGCCTCCTTTAAGTTCGCGATCAGGGTTACGCGTTCCTTAACCTTCTGAGCAGACTTGAGCATCCCCAGCCCAAGCAAAAAATAATCATAATAAGATACAATGAGATAAACATGTAAAGACATAGGTGAAAAAAATGCATAATTTCGTAGAATTGACACAAGGAGATGCTGAACCTCTTTATCAGAAACCTTCTGCATGTTAGCTCGATCAGTGCGGTGGGATCGACCATCCATGAATTCAAAAAATTATTTTCCCTTTAAATCGCGAACAGGACTGGATTGGAGAGAGGACGCTTTGGGAAGTGGGAACACCCTTGCAAGAAAGAGAATGAGCGGAGCCAACGATGTCACCTTCGGCTATGCCTTCTATGATGGGGGCTCTCTCAGCCCTGCGCATCTTGGAGGCTCCACCTTCTTTGGTGGCTGGAGCCTTTTGTCGGGAAGATTGAGGAATAAGAGCTCCCTCATCGGGAAGAGCGGGATCATATGTGGGGTCAATCGTAACGTGATCGGGATTCTCAT
Organism: Salvia miltiorrhiza; assembly: GCF_028751815.1. Lineage (NCBI taxonomy): Eukaryota > Viridiplantae > Streptophyta > Magnoliopsida > Lamiales > Lamiaceae > Salvia > Salvia miltiorrhiza. The sequence goes on along the minus strand of NC_080393.1, from coordinate 23,158,179 downwards.
TCCAAAGCTGGTGAAAAAAGGGTGTTGAGAGGTAGCACAGGTGGCAAGTGACAAATTGGATGGACTGAACTTTGCGTAGCGGTCCATGGCTGAACTTCACAATAGGAGCGTTGAAAGGTTGAGAGCCCTCGCTCACATCAACACTAACATATATCCTCGTTGGCCTCAACACCAATTACCCCACCGCCAGTCTCAACGCCAGCCTTGGCGACTTTTTCAAAAGTGCCTTTAGCGGATTCCTCTAAATTTATCCCTGAAAAAGCTTTCTACGACATCCATATAAAAAATGACAAAAAAAATATTACAAGGGACAATAGCAATACATATCAGAACACAGAGACAATGGAATCATATTGTAAGCGTAAAATTATCAATGTTGGAGGGAGGATAAACGGGAAAAAGCTCGGTAGCTGCTAGTGAGTTACTCTCAGTCAACCTTTTACAATCAAATTTGCAGAGGGAGTGGCTCTTATTCAGTTTAGCTAGCTAGGATGACTAACTCAAAGGTGTGAGGTATCACGTCAGGTTTGGGGAAGTATGTGTATAGGGGTGCCATGTGGGTTCAATGAGATGAAAGTATGATGACCAATCCCCTTGAGTGGTCTTTACAAAAAAAATATTTATCAATAAAGCCATTATCATGCGACGTCAAACTTGAAAGAAAATTTATGTTGTACTTGAGATAAGAAGAGAAGTTATAGTTGATATTGATTTTCTTGAGTATTTGGGTCTTGTAGAATATGAGAAAGGTATCATGGACCTCATTGTCTGAATAAATTATGTGAAAGGCGAGGGCACACCTCATCGCTGAGGGAGAAATTTGAAAAAAAAAAAAAAGGAATGCCAAAATAATTACTTATGTCAATGATGAATTGAAGGGGAGGTAGTCTCATGCCTGCCTCAATTTACCTCTTTCAGGAAAGTATCGTGTCTCTTCGGACTGAATCATGGGTTTCTTTACCCTTAGATTGTAAATTAAACTCGAGATTTTCTAAGTGACATTTTAATACCTTTTTAATAATATGCTCGAGTTCTTCATAGGTGAGAGTGGAATCGGAAATGTTACAACTACGCATGTCGTTTCTCGCGTTTATTTAATTTTGGCAGGCACTAACAATGGCCATTTAAAAAAAAAGGGTTGATAGCCGAAAAATACACGAAGTTCCACCAAATTTGCATTTTGCACATGGCCTTAAGAAATAGCGCCAGAATACACGAACTATTGATTTTATTGCAATTTGCACATGCGTTGACTTAACCTAAATCCTAGTTGACATGGCTCCTGGAATTTGCAGATGTGGACGCATCGGCGTTCAAGTAATACGACGTCGTTTTGTAGTTATATTCTAACACTTAAAACGACGTCGTTTTGAGTTAATATAATTTAAAAAAATAAAAAAAATAAAAAAAAGAAGAAGAAGAGATGACACTGACCTCATCCCGCCGCACCCTGCCGTCACCACCGCTCAGGCTAGCGCCCCAGATCTGCCGTCTTTTCCAAACGCCGAGCACCACCGCCATCCTCCATCTCCATCGTGCCGCACCGCGCAGCCTTGTCTCCAACTGCCGCGTTCCACCACCACTGTTCACGAACGCCGCCGTCTAGGCCACGACCGCCTCACAACGTGACGGCACCACACAAACACCATAATCGCCGCCACCTCTGCAAAACCCCCAAATCCAGAACCACAACCGCCTCTATCCGAGTCAACGAAATTGAGATCCAAAACTTGCACAAATTGAGATCCAAAAATGGCACAAGTTAAATCTCTCTCTGAAGCGAAAGTTGCCGTGGCCAAGAATCAGGGGAAAAAGAAGTGGTACTGGGCTAGGGTTTCATGCGATGATAGGGGCAGCGGCTTCACGTTGCTTGTTCCTGTGGCTGCCGGAGTTTCAGAGGCGGCGCGAGTCTTATTGTAGAAGGGAAAATCCCCAGATCTGCAAATCTCTCCCACGGCAATCGGCCAACGACCACTTCATCTTCGCTCAAATTGAGCTCTCAGCCTCTCACGCGGGGAAAATATCCAACGTCGACAAAGAGACGGCGGGGATAGTTGACCTCATAGCACCGCCCCACAGACGGCGGAGAAACATTCACCGTATTCTGACGGCACGCCGGCGGTGGTTGGAAAACGGTGGTGGTGGTGATGGAGGTGGAAAAATGGTGATGGTGGGATTTTTAATTTTTTGTTTTAAAGGAGTTGAAACAAGATTAAAAATATCAAAATTAATATTAAATATCTACATGTCTTGTCAATGGGTAAAAAATACCATGTGTCATGCCATGTAATATTAAATGTTGTCCACGTCATGGCCGGTCAAAATTAATCCTAATCGGAATTGTCGCCGTGTGCAAATTGCGATAAAATCAATAGTTCATGTATTCTGGAGCTATTTTTTAAGGTCATGTGCAAAATCCAAATTTGGTGAAACTTCGTGTATTTTCTGGCCATTAACCCAAAAAAAAAATAAAGGACGAGGGACAAACACAATAATGGTGGTTCGACAAATCTACACCTAAAACTAGAATTTTCAAAACCAAGGGGAAAAAATACCTTAGACCGAAAGAAAAAGAGGAAAAATTAGGAAAAACTTCATCGGAGAGTGGTCGTAGGAAATCAATGGCAGCAAAAAGGATGTCTTGAGTCTGTATTCTTCTAGAAATACGTGTCGCCAGAAGTTTCAAAGAATAGCAAATGGCGGAAAGAAGATAGACGAAGATGATGGCCTCCTATTTATATATGTAGAATGAGGAACATTGGCAAAGACAGTTCCGCCTAGGGTTAAGAGCCATTCCAATATTCTTTATGCAAAAGTTCATCTTCCATTGGCATCATTTTGTACATCAGGTTATTTATTTCATCTTATCTCCATGATTAATCAAGATTCACATGTTTAATAAAAATAAGTTAAGTAATACAAAGAGAAATAGCTAGTGAATAGTTATTGCATCGTTAAGATTAATTTATTTCATAGGTGAGATGATATTGTTTTTCAAAAGGGAATAATGAAATAAGAGAGGACCTCGGTCTTATCCAGAGCCCTCTTTGATTAATAATCGAGGGTACTAAACTCATAAATAACCCTAAATTATTTAGATATTCAGGCTTGTAAAATCTACCAAATATGCATTTAATGTATTGAACATACATAATGCAATGTAATCACACCAAAAGAAAAAAATACTAAGAGCATCTCTAATGGGGGGTGGCCAAGCCGGATCGATGCAACGCGCTGGAGGCGCTGCCGCTCTGGCGCACCCGTTGGGTGCGAGGCAGAGACGAAGGGGAGAGCCGAGCGGGGGGGGGCGGGGCGAAAGGTATGGCGAGTGTAAACACGAGCCCCTTTTAAATTAAAAAAATAAAAAAAATGTTAAAATCTAAATACAACAGTTTTTTCCAATTTTTTTTTTAAATTCAACCGTTTGAAAAATCGGCTCTTTCACTTTATTTTTATTTTTAGTTTTTTTAATCTTTTAATCCTTTATAAATATCACTTTCCCTCTAATTCATTTTCTGTATCCAACACAACAATTTTTCTTTCTTCTTTTCTCACTTTATCATCTTCTTCTCTCAAATTTACTACAAAAACTGGAAGGTCAAGTCAACGACTATATAAAAATATAGCTCAAGGCTCGGGTGTTTCCCCTTTTTCCCCGGGGTTTTCTAATTCTATCCCGATGATGGGATTCATGCCTTTCTTTCAAGGCTCGAATATCTTATTCTCCAGGCTCTCTTCTAACCATAGACACTTAGAATATGTAGGAAACGCAATTGGCATTGCGCAACAACATGTTCAAAGAAATCCTCAGGTAGAGGATTGATCTATAATCTAGATTTTAATTACATAAATTATTGTGATTTTTATTTTAATTATTTTAATTAATGTAATGCTTAATTTTAATTTTAATGAAATGTTGAATTTTAAAATCGAAAAGTAAAAATAGAATAAAATGAAAATGAAGAAATTGGAGCTCCTTATAGAGTCAATGCAATGGAGATTGGAGACTCTAAGGTGAGGACCACCTCCTTAGAGCCCATTTTAGAACCTTTGCATTGGAAATGCTCCTAGAGTATCTCGAATGAGGGGCTCTAATTGGTGGTTCTCACCTTAGAACCCGCACTCAATGCAAAGGCTCTAAAATTGTATAATTTTCTTTCTATTTTATTCCATTTTAACTCTTCAATTTTCAAATCCAAATTTCATCAAAATTTGATTTCTATTTCATTTAACTTAATCTCTTCAATTTTAAAATTAATTTTTTTATTAAATTTAAATTTTAGAATTACAATAATTAAAAATAAAAAATTATATTAAAAATTAAAATTTAGGTAACAAAAATTAAAAGAATTTTAAAAATTTAGAGCAAAAAATCACAATTAACATAAAACCCAATGAAAATTAAATAGAGCAATAAGCCCACTATTCCAAATGCAAGTGAGTTTTTAAATTAAAAAAATAAAATAAAAATGACAACATGAACGACCGCAAACTCTAGCTTTCTCAACGGCGCTTCTTCTTCTTTTCACTGCGTCTGTTTCATTTTCAGCAGCGCTTCTTTCTCCTCCTCCCCCCCTTTTTTTTTACGTGCTATGCACGCGGCTTCCTCAAACGCCGTCGCGTCAAGCGCGCCCTCCTCGAGCCTTGGCGATTCGGGAAGATGCTCTAATAGTCATTATTAGGATTCCCTGTTCTAAATTTCTCTCTCTCAAAACACACACACACACGTAAATTATAGGAATAGAATGTAAAAAAACAACACAATTTGTACCCAAAAATTCTAAATGTAATCGGATTCAATATGTCCCATCATGAGAGTCCATGAAGTTTTAGTGATGTGATCGAGCATTGGTCATGTGGTGTGGCTTCCCTCAATTTGTCCAAATGCACCTACAATTGAACACACCGTCCCCATGTATAGGCCATAGCTACTAACAATTAGAATTTCTAGAGGGACCACTGTTTCTTTTTTCAAATTAATTTTTGTTTTTGAAAATCACAGTTATTCACTAAAATTAATTGTAAATTCGATACCAGCTATAAAATTATTTAAAATTGCAAGAATCTGTTTGTAAAGTTTGGTTTTGATTTGAAAATACGTTAGAAGTGCAAGAAATTTAAAAGAGCAGGTGAAGAATAAAAGGTACATGGAAGTGTACACATATGTAGGTAGGTGCGATGGAATGAAAGATTAGAGTACAAGCATCCAATAGCAGCAAATCCTACGTACCCATTTTACCCTTTTCGAAGCAAACAAAGTTAGAGTAGCTCATGCATCAATATCATCTTAATCAATTATATGAAAACGACTCGTGAAAAAGAAGGCCAATAATTATTACAAACTGCTATGTCCAAATCTCACGGAGGCCTATGTCAGTTATATCACAAGCTGTTTCTATAATTTGGGGTGCATCATCATATTGGTGTGTCACCATATTTTACTATCCTTTTTCTTTTTCTAACTCATGCGATCAATTCAATTTGGGAGTGATAGCTATGTTTGAGTTTTGGATATGTTGGGTTTTCATCATCATAAATTGATGGTTGAAGTGATAAGTCCCTATTTATATTGCTGACAATGTTGGGAGTAGACTCAAATTGGAGATGACCTGTTTCACAGCCAATTCAAAATCTCACCAACTATTCATAAATTCATCACAAACCTGAATTCAGTATTACCTTCAATAATCAATGGAGCTTATTACTATTTTTTTCCCCCATAGATACAAGATACTCTTCGCACAATAACAACACTAGCACAAATTAGATCAAATCCAAATTGATATAAATTAAAGTAAATCTAAATAAAATGGAACTATGCTAAGAATAAATCCACTAATTACAGAAGTGAACGTCAGAGTTGTCTTAGACAGCAGGCACCAACAACCTAAAATCACAGACATGTTAGAGTTCTCATAGAAGTACTGGCGATGGTGAAGAAGTTGATGGAAGGACCTCCAATGCTCAAGTCAGTAATAGTCGAGAAGTAATTTATGAAAATCAAGTAATTAAATAAATCGTAAAATAATGAATAATAAAAAAAAATTAATAGAGTAAAGTTTCTCGCCGGTAAGTCTGTGTGACAAATACGACGATTGAATCACAGTGGAATAGGTCGTGTGAGAGCGTGAAGCGTAGAAGCATGGACAACAAGCATGAATTGCAGGGTAGAGAACGTGGCATAGTTGACGTCAGTGTGAATGTGATGATGGTCTTTTTGACCTATAAGAATTTTTTTATACTAAGAGCCTATGACGATTAAGTTTGTATCTGGATGCTCATATAAATTCTAACTAGCTCTCTCAAGTTTTTCCCTGCTGCGGCGCTGCCCTTGCCAGGGTCGGTCATGATAAAAATAAGGTTGCATCTGGTTGCAATTTTTTTTAAGAAATTACATTGAAGGAGACGACATCTTATCTGCTTGTATAGTTAATGATTTAATGGTATTTGAGTTTTGAAAATAAATTTTATTGGATCCAAAACCAATAAACTAAATATTTTTTAGTATACATAAGATATAGAACACTACAAAAAAACTGGAGATTACTGACGGCGATTTGCCGTCGGTATTGACGGCACGACGACGGTAATGTAGTTACCGGCGGCGTTACTGGCAGCAAATCGTCGTCGGTGATTTGCTCGTCGGTAACGCCATTACCGACGGCGATCGGCCGCCACCGACAATTAACGGCGGCGACGCCGCCGGCATTTCTGCCAACGACGGAGAGTTGCCGGAAAATCACAGACGGCAAATGCCGTCGCTAATTAGCGGCGGCGCCACCACCGTCGGTAATTTCCACCGGACGGTGGTGGCGCACTCGCCGGACTTGGCTGATGTATTACCGACGGTTGACTTGTAAACTTTATTATGACCGTCCCTCATTGGTTGCCCGCGGATTCCATTATCAAGAAGTGTATCCACAGCCTCTTGTACTAATTTCTCCTGACACATTACTAATTCTCCTGGCGTAGATCTACTTGTTGTTAATAGATCGGTAAGAGTATTGTTCCGATAGATAACTCTTCTATAGAGTTCATTAATATCTGAGCTCATTAATTTACCCCCATCTATCTGAATGATGGGTCTTAACTCAGGAGGAAGAACCGGTAATAGACACAAAACCATCCATTCTGGTTCTATATTTGTTCGAAGAAAATGCTTAGCCAATTCCATGCGTCTAACCAAAAAATCCTTTCTTCTTCCAACCTTTCGATCTTCCCATTCATTCCCCGTGGACCCTTCTTCCCCCAACTCTTTCCATTCTACCAAGGAATTTTCTAGAATAATGCGTAAATCTAGATCGGCTAATTGTTCTCGAATAGCACCTGCACCGGTAGAGATTTCTCGATTGCGAAATGTATCGAAGCCCGGGGTAGTAAAAAAAAGCGGGATGCTATATTTCCAAGATTGGATTTCATATTCGAATAAACCTCGTAATCGCAAGAAAGTAGGTTTTTTCGTTATGGGCCTAGCAAAAGAAAAATTAGGATAGGATCCTATAGGATCTCCCCCTTTCAAAATCGGACGTGAAAGTTTCCTTTCATCCGGCTCAAGTAGGTCCACCAACTAAATAAAGGGGTTCTCGCTTTCAAATTCTAGAAAACCCCAAAACAAAAAGATCTACTCCTTACTCAAGTTCCCAGTGAAGACCAAGCAAGATTT